>NC_141022.1:29047500-29392500 GCF_052040795.2 Danio rerio | reverse complement strand
AAGCACTGCAGTGTTGAAATCAACAAAGACATTGATGTATTTCAATATACTATCGATTTACTATTGTTGGGTCATGGCCTGAGGAGAGTATGTTAATGTACTTCTCCCCCACTTTATCTGGTTTATCAGCTGGTTTTGGGGGTAGGCATTTCACTCATGTTTGATAATGCTTTGCTTAGGGTATAGGAAGGAAAGGTAACTATTGATCAGAGAGAATGGCTCCTTCTCCTGCACACCGGTGCGTAGCCTCATATGCTATCAAAACCAGTTTCACTGTCTTTGTTACACAACCGATCATACTGTAAGTTACCAAGTTTCTTTATACAGTATGTTAGCTTGTTTCATTCTACTGTCTGTATATTTAAAAGTAATTTAATAAACAACTTTGAGATTCTCTTTATCTATTTATCAATGATAATAACAACTTTAATGGAGTCAGATTATCTACAATGGAGTCAGATAAATAATTGGCTGCGTCCGAATCCGCCTACTACTCAGTAGGTACTGTATTTGAATTTAAACGTACTACTCGGCCGTTAGAAAAGTACGTTCTATACAGTATGAATGTGAAAGTATGAATGGAATTCGGACGTACTACATCCGCCATTTTGTCATGGTCATGCGACCTACCTGCGTAATTTGCGTCGCTTCACTCCCATTCATGAATTCGCTCGCGGGGCATCATGGGATAGCGCAGCGTGCATGAGATGCGCACTCCATAATTTCACCGGAAGTAGTAAGTCATCCGGGTACTTTTCGCATACTGATTTTCGAATTCTATGTAATCGGACATACTACGCGGCTCGCATACTGATTTTGGCGTACTAAATAGTATGGAAGTATGCGGTTTCGGACGCAGCCATTGATTTAAACACGCCATCCTTTAACTGCTTTTTGTTTTCGATAATTGGTTGAGAAAAGCAGTGTAAGCTTCAAGCATTACAAAATATACATTTATTAATTAATTATATAATCATTTATTTTAATGTTTTACCATTTATTAGTTACATTTAATGAAAAAATATTTTTCAATGACAATTAATACGACTTTTAAAAAAAACTACTATTTCCACAATACATCATTGGAATTATAGGTCTATAAATAGCAAATAGACCAAAATAAATAGGTAATCCAAATCAATTTAATTAATTTCCTGATATTTCAGAATTGTATTGCAATCTATAGACCTTAAACAAATAACAAAATGTAGTTTTCCATACCTAGGGAACACCATTTTACCTTAGTTGCTTTCAATAAGTTTCTTTAAATGTTAGTTTAGAAATATTCTTAATCATTATTTAAAAAAAAAAAAGTAGAAGAAAGACACCAAGCACCAGCAATCACTGCTCAAGAAACCAAGTTTGAGTCCTCAATGGATTCTCCTCATCTCTTCCCAATCCATCAGCAAACACACATCAACATTCACAACACAAACAGCTTCCTCCCACCATTCCCACACTCTCGGCTCCTTGTGGACGGCCATGAATGCAGCGATTCAAAGGCACAGCGGTGCCTGCGGTCTCTATAGAAGAACACACGTCCATTTAAAACCTCGAATTTACTGTACATCCCAGTCATGAGATGCCATTAATCACGCTTTACAAAGCAGTGCATACAGCGCAACAAAAGCCTGCCTGTGTTTATCTCATTATCCAATTGAGCAGAGCCGTGACTTACAGTCGCCAGCCTGACCCGACCTTGGCCAGAGAGAAGAAGCGCCTAGTGTCTTTCGCACTGATCCAGGATCACATTTGTGGTTTTTATTATGGTTGAGCATGGAATCAGGAGCGAGAAATCTAATCTAATCAGGATCGGTACAAAACCATCCTTCATACTCCAGCTGAAGGAATGATATTCACAACCGTGTTCTCCTGCTTTGACCTACAAGGACGAGGGGATGATAATTTATGACCTAAATGAGTGTAATGAAGGCGAGAGTCAGGCCTGATACATTTTTAATGTAAATCCATTTGACCTGGATTAAGAGTTATGATGAAGAGTGCATGGTCTGATGCTTAAAAATGGCAATTTATTAACATCACTCCACAGTGCTGGTGAAGCTAGTGTTATTCTGCTCGGCTATGTCAGAGAGCAGCATGAGGTTTACTGTGATCCAGTATCACACACCTCCCATCTGGCCTAAGGAGAAAAAAAAAGAGGAAGTTTGCTTTGAAGTCTTGAATCCTTCTACGCAGAACGAATACAGAAGCTCTGATGGCCGATAACGTTAAGTGTTCAATCTCTGGTCACGACTCGCCTCATGTCATCATAATGCGTAGATTGTTTTCAGTGGAACGGTACACGCAAACACGTGCACTCAAACAAACGCACTTATGTATAATGAGATTATGTTGGCAAAGCATATCGATTGCTGTGATGACATGTGTTTCCTTTCCACATTTTAGTCAGGATTGTTCTTACAAGGGAAACAGCAAAACCCTGTCTGTGAGAAACGAGTTTAGCCATAAGGTCTAGATAAGAGTGCTTACTTTTTTGACATCAAGTTAAAGTCGCATATTCAGAACAATCCTACTAACAATAAGTTTGTAGTGGACATTAAGTACTGCATACCTGCATAGCTGAACATTCAACAATTGGTGAAAAATTAAAAGTGATTTTAGGCTTCTCTTTTAGAATTAAGAACTGCCTTTCTTCAAATGCTAAAAAGAAGCTAGTTGATGCAACATTTATGTCGATATTGGACTACAGTGATGTTATCTAGATGCATGCTTCCTGTCAGTCTGCATGCATTGTATACTGTTTTCCATGGTGCACAAGATTTATAACTAATTTTAAATCTCTTATCATTGTGTACTGTATACTAGGGTAGGTTGGTCTGCTTTGTCCATTCGTAGGCTTAAGCATTGACATATCCTTGTTTACAAATCTGTACTGGGTTTACTCCAATCATATCTACAGATTTACATTAGTGAAAAATATGTCCTTAGCCATGGTCTTTGGTCACAGGATATTTATTTACGCTCTGATCCTAAAGTGCAGACTGAGATGGGGAAAAGAAGCATTTAAATACGCAGCACCTTTTGCATGGAATAATCTACAAACAAAGTTGCAGTTTAAAGAATTGATTTCACCAAATGCATTTAAAAAGAGTATACATCATTTAGAAATTGAAATGCAATTTTCAATTGTTTGTTTGTCAGTGTGATTCATGTTAACTGTAATTGTTTTTTGTTTGTTAGACCCATGTGACATGTACTGTATACTGCCTAATCTTGACCACGAAACTCTTGTAAAAAGAGATTTTTAATCTCAAGGTTTCTTTCCTGGTAAAATAAAGGTAATAATAATAATACCATAAAACTACATACATTTTCATACAAAATCGTATTTTTATATAAAAAAAAGGCAAAAAAATACTTCATTACGCCAGTAGTCAGGCCAGTAGATTGCGATGTAAAATTTGTATCACTGCTTTCACAAAAATGTGTTGCAAATAAATGTAGTAATGGTAACAAACTGTAACAAAAATGCCTTTAAATATTTTGAGACATATTTAGCTGCTAGATGTTAGATAGATAATGCTTCTATGTTCCTAATGCCAACTGTGTAAAACATTATCTATAAAATGCTTATAATAAACCGCTGTTTGTTTCCCTTTACCTTCGTTGCTTCTGGTTAATGTGGTCAGAATTTATTGGTATTTTGGAATGTATGTATGTGTGAATGGTGAACCTGTGTGAACAGTGCTTTTTTTAATTTACCGGTAAAGTCGTTCCAGAAATTTTCTGTAGATTTACTGTGTGAACACTGTGTGAACGGGGGTTTTGTTGTACTGCAGCGGCATAATTGTATACATTTGAAGTAAAGTTGAACATAAAAGTTGCAGTGCATGTTCAATGATTCGTGAGATTACCCCGTACCAAAACCCCTAAATCCTTATTTCGTAAAAAAAATTAAAAAAATTAAAAATCACAGCAACTGCAATGGGTTTTGAATGTTGCTGTGGACAATGTTGAGATTAAAGTCCAAAAGCTTTAATATTGTATTACACAATCTTGGATGAAAAATGCGGAATTGTTTCACATTGGAACATGATGGCTAAATAATACAAGGTAAAGTGACAACAATGGTGCATTCTACTGTTTGAAAACTTTGCATAGTTTGCATATTTTAGAAAAACAGACCACATACAATATCCTGATAGAATTGAAAAGACTATATGCAATGCTCTCTTATTAGCTCCTGTGATTGCTCCGTGAATACTGTAAAGCAGGACATTGTTCTAATTAAAGTTTATGGTGGCTGAGCTACACAGTGTAAGGACACCGGAATAGAAAGGAAGCAAAAATGTAAACAATACATCCTGCCGCTCATGTCTAGAACAAGCACAAACATGGCCTTTTCAAGCTGCACACCAAGGGAAATCTTGTAAAGAAAAATAAAGCATCAACACTTGCCTTATTTTTAAGCATCGCATGAATCACCGAAAAAGTACAAAACAGTGTGACATATGACGACATTTTGAGCACTTCTGTAATGAGGGAGAACGTTATTGACGTGGGTGATTTTTTTCTGCTGACATGTAAATCTGGTGGGTTTTCAGTCAGCAGCATATGATTCGCAGTTCCTGCAAACACGAGCCCGAACGTCTGCTTCATGAGCAATCGACAAAAATGAAATGATCCCACAGACACGTTTGCATGTTCAGAAGTCCAGAAACTCAACGTCACTCTTCACAGAAGCACAAACTGCAGTCACAATCCAGCAACTCTTAACAACAACAGATTCAGTTTAGACAGAGAGTTCTATTGCCATGTCTCTTTATGATGCAGAAAGGAAATAGAGTATACAACGCAGAGTCTTAAGGCAACCTGTTTAGTAAATCATACAAAGCATCAAGGTTCTTCTTTGTGCTGTCAGCCAAAAGCAGAAATCAAAGTCAAGAAAGCAGCCTTCTGGCATATTTTATAAGGGATTTTTTTTTTTTTTTTTTGAAGATACTTCAGCTCAGTCAGCATAAAAAAGGTGATACATCCATTTAAAGCACAACAAAATAGAGCTGAGACATTCGTTGAGAAACTCTGACTTTCTCAAGGTGGAAGTGGTAGCAGTCAGCTGCTTCTGGTCTTGTCCTGATCTGTGATTTTGCAACGTATGAGATTACGAGACCTGGAGAATTTGTAATGAACACACACTGTATTTTATGCAATAAAAGATGAGATGTTTTAATCATCTTAAACATGCTGTAACTTAAAATTACAAAGATACATAATGCAATTAAGATCAAGAAACTAAAACATTGATGATGAATTAAAATAATGCACAGTTTTTTTTAAAGCACAGAAGTTTAGTTTCACTTTGAGTGAATATATTTAATAAATTTGAATACATTATGTGAACAAACACTGGTTTACAGTGAATGCGTTTATGGGTTAAGTTTGTTTAGCATATTTTATATATATTTCCTGAATTGAATACTGATAAATCAAGATGATTTTTTATAAAGTGAGAGGAACTAAAATATATTTAAAACATTTGTAAATGTTTTGTTTTATTTAGGGCTAACAGAGTATATGCAGAGTTATGCGGAAGGACTTTTAATTTGTCAGTTACCCGAGTCAAGTACTTCCGGTAAACTCTATGCGATTACAAAATTGGCTTGTTTAAGGTTGGTTTTCTTTTGCTGTGTTCACATCAGACGCGGCAAGCATGGATAAATCAAGCTATTCGCGTGTAAATAGACACGTGAACATTTACTTGCTTCATTCATGCATCAAATTCGCTTTATTCACACGCCAAATTCACTTCACAACAGATGTGGATTCGTGTGATGGGCAGGGCTTCTGTCTGCCCAGTGCCTCTAGCTTCGTTGCATGGATTTTATTAAGAGATTAGCTTGTTTATGTGCTTTATGAAGGCTGAAAAACAGCATTGATTCGTTCGGTGGCATGTCAGAATCCGATTCTTTCAGAGGTGCAGCAGCTTTATGAGTTCATAAACTCCTACAGAAACTTAACCTGGATGATGGAGGCTTTCAGCAGTGCTTCTGACTAAGCCGAGCCCAGTTTGATGAACTGTTGTGGATATCGGCAGGATGATTTTCCCCCGCAACATCAACAACAGGCACTACGTCATAATAACGCTACCACAAGAGCAAGCTCCTGACTGGTCAGCGTCACGAATGTCCGCTGAAGTTCAGATTTTTGAACTCGAGCAATTCGCACAGAACACATAATTTGCGCCACCTCATTCCCGCGTATCACACCGCAGGATGTCTATTCACGTCTTTGCATTGACCTAACATGTAAATCCCCAACACAATCTCACGGCAATTCGTAACTTTTTCATTTAGTGGCTAATTCGTATGAATTTGTAAGATCTAATTCGTACAATTTAGTACGATTTGCTTTTCCCCCAATGACAGTTGGGGTTAGGGGTGGGGTTAGGTGCCACGCCTCCTTTTTAAAATCGTATCATTTCGTACGACTGAAATCGTACTATTCGTACGAATTAGCCACTAAACTGGCAAAACGTAAAATACTTACGTTTTCTCGTGAGATCAGGCTGAAATCACTTGTGCTTGACACTTATTCCGCGTCTGGTATGAACGCAGCATTGAAAATCAGCAATCTCCACTGGCTCAGTGATATCCGATATAAAACAGGTCTCGCATTGTACAAGTAGCACTGCATTAAATAAAATTTTTCCCCGCCATGTCTTTAAAATATCAACAGTTATTTTACCCCAGTATATTCAATGGAGCTTCAGCACAAGCCTGCTAATCCTGATGGATGCATGCTTGTAAATGGCATTTCATCTCGTTTTACTTTTTAGCAACTAAATTACTGCCAAAGTTTATTTAACTCATTATATTTTAATCATATTACAACATCGATGCTGTAAAAGTAACCATATAAAATTGAAAAAAAAAGTCACATTAACCGTTCACCGGAAGTTTATCAGTATGAGAAGAAACACTAGCTCTGCATATACCCTATAGTAAGATATTGTGCATTATTTTTGAAGGATAAATTATAGTGACATAATAATACACAATGTTTCAGACAGAATACATTGCATTAAAAAAGCAGTTTCTTACTATAATGACAAATTGAATACTTTTAAAATACATGTTTGAATGTTTTAAGAATAAGTCAAATAAAAATACAGATTAATAACACATAAATTAGCAGGGTTTTCTTTGAATTTATTTAGCTCATGTTTGTTAAAACTTTGCATTTGGGAACAGATTTTATTTTTCAAAAAATGCGCTTTCCTTTAAAAAAAAAGCATACTAATTGCTAACTGATGACAAATAAGGTGGTATTATTGTAGTATTTAAATTAATGTATGGGATCTATAATACTATTCACACTATTCAGGCAATATTATAGTAATATTTATGGTAAAAAGCAGCTAGTTAATAGTTATTATGAATTCCTAACCTAAAGTACTACCCATGTTTCTCATGTTGTCTTCAGGAAAAGAGAACAGATCATCAACCGGAAGGAAGATCTTCATGAACTGCTCTTAACATGGTGTATGCTGGGGAAACACGGTGCCAAAGTGGTGCCACCAACTACTTGAGCAACCACAAACCTCATGTGACACTTTAAAACAAAACAAAACCACGTGAGGAACACTCAGTGCACTCATCAAAAAGGCAAACGCTTCCTCTCCTCAGACTGGAGAAGTCCCATAGTTGGTCTGTGTTTCTGCATCTTCAGATTTTCCTCAACACACACACGCACCAAACAAGCTCTTAAATATTTAATCAGCCTCCGAAGCTTCAGTTTGAGAAGTAAAAATGCCATGTCATGAACAACTGGAATTGATTCTTACCGCCAAGTGTTGGTGAGAAGCACAGTTAAAATGCCCTAGTCTATGTTTGCATGACAATGATAAGCCAAAAATGGAAAAGTTTCACATTTACATAACATCTTTAAAAGCATCCGCGATTATACATTCATGAAAATAACCAAAAACACTGTAGCTGCGTCCCAAGTGGCACACTAAACACTATGAACTTATGCACTGTGTATTTATATACTTATACACACAACAGCATAGTATATGAATGTAACGTCGTCCCAAATGGAACACTTGTTTTTGTGGAAATTCAAACCGTTTCCCATTTGCAAAATGAGCAAAATAAATGACCAAACCACCAAATAATACCTGGCATGAGTATAACCGCATTCACCAACGAGAGGCTCTATAAATCACTCACGTAGGAGAATTTAGCTTTCTCAATCCAAAATAAATAATCCAACATCAGTGCCCGAAAGCTCCGCCCCTTCTTCTACATGAGCAAAGCAGCGACCGTTGAGTGCGTGAAGTGTCCAACATTCCACACTTCATTTTAACGGTTGAATAAGTGCATCATCCAGGTTTTTAAAGTGCACTTATTCTTTTAAAAATTAAAAAGCGTGAATGCATTACTTACACTATTTATACAACAAAATGGTTTACAATAGTGCTTGTTACAATATGCGATTTGGGACAAACCTTGTATTACATATGCCAGGCCAATAGTTTGGAGTGGTCTTCATTTTGGTACTTGTAGGAAAGTGACTGCAACGTGTGTGTATGTTGGTCTCCACATTTGTGAAGTAAATGCACACTTTGCTAATAGATCATTAGCAAATACTTGAATGAAATGGCAGAGGTTGACTGTTGCTTGAGAATTCATATCCATCATTGTCTGTCTGCATGCATAATTTGAAAAATTAACTGCAGTTCAACTTGAAGAAATGCTGACGAAATTTAGCATAGGATGGTTAAGTAATGACGTTAATTAAACTACGTATTATAAAATGTAAAATGTGAACTTGAAAGGAACATTCACAAAGCAACTCATGTAAACATCTTAATCTTTTATTAAGATTGCGGCAAATAAATAGATTACTGCTGTCTGTGTAAACCTAGTCATTTTGGTTGTGTTTACACTGAAACAACTACAATAGCATTACAGTGGTCCCTCATTTATTACAGGGGTTATGTTCTAAAAATAACCTGCAATAAGTGAAATCTGCAAAGTAGTCAGCTTTATATCTTATAATTATTATAGATGTTTTAAGGTTGTAAAACCCCTCAATACACACTTTATACAATTTTCTGAGACAGGCATTAACATTTACACTTCTCTCATTTAAACACTTTTGTTATTTTCCTCCTTTATGTAACAAACCAAAGATTTATTTATTCTGTAATGGCACCCTACAACCACGTAACTTCTACCTTTCTTTAGCATATTCAGAAGTCCAACTTTTTGTGCAATGATGTGCATCTTCCCCAGCATGGTGCAGAACGATTGGCGACATTGTGGAGAGAAAACTTGCAAACACACAGTCCAGCACTTTAGAGTCACCCTGCTCAATCAAAGATTTATGTCAATTTGGCAAGCTGAACGCATTGTCTACTGTACAGGAGACACGACATGGAGGAGATTGATTGACAATGGTCTACAGCCAATCAGAATGCAGATCACAATGCGCTAAACAGGACGCAGAACACAATGCTCTGTAAAATTGCGTTTAAAAAAATTGGGAAACTGCAAGGTCGTGAAACGTGAACGGCGTTAGTGAGGAACCACTGTACTTCAATATTGAAAGCAGTTTTCAGATTTTAGCATTTTCAGTGACAAAAACACAGTTGACGCATCATCAGATAGGCAAAACATTTTAAAAGTTTCTTGTTTTTGGCAAATGTCATGTAAACAGCCCCAAAATGCAGTTTCATCTTGTATAATAATGCCATCTTATCTATTTTAATGTCTTTTTGAACAAGTTAAAAAGCTGAACAAGAAAATTCAGCTCATGACACTTAATCATTACAGTGATTTACGTATACTGTATAAACAATGATTCACAATCAATACTTGGCGAGGTCTTTTGAAGCAAAATATTTAGTAAATTCAGGCTGTTGTCACAACAGCATGTTTTATGCATAATAATATAAATGTTATATAATAAAGTGATGCATAAATCACAAAAATACAACATTTTAAAATGGTTAATCACCCCCAAAAAGTCAACCTTATACCATTGTTTATTTTAAAAGAAGGATTGTGATTACAGTTCAGAGTTCCTTACCTATGCCCATACTGCAGAATCCTTCAATAGCTTTAATTTAGTATAGCTTTTAAGAGTAGTTTAACTTCAAAAGAGCTTGTAAGTGTACTTTTAGGCTCTTAATGTGTCTTTTATGCACGTTATGCTGGCACAGGTAAGACTATCAGTCCGACCAAAGAAAAGATAAATACTTCTGCTCTGAAGTTTTCACGCTTTCAAGGCAGCAAATGAAGGCGGTAGATCATGAAGGATATGGATATAATTATTATTACATGTTCATTTTTAATCTGCCCCTAATCTTCAGGGTGATATGCAATCTTGCCTTTTAAATAATAATAAAGCATGCTGGGAGAGCAGGTGGTACATACTGCCATAAGGAAGATGAATACATGCATTCTTTATTCCATAAGCCTGTTGCCTAATTCTTGGACAACAATGCATTAGTTCACTATTAGTGTCAATTAAAATACCACTCATGAGATATATGCAGCAATAAAGGAAATAGAAGCCTTATTTAACACTCAAGTTTTCATAACAGTAGGGCCCTGTGAGGTCCGCAATGAAGAAAGATGTTCAAACTAAACTTTGGAATTTAGTTATGAAAGTAGACTTTTATTACAGAATATGCAATGTAAAGGAATTTGTTGAAATCCTAGATTAATAAATCAAACATTGGGTTGTATTTATTAAAAAATGATAGTAAACTGCTAAAATAACTAAAATAAAGTCACTTCATCATTAGACATCATTAAAAAAAAACATGAAGATAATATGATTTATACAAAACGCCCCCATAAGTCACAATAATGAGAAAATCTGACATTGCAATATTTAATTTTTCTGCAATATGCATTGCAATTTAAAGCATCTATACAAATTCATTAGGTCAAACTTTATTTTGATGGTCTGTTTGTGAGTTTAAGTTACATTGCATTTATATATCAACTAATTCTCATTAGATTACAAGTAAACTGTTAGGTTAGGGTTGGGGTTAGCCTTGCTAAGTTTCTTATAGTCAGTTAAATGTCTGTTGAAGGAGCAGTTTTAACAGATATTAAGCAGACAGTGTACTAACACTCAAACACATCAAAATAAATCGTTACCTTTCATTAAATGGTTGAATAGCACAACTTGGAAAGAATTTGTAGACACACTTTATTTTAAGGCTCACTCTACTATTGGTCAACAGTTAACTATGACTTTTGCTCCTTATTAATTGATGTTAAGGTAGCTTAGGTATTGGGTGAGGTTTTGTAAAAGTTAAAATTATGCTTGATGTCTAAATAACCTAATAATACAAATATACTAACTTCCAATTGGTAAAATGTCTTTTGCCTGAATACTTAAATCTCTCTCAGGCCTTAAAATATGCAAATGATACAGTTTTACTCCATTATGGGTAAACTCTAATTCCACAAATATCAAGTTCTGAACTGTGACTCTTGCTCAAATATAATCCCAGCTCAACATTGTATAGCTATGCGATGTGACTATTGCAGATGCACACATTACAAATAAAAATATAACTAAAACTACACCTATCACTGTTGTGGAGTAAAAAAAAAACACCAAATAAATACTGATAGTAGCAGTAGTTATGATAATAGTAGCAATAAAAAAATGTAATAACCACACAGTTTTTAAATTTTAATGGGTAACAGCAGGGTTAAACAGCATTTGATTAAAATAAAAATCATACCCTTCCTAAAAAATAAAAAACTGTAATTGTAAACTTAAATTATACCCATTTCTTGATTTTAATTGGAGCTTTTGGTTTATACAAAGATAAAACATCCATTAAAATGGAGTGTATATATATATATCAGAAACAAAATGAATAAATTAAACTGAATTAATTTGCTCAAATTCAGAGGACCCTAGAACAGGCAGAGAATGGAACTTGCATGCCAACAAGAAGCCCTGCCTCATGCCTGAGCGCTTAGAGCATTGTGGGCAAACGCCAAGATGCACGCCATCTGTCATTTTGGAACCTGTTGGTGAGGAATAGAAGAGCTCGAGCTGTTTAAAACCACTTCTTCCTCTTCCAGTCATGCATTTCCATGAATGGGCAAATAGCAGAGCTCAACAGAGATAGCAAACTGCTTTAATTACTGCAGCAGTGGGGCAATCGGCAGCTTAATCACCCCTCATCACGGGCCTGCCTCGAACGCCATGGACGCCTCATTTGCCTTCGCTCCCCACCGGGAATCTGCCTCCAACAAATTCGACACAACAAAACCAAAGCAACAAACAAGCAACAAAACCAACACACATCCTCCACCTCCTCTCTAGTTCGTCCATGTCTTCAGCGTTCTCCACCACCTCTCCAATGTTATCGTGGCATGAATTATGTAAGGAGTTAGAATTGTAATTAACAAGGCCTTCTCCACGTGAGCTCATCGTTCCCTCAAGCTGAATCTCAGCAACAGGCAACATACACAAGCAAATATGTGTGTTAGAGCAGAACCCCGGCACTGAAAAGCTCCATGAAATATTCAACAGGCTCGGAGGAAGAGCTTTAAATTATTCAGATTTAACAATCTTTTCTATCTTTGGAACTTTTAGCGATTCCGCGTCGCTATATATAAAAGTAGCACCATGTTTAAGCGCAAAAGAACAAAATCAGAGAGAAAAAAAATAGGAATACGTACTGGAGCGACAGATGTTTGGCTTCTGAGACTTATGGAATAAAAGGGAATTAACAATTACAAGAGAGACAGAATGAGAAAGAGATTAAATGTGTTTTTTTGAAGCGCAAGATTAATGGTCGTGGGCTAGGGCTAATAAATCTAACTGAAAATTTCAGCCTTGTGATGATATAAACATTGGGAGACATGTGTGGGCTAAATGGTGAAGCATCTTTCTTGATAAAGGGGAGGGGGGGGGTCCACATAGAAACCCTTTCATTTAAGATAAAAACTAGCTACATTATTTTCACCTTGCAGGTCAGGCCTTTTAAATTAAAGTCCTTCACATCAAATTAAATGTGAACATATGAATTTTAAATAGAATAAAACGCAGGTAAAGCATCAAATATAAAGCTTTAAATACATTTGGTCAAATTCAGTTCAAATTACTTATGACAACATTTCCTCGTCATTTGGTGAACATTAATATAAAATATTAATAAAAATGAAACCTACTTATCCTGACATATATCATAATACATAAATTAAGTGATCAATGATCAGACTTGACAGTGGTTAAAAGGATAGTAGAAAAAAATAAAAACGTTTAATCTTAAATAACAATTTGTCATCAAACTACAATTTTAATAATATACAGTATTTCAATTTTAGTTTTTTTTTTTATTTTAAACATCCGAATTATTAGTCCCCCTTTGATGTTTTGAAGAAAGTCATATTTGTTTTATTTTGCCTAGAAAAAAAGCAGTTTCAAAATTTTTATGAACCATTTTAAGGTAAAAATTATTAGTCCCTTCAAGCTATATTTTTTGCAATAGTCTACAGAACAAACCATCGCTGCTCAATAACTTGCCCAATTACACTAACCTGCCTAGTTAACCTAATTAACCTGGTTAAGCCTTTAAATGTCACTTTAGGCTGTATAGAAGTGACTAGATATTTTTCTAAAAATTATGGAAAAGACAAAATAAATCCGTTATTAGAAATGAGTTATTAAAACTATTATGTTTAGAAATGTGTTGAAAAAAACCTTTTCTCCGTTAAAAAGAAATTGGGAGAAAAAATAAATGGGGGGCTAATAATTCTGACTTCAACTGTACATAAAAAGATGTTTTGGTATAAAAACTATTACTACGTTTAACGACATTTTAGTGAGTATCATCTATAGATCACCATTATGCTCAATGCTACATCATGAGAAACACAAACTAAGTACTTAATGCATAAATGCACCAATCATATCCAATTAATATGAGCTCATACAGGCTGCATAATAAATAATTGTGAACCATAACGCAGTTAAATAGTTTTAGATTGAGTATATCAAGTCCACACCACAGAACATGGGATCTGTTGTATACAAGGACATCAAAGAAAGGAATTTATTTATTTGACAGTGTTTTGATTGGTTGACATTACTTTTACCTGTGCACATGTTTCAAAAACAACTCCTCACCTATTCACACAAAGTATGCACAACAGTTATTAAATGACATAATAGAACACACTTTCCTGTATGGCACTGAGTTCTGGGGAAAAACATAGCACAAAAACACCTACATGCTTTCCATAATGCATCTCATAAAAATACACGCTGTTCTTTGGGTGACAGCAAAGTCTACAGTAGACCATCCGGTTGGTGGTTGGCACGAAAACTTGTTTTGTTTCAAGAGTAGATTTCAGACGGGAACAAGTAAGGGCATGACAAACAACGCCCATATAATTTATGCATGTTAAACATGTAAAATATGATTAAGAAAATAAGGATCGAGATTAATCTTGACATGATTGATCTGTAAGCTTGAATAAATAAACTGTTTAATAGTTTTTGAGTCTAAAATTAATCGATATACATATTCAAGCATGTTTAACTTGCATCTTAGAAATGAAAGGGCAACAAAGTACATTATGACTTATCGATTGCTATTGATGTAATTCTAGAGCAGGGGTGTCCAAATTTTTTCATATGAAGAGCCAATAACCAAATATCATTAGCTACATTTCAGTCCACCTTATGCGCCTTTTCCATATTCGCTTAAAATAAATTAATTAATCAATTTAATTAAATTAAAAAGATTAATAAATTGATGGAAACGCCAAGATGCGAATACATTTTGAAAAATGCACATAAAAAACCGTATGCACATAACCAAGTTGGATAAACTTTTTATTCGATAAGAAAAGATGCGTCTGGTGCCTTCAAACGACACCGCGCGTTCATTGCGTGACAGCATTGCCTTCTTAAGCACAAGTCATTTATTTAATAAAGTAAAGATTCACACAGCTTCTCCTAGTGCAGCTCATTGTGTTTTTTACTGATGATATTTAGCGCCAATTTATCAAGAAGTGACGATTATGTTCTCTTTGACCACTTGGATGGATCGCTGCTTTATTCGCAAGTCTTTTATGCAATATTCCAGTTTTGCGCATACAGTTAATTCCCATTTCAGGATGGAAACATCGAGAGCTTTTGAGAGCCGTGGCCCGAAGGTAAATATACCAAACTATATTACATTAAAGTTGCTATGGGTATTTTCCTAATTTAATTTCCTAATATTTCAAAATAAATAGAAAACACTTTTAATTGCATTATCTAATGTAGTATAATTTTTAAAACGATAACTTACTGCAATAAAAACTTAATCACATTTATAACACAGTGGAGTTCAACGCTGAATACACTAGTCAAGCTAAATCTACCTTTGACTTCCTTTGCTCACCAAATTCTCCGCCTGGTCAGGTGACAGTATGTACATTTTTAAAAAAAATCTGATTGTTTTACACAATCTAATTGAAATATTTTATTTCAGTTAGCTTTTAACAACAAAACAAACAAACAAAGGGTTACATTAAACATGAATTCACAATCTAGAAACCCTCCCCATCATTCTCCCTTTCTTCTCAGATGAGATGGCGGGCCAAATCAAAGGTTTCCATAGGCCAACTTTGGCCAGCGGGCCCTAGTTTGGCCATCTCTGATCAAGGATGTCGTCATAACCAACAAACTGTGGACATTTTGAAAATGCTCTAAAATAAACAGTTTGAGCCAGCTGGATTTTCATGTGATTGTTTGCTTCATCTATGATTCAAAATGAATCATACCAAAGCAGCTCTAGTTTCCCATGCATTGAAAGTGTAGAGTCTAAATATCCCTGCTCCGACACAACCATATGACTGTTATTCATTATGAGTGTAACATGAGCTATTGCTGATCTGATTGAAACCTGTGCCATAGTGGAAACAAGCTTTGGAGGAGGTCATATTCATTGGCTGACAAAGTGTATACAGGTGTTAACGGAGCATGGTAAGATCAAGTGACCTGTGGGCGACTGCAAGAATAGACGGCCCGCAGCGGATTTTACCGACCACTGAACGCGAATTTGGGCTTGTACTAGACAGTCAAACAAAATGTACTCAAAAGATATAACTGTAAAATAACAGAAGTAGTAAGTGTACCTCTTTTAGCTGGGTTTGTACCATTTTCCAGATCATATATTTTGTTAAACTGAAAAATGTATAAACTATAAAAACACTCCCGACTCTGTAAAACCCGACTCCCGACTCTGTTACACTGTAAAACCCAACAGTCAACTTTATCAAATGAATTGAGTGTCGTTAACCCAAAATTTACTGAAAGTTAATTCTACTCATTTGAAAAGAGTTTTAAACTCAGTGTTGAAGGTAATGAGTTAATTAAATACCTTATTACTTCAACTTAAATAGAGTAAGTTTACAGTACTCATTTGGACAGTTTTTGATCTTAAATGGTGTGTTGCAGTCGGTTTCCTCAAATTTTTTGAGTTGCCTTAACTTTGAGTTTTACAGAGTAGAAATGTTATTTACCACATTAAAATTAATTGCTGATTCACATGGTTGGATTCATGATCAAACTCCGAGTGCATCCAATCAGTATTATTTAAGACGGTTAATCATCAGATTTTGCCAGTCAATTTATTGTGGATCATAAAATTTTCACTTAATGCATATACACTATTACACAGTAAGAAACCACAGATGCTGTGATTAATGAACATAGAATATTAAATACTACCATATATATACACTATTGTTTTAACATGTTCAATTTATTTAAATAACTCTATATTTTTAAAGCAGTACACTAGGGGTTTTAGATGTTTACTTGTTACATGTCATTCATTTTACCTATTATCCTAGCAATGCTAATATTAGTATTATTATTGTAATTAAAATTTCCACTTAAAAAGCTTAATGCATGTAAATAAAATTACAACGAAATTTCAGATAGGTTAATTAAATGTATTACAATATACAATATTACAATTTGAGATACTAGGAGATAGTCAGATACGTAGACAGACAGACAGAAAGACGCTAATTATTTTTTGCACAATGATTTTTAAGACTTTCATTTTGAAATTTAATTGGCTGGAACAGAATGAAAACCGACATTTGCTCCTGTGTTTGTATAAACCATACCAATTATTCAATGAAGCATGCCGTCAGTGTTGTGGAATCAAGACTGCTGTCTCTCAGTCACGCTTACAGCAAGAGTCACCCGACAGAATCGAAACCAACCAAGGCATACAGACTCAGAAAGAGTCTGAGTCACCATCCGCAACAACAACAGCACAGATGTAGTATTTAATCTGGCATAAAAGTGCAGAATGCACCAACAGGGCCAAAGCATTGAGTTCTGGTAATGTCGGCTCCACCCAGGCCCATCCATTGAGCTTTAAAATGATTTCATACCATGAGTCAATGCAACATGACGTGGCTTATTTCAACTGCATCAGGCGTTATTCTGACCCGTTTCAAAGGATTTTATGCATGTAATGAAGAAGCTTTGTAAAAATGTATTATAACCAAGTGATAAAAAAACACTAAAAATACACCTTTATATGGTACTCATTGAAATACTACAGCAACTGAAATGACCCTGTGTTGTTACTGGGGGCTATTATAAAAGCTTTTTAGCTCATTACTTACAATGTACAGTACATTGTAATCAATGTCAATGAAGTTACCTTATATAGCCCTATTCAAAGTAGGGCTGCACAATGTATGGTTTCAGCATCAATATCACAATGTGCACATCCGCAATAGTCACATCGCAAGATATGCATTGCTGAGTCTGAATTCTAGTTTGTGACTAAGTGACTGAGGATTTCAAGAAAGGTTAAAACTTTTGGGAACAAAAAATTATGATGTTTAGAGGTGTAACAAAGGTTAATTGTACTTATTTATCCTGGAAAAAACTTTTTTTCTTAAATTTTTGTCTTGTTTCTAGCCCAAATATCTATATTTTAAAGCAAAAACAAGACTATTTTACTTCTCCCATAGAGAAGTTTAATTGTTTTAAGGAAAAAACACAAAATTCTAACAAAAAAAAACAAAAACAAAAAACGATTTTTTTACTTGACCTAAGAGTATTTTGTGTAGACTTTTGGACTTTTAAATCTAACTTGGACTTAATTTTACTCCCTTGCCTTTGAATGACTCATACATGTAATTTCTTAGCTGTATTTTATATACACATATATTTCCCTTTCTTACATTTGTAATACAACTTTTATTTAATTAAATATTTTACTTCATTGTAAAGCACTTTGGATCAACTACGGCTGTATAAAATTGTGCTCTATAAATAAAGTTTGCCTTGCCTTGCCTAGAAATGAGACGAAAACAAAGTGAGAAAAGCATTTTTTAAATTCAAGTTCTGTACCTGAATACAGAAAGACTCCTTGATGCCAAAAATGCCAATATAGAGCTATTCAAACCATCTTATGAAACTGTATGCATATCAAATATTCATTGGAGAAAAATAAAATATTGCGATATCAGATTTTTCCAATATTGTGCAGCCCTACTTCTAAGGGTTGAGGCTGAAATATTATCTAGAGTGTTCAAAATGGGTGTCAAATTAAATTCTCAAACCAAGTCTCTGCATGTCATGCTTCCTTGTTTAACACAAATAGCTGTTGAACTTAACCGATTTTCTGCAAACAGTATCAGACAGTAAACAGTGAACGAGACTGTCAATAAGATTAAATCATACTGTGAGAGTTAGTTCAGAAAATGCACTGCTTGCATGGAAAAAGGTGTGGGTTGGAATTCACGCCCTTACAATGACTTAAGATTTACAGATGTCACAACACACCAGAACTAAACAACATGCAGGCTTTTACATGGTTTCTACATATTGTGACAGAAATATTGACATTGATTTTTAGGAGGAGACGAATGCCAATTTTGAAAGCTGATTTTGATAGTGTTGATTTAGAATATTGCTTCAAGAGACTTGTGTTTTGTTTTGGTGTCTTCAGAATTTTGCTCATGTGCGTTGATGTAATAACAACAACAACAACAACAACTATAATTTAAATCAGTAAAAGTATGAAGCCATTTTCCCACAAAAATTAAAAAACCCATATATGATACCTTATTTATATGCATTTCACCTTCTGATGCATGTATAAAATTTATGAACATGAACTTTAAACCATCAAAATGATATTCACTTCAGAAGTAGAAGGACATGAAAACAGAGAAAAGACAAAAAAAAAAGAAAGAGTCTGAGAGGAATGAGCTGAGTGCTTTTCTGTGCAGGTTTATAACGCAGGTGTCTCAGCTCAGACAAGGTGTCTCTGCTGCACAAGGAGACATTTAAATAGAGCTATTTTTATTCAGCAGCAGAGCCAAAAATAGGTCAATGTCATCTAAAATAACTTGAGCACCAGGAGTCTGCTCTCAGATGAGCCCCTGCCGCTACTGATGCACTTTTAGGAGTGCCCACATCCTGCCTGTGTTCGTCCAGTATAGGGTTGAATAAAGAAAAGAGTGCAACTACTCCTGCAACAAAACAAGCGCTGTCTCAAGGAGAGCTGAAAATATCCATGATACAAACAAGTACCACGAGACCAAGTAAAACTCCATTCCCCTTTAGGCCCTTTTTCTGTGTCCATGCTTTCAAAGACTCCCTCTATGCAAAAGGGTTTGATCTGTGCTTCAAAATGCACCCTAATGCAAGAATCCTAATAGCTAAAAGTGATCAGCAAGGATGAATAATTGTTGAGATTAGGCATCGGACAATAACTAGTTTCAAGCTTTACTGTGGTTTAGAAAGTCAAGGTTTTAGAACCGCTAACATTTTCTGGTATAGCGTTCTTACAGTTTTTTTTTTTTTTTTTTACATTTTTTATGCCCATTTCATTTAGTTTATAAACCAACATCCAAGTACAGTGCAGTGGCTTACTTGTATCCAGAGATAATAATTTATTTATCTAAAAAATATTTACTAATCATGTAGCCTGACATTTTTGCTGTCCTAAAATATTTAAAATGTTTCTTCAAATAAAATCTATTGTGTTTAATGGAGGGGAAATGTAGTTAGAATAAAAAGAATATATTTTAGAGCAGTAATCACAATACCGTGATGCCGTAAAACCGTGATATTTTTATCCAAGGTTATCATACCGTCAGAATCTTATACCAACCCATGCCTAACTGAAATCCTGTATTTGCAGGTTGAAAATCTAACATTATTTACAGCAAATAAATCTGACTGCATTGCAAAAGAAGACTTTAAAAACAAAACCACTTAAAGTAATTGTTGTAGCTATCAGTTCTGTAAAATATACATACAGTCAGGGCTTGACATTAACACCCACCAACATGACAAATGCAGGTAGATTTCACCTGTGGCGGGTTAGACAGACCCCCCCACTAGCCACTTTGGCTGGTTGAAAATAATTTTTAAAGTGCCAGTGCTGGCTCGTCAATAAAGATTACAACTTTAGTTTAAGACGTTGTCAATAAACATGCAAATGTGATCTTAGAATTGAGAAGCAGCATGAGTGATATGTCTTTGTGTGAGCAAAAGAAAGCAGGTGAATCCCGAATGAGAGGATGATCACGCACACGGTGAGACACAGGTGATCCTTGCTCAATGCGGACAGTGTTGCACGCACAGCTGATGTGATGCAAGCTAGTGCTTGAAAGCTCCCTGTCCCGTTTTCCTGTGTGAAGCAACTGTGCCTGGAAACGCAACTGGTGCAATCGTTTCTCTTTGAAACAGACTGGAAAAAAGCTGTGCTCATGCACCCACAGTCCTGCTGTTTTCAAGAGCTCCAGATTTTTGTAAGCAGCAGCGGTTGCTGCTTTTGCTTTAACCATTGTTTGAACTGATTATTAATGGGTCGGTACATTAACCGTGTGCGTGTGATTATCCTTTCATTATCATACACGGTATGTTGTTCACCTGCTTTCTTTGGCTTACAGTTTTTTTTGTCAATGTGGTTTAATTATCATCCTTTACAAAAACATTGCTTTAATAGGAGATCACTTCATTTTTATCTAGTTAACTGGTGATCTATGACCTTTAGCCTGGACAGACTACCGTGTATAGTTTTAGATACATGAGAATACTTTTTTTAATGTCAATTGTCTTTAAAAATATTTTTGTTGGTTAAAAAGTTATATTTTGCTTGTTTTGACACATTGTCGCTAGTGAAAATGGTCAGTGGAACTAGTAATATTGGAAAACTACGAGCCACAATGGCAGGTGATCAGAAAAGATAATGTCAAGCCCTGCATACAGTATACATAGTTTTGGTTGCACCATATTTTAAACTCTGAGAATGCTGAATATGGGAGAGCAATTCATCATTCTAAGTCCACTAATTACTGGTGTATTGTTGTGCATGAGCTATATAAAATGTAATTAAATAAAAGAAGGGATAATATCATCTATGAAGTGGCAATGTCTGGAGAAGCCATGTGTAAGAAAAAAAGCACATAATTCAGCCTTTTCAGCTCTTGTCTGACCAAACACGGAGCGCCAGCAAATTTGTGTGTCTTGAAAAATAAAAATAGATGACAGTTAGAGATGGAGCAATGGGAAATTTGTGTGACTTCTGTACTACATTGTGAACTAGTCATGACAGAATGAAATTAGTGACCTACACCTAAATCAAGCAAATGGAAAGGTGATGACAGTCAGACCTCAGGATCCGTCTTAGGCCAGTCTTTCCAGGAACTGGAGGAACTGCTGCTCCATTATGAATGAGATGTGGAAAGATGCTCACGGGTGGTTTGAAGTGTTACCAGGCAGATCCTACACTGACCAGCTACTGGGATGCCTAAAGTGACCACTCTTTATTTTCTTACACCGCACACAATCTCAAAACAATAGCACCATAAAAGTTATTACCATACCTTCTTACTGTTTTACTTGACTTTAAGGAAAGTTCACCAACCCCAAGGTTAAACTACAGATTAGGTGCTGTATACAGAGTAAAAAATGCTAATCCAGCAGGTGACGCCTATAGAACTGCGAAAATTATGATGTTGCCTTAGTTACTGCAGTAAACAAAGCAGTGAGGTCAAATCTAGCAGGAGTTTATCAATTTCATAAACTGCACAGCAACCCAATATTATGATACATTACGATTATTTCATTAATATACATAAAAAGGTATACTAACTTTAATACCTTGTAAAATATAATTTAAGACTTTAATACTTTAAGGCCCTTAAATTTCAGTTTTTTCAACTTTTAAAACTTTTTAATCTCAATTCTATTTTTTACCCCTACCCTGTCCCCTTGGCCCTTGAATAAGAGTGTGAGGGGGAGGGGCTTCAAATTTTACCCCTAAGAAATGGGACAGCCCTACCACATCTGTACACGTCACTGTATGTCATCGTAATCTCTTATCTCTCATCTCCTTATCTCTCATATGAGTTTGATGATGGCAACTGCTGTAGTTACTTCAATTGTGTTATTTTTTTAGTATTTATCTTTAGGAAATTACTGAAGGTAATGATATCATGTTGTCATGATATAATGTGGCAATAAGCTTGTAACTGCATTTACACCAGGGCCATATTCATCTAAACACACGAAAATACATTAGGGGGTTATTATCGGGGTTTTTTTAAACCATGACGGTAAAATACGAACGCCATTCGATTAAAACATAAGCTTGTTTGTTGTAAAAAAAATCATAATAATGACAAAAAAAATCTAATTTGTACATCTCCTTCCATCTGCAGCAATTCTGCCGTTTTAGATGTTGTATTCTGGGAAATTTTTATACCCCTTGTTTTTGAGTGTGGTCCTGAAAAGTCTCTGTTTCAAGGGCTATCTTGCCCTTCCCCTTAGCCCTACAACTTAAAGCTAAATAGAATTGGGATACCCATACCCCTTCACGTGAATGTACAAAACTAGAGGTAGGGGTGAGTGGAAGGATTGAATTGGGATTTGGCCTAAGACACTGCGTGGTCTTCTAAGCTATTGCCTGATTCGTCAAGCCCTTCTCAAATGACCATTACTCAAAGGGTAGACTGCAAATAATGATGCCGGCAAAATATGTGCATTCCATTCCCTCTCTCACTTGCCCTGAATTATTATGTCATTCTACCTTTCAATCCTTTACTTGATGTGCAAACGGGATTTTGCAGTTACCCCTATAAACATAAAGAGCTCAATGACCTTCACATCCACTAGGAATCGTCTATCACTTTTTACCAGCCAGGGTAAAATAATCCGCTCTGCCGTATGGATTCAGAGTAAAGGATATTAATGGCATCAACCACAGCGTTTGATCTCACTATAAACCTGACCTTATGTAAATCGGGTTGTTATCGTGAGGATTGATTTGGGGCAGACAAGTGCAACTGAAGGATAAGGTTAGAGGATGAAGTGTGCTTACAGTGCACTGACCCAAGTTCCACAGGTCACACCGGAGCAACTCAGACCCGCTTCCATATGTCCGAGACGTGAAGGGCAAACTAGAATGACAGAGCAGAGACCGACAAAGTAACTAAAAAGAAGCTGAGGGGAAGAGATTTACCTCCCCGTCTGAGCACAGATCGTCTCGCTCCACAAATCTGAAACGTGCGTGTCTGTGTCTGCAGCTTCAAGGCAAAAAGAGAGAGACGCGTGTACATCAGACACTCTCTTATCACATTCCACCCACTAAAGAACTTCTTTTAGGCTCTATCTGCTAACTCCGGCACGGTGCCAGCTCTCATCTCTTTCCCTTCACTGCGTCACCCTCCATCTCACGGCCACCCCTCTCGTCTCCTCCTCCACAGCATATGTCCTGGTTCCGCAGCGGGGAGCAGATTTGTGGCCACATGCTGGTCTGGTGGGCTGTGCAAGGACCTGATCTGACTGAACGGTTTAACACTCTATCTGAAGATGTCTGGCTTAGTTAAGGTCTAGTGTTTCTCCAAAATTCATCCTCACCCTGTTGGACTCTCATGGGACAAAAAAAAGAGATGTTAAGAAGAATGTTGATGCTGCTCTCTTCTAAGCCTATGGTGTCAATGTCTGTTCAATACAACAGAAAGTGCCTACAGTGTCAATTTCTTCTACCTTTTAAAACAATCACAAACTGAGATATTGGGGTCCCATGTCCTCTAGTAAGCCTTATACAGACCATATGCCTGTTGTTTATTTAAAAAAAATAGGCATCTTGTCAGTCCACTACACTTACTTTTCCAAAATGGCATTGTCCACAATCACAATGGTTTGGAAAGAAATGTAGATTGATGAAATAAAATATCCATTAGTATTCACACAAGTAATAGTTAAAGTAAAAATTTAAGTTTTCTGTTTACTCACTTTCAAGTGACTCCAAATTTTTATGGAGTTTCCTTTTCAGTAGAACAGAAAATAATAAATGTGAAGGAAGTTGAAAGCCTGTAACTAGGGCTGCACGAATAATCAAAAAAAAGATTGTGATCTCGATTCGACCCCCCACATGATCTTAATCCAGCATCTCTACGATTCAGCCAATTATATTTTCAAGTTTAGGAGAGAAGCATAATAGCGGCCGCCATTGTTAATATATACATTGCTCAGCCTCCAAATGGAGTTAAAAGACTCACATAAAGTATTTATAAGTTTTAAGCAGCGACATTTTGTTAAAGTTTGTTTACTACAGAGAGGATGTTTATGCATTCCCGCAAATGACATCTACTTTAGTGAACAGAACCTGCATAGGCTGTGAATAACAGGTAATAAAGTTGTTATTAAGGTTCAGATTGTTGCACAGAATGATCGTCTGGGAGCCGCGCGGGAAGTATGATTTCAATGCATGTTTTTTTTTTTTTTTCTCAGAGTGACGGCAGCCCTGACATAAACTGCACCCAGCAGTGAAAGTGAAACTGAAATCACGCACATTATTTAAATAAACATATCCTATTTTTAAGTTATGATTATGACAAGCATTTGATATGCTTGTTTCTTTCATGGCAAGCACAAATGTTGTAAATGAGAATAAACGTTTAACAGCGTGTCAGCATAACTACTCTAGCCTATATAATGTTGTATGTAATGCAAGGGAGAATCTGATAATGACAAATTTTACCAGTGAAAAAAGTTTGCATACATCTCAAACATAATAAATCAACTTGAGAATTATGAATAATAGTATGCTGATGTAATCAGTTTAATGTGCATAATTGACCAGGACTAAATTTAAAGTTTATTCAAGTCCACCTTTCCAAGTCTATACAAAATTTTGCAATTTAAAAGTAGATCTTAATAATAATAATAATAATAATAATAAGCATATTAACTTTTATTTTACCGTAATTGAGAGAAAATAATGATTTTTATTTTTGTGCATTCTTACCTGTAACCATTGGCATACACATACAAAAGTAGTCAGTGGTTACAGGTTTTCAGCATTCTTTGTACTGTATATCTTATTTTGTGTTTAACAGAAGAAAGAAGGGAGAGTAAGTGATCACAGATTTTTCATTTTTTTAGAGAATAATCCCTTTAAACATGGACAAACAATCAGATATACAACACAAACGTGTCTATTTATTACTTCCAAAGCTCAAAATTTCAACCGTGGTGGAAAAAACTATGCAACGAAAAAGCAAAAGAATGCATGTTGCTTACCTTATACACCTGACCATACGTTCCATTGCCCACCAGCTCCACCAGCTCAAAAATTCCTGCAGGGTCCTAAAAGAAAAATAATTTATTGTTAGCAAAAGTACATACACAGACAACAATAATACTTTGACAGCATAAAAGTATTTGTAAAATATTGTGGCAGATCAGTAATGTACTGTTATGCTGTGTAGGAAGAGTTCAAATGAAGGAGCGTTGTTTCACAGGCCGAGCAAATAAATGTGCAATTTAAAAAAAGTAAATAAATAAAGTTTAATGACGAATCATTCACAGTAACCGCAGGAATATGCATCAAGGAAATAAACTGTGATTCCATGTTGACTTTAATAAACAGCACAGTGTTTCCAGCAGCATGCTAATTGCATCTCAGCTCACACAAACACAAATACCCCCGGTGTCTTCCATCACACAACTGTTGCTGTGTACCATCTCTCATGACCAGCACCCAACCAAGTGTGAGATTCAAATCCAACACTCCATCTAACACCTAAATAAAGAAACGTTAAATAAAAGAGTCGACACGGGGAGAAAGGACAGGCAATTTTGTGTGCGGCATTCAATCTGGCTTCACCCAAACGGCACCTGGCCGAGTTTGTGACCCTAAACATCAGAAGCTTTCGCACAATCACCAATCTCTGTCTGACAGAAAGCGGTTACAATAAAGAGAGTGATATCTTGGGAGATGACATTGCTCAAAAGGACAAAGACAGCATTGTGTGCATAAGTGTATGGATGTTTTTTTATTTATTATGAAAACTCCAGTGGGAACTACTGACAGATGGTGAGATTGTAAACTCAGACAAGAATCAACCATCAGATTAGCATACATGAATGGAGTTCTACACAAGTGTGGCTCATTTTCATGACTGCACATGTCCTGCACTTAATGGCTAAGCTGCAAATGTTTTGGCCAATCCTAAACTAAGTGTATATTTTGAATAAAAATTTTAATAAATGGCTAAAATTCCACTTTAAATTACAATATAACTTCCAGCTAAGACGTTAAAAGATTTTATTTTGACACTGAGGGACATTTCAAATTTTAGTGACTTTTTATAATTTAGTAAGGACCATTTACCTACAGTACTACAATGTTATGTTATACATGTGATACTGCGTTAGCATACTGAATTCATAAAAGTATAAAACAACTTGTGCAACAATTGTCAGAATATGCAGAAAATAAATAAACAAATAACTTGCATGGTTACATACATTCAAATAAAAAATTGAAATGCATCAGTTTAGCTGTGCCTTTACTGAATGAGCACTTGTACGTCCGACAGATTGCACTATTATGTTATTCTTTTCTTTTTTTATTCTTTTATAACACATTTTTATCTATTTTATAGTCATTTTAATTATTTGTATTATTTGTGTTTACTTGTTTCTTTTATTCTTGTTTATGTAAAGCACTTTAAATTATCATTGTGTATGAAAGGAGCTATATAAATAAACTTGCCTTGCCATTAAGTGTAAATATATACACATCTAAAACACACTCTGACCTGAACCTTATTAAAATATCTAAAAGAATAAATATTCAAATTTGATTTTATTTAAAAATCTTTTTTTTTAAATTTACTGACAAATAGATTGTGGTTTGACAGACAGTGTCAAAGTACAAGGATTTAAAGCAATTAATATTTGGGGGCTACACTATATCTTTTATAGAACTGAAAAGATTACTTGCTTTATAAACTATTGTTACACTGAATTTCACTTCAGCAGCTATCTTCAGTAAATACTGGTAAAAATGTATAATAATAATAATAATAATAATAATAATCTGTGGACATTATTTGCTATTTCTGCTGAGAATTTTGGAACTAATCTGTGACTTTATGCGGAATGATTTTAGGAGTATCATAACTAAAAACTTAATATATGAAATAATAAATGATACATTTTCAACTTTTATTTAATTTTACAATGCAAATCCAATTAGATCCATGTATTTGGTAAACAAATCAAATCTCTCATATAATATCTCTACTAGAAGGCAGAAAATATTACGTTACAAACTATATTGAAGATAAATCATATAAACATTTTAATATTACTATTATTATATCACAATAATATTAGTGCAATGAATTTAAAAACTGAAAAAATATACATTCACACATTTACACAATCAAATACTGACAATGACTGGTAAAGGCTGCTCTCTCTCTCTCTCTCTCTCTCTCTCTCTCTCTTTCTAAAGTTGCTTTATTGGCATGACATTTTTGTACAGTATTCTCAAAACATTTTAAATATGTTTAAAGCATATAGTGCTAACATTAATAAAATAAATAAAATATAATTGAATCAGTTAAATATACAGCAAATAAGAAATAGCAGAAAGAATGAAAACTGACAATATTGCAAAAAATTATAATAAATTACAAGAATAGAAAGTGTTGATTATTAAAATGAGGCAAATTTGTTGATTAACCATTTCTAATAGTGTACAAATATTACACTTTGTATACAAATATTACAGCCAGTATAGATGTCATTTTGTTTTCTCCGAGTATGGTTAAGTTTATCTGAGTTGTTTAGTAAATAAGTAATCATTTAACGTTTCTCTCACGGATGTGCGCACGCAGTCAGCTGTGAAATGGTGATGCAAAAACGCATACAAATAACTGCAATTTTAAAAAGCCAAAGCAAAAGCTGAATCCTGGACATTTTAGAATATTCAGAAACTACAGCCGGATACATTTTGGTGCAAAAGGTGCATCTCTGTGGGTCTTCAGAGCATGTGAGATTGTCTGTGTGAGAGTTGACAGTTCTCGTGCACACAACAGAAGGAAACATGCAGAGCGAGAGAAGATTCTCCACTGATTAATCGATCGCGAACGTTTGGCTTTCTTGGGCGGATACAAAAAAAAAAAAGTGCAAAAGGATGATACTAATAATAGTATTATTCATGCGTCACCACCAAATATACTTGGGCAGCCGTTAATATACCTGGGTGGCCCACCCAAGTAAAGTCTATGTGTGGGAAGCACTGAACAATAATAGTGTAATAAAAAGAAAGATTTCAGTTTTGCTTTCATTGTTTTAATGCTTACAATTTAATGTGTCTTTGACCCACATAAATGGGCTATTATAGTTATTTGTGAAAAAAATTACATATTTAAAATTTGCACATCAATGGTTGTCCATTGAAGGGGTTTCTTGTGATTTAAAACAGCTTAACTTGAACATTACACCATCATCTAGAGAACTGATGCTTAATACATGGTTATGGCAGTTTGGGGGGTGAGTAATATCTCATCCTTATGCTGATTGGCAAAATAAAATAAAAAAATGCAATCTGCAGTGTGGTTCACACAAGCTGCCAACTGTAGACAGTTGACACAACAGCACTTGTGAAACTAAACGTTGAATTGATCGGGAATGCGTTCTGTCTGTTAGCTGAGGCTGTGAGGCCACTGGGAAACCAGTGTTATGACAGTCAATGAGATGTGAAAGAAAAAGGTTGAGATTCAGATATTGTCCTTCATCAGCAGGTTACCAGTCTGCATTTTTCAACACCTAAACCCACAAAGACATTTATTTTCTTAGTAATTATCAGGAATACACAAACAAAACTAATTCTACAGAACTGCGTCTATAAAACATAATGATTGATGTCTACAGCAAGATAATCCTGTCTGTGTTGCTCTCTGGTGTGATGCCAAGCATTTTTTTCTCTCTCTCTCTTTCCTTTTCTCAGGCTAAGATCTAAAGAAAATAACTCCTCTATCGGTGGCTATTGGCATTATCCAAAATTAGCAGATGGGATGTTATCTTTTTAAAAGATGCACAACCTGTCTCTACAGAATTATATTAGTCATTCAAGCTGAAAAACCCTCAAGGTAAAAACTGGATCTGTCGATTTTGAAAGACTGCTGGCTGTTCCCATAACATCAGAGGAAAACAACTGGGGTTTACGGCTGCTCCCAAACTCCATTTCACGCCAAGGTGATCTCACAGCAGAGTGCTTAGTTAAAATAGCTTCAACAACCTTCATTGTCAATTCTAAAAGAAAGTGGGTCTGTCCAGTGGGTTCATGAGGCCATTTGCAGCAAAAGCTCTTAAGCAGATCTTAATCCCAAATTGCACCATATCATCAAAGGTGCTGGGGAGGTCAGAAGTGATCATGTGACACCGACTGCTGAGAAGAGGAAGACCAAGCAGGAGTGAGCACTGACCCACTTCAAGATCTCAGACCCCCACATAACTTTCCTAAATCGCTCAGATCAAGCAGATTTACCCTTAATGCAGCAGTCTGTGGCAAACCAACTTTCTTTTTCAATGTCATTGCCAGCTTCTTTCGTAATATTCATGATGAAAATCAAGTTGCGCCATTTCTAAAATTGCCATTACCTACATAAGATGCTTAGGATTTAGGGATGTAACAATTCACCTTTAGTCGGTTGAAAATCAATTCAAATGTGTGACTATTCCAATCAGCAGAAATGTTGAATGAATCGTGATACATTTTTTTGAACAGAGGGGGCGCTGTGTTTACAGGTCCAAGCTTGCTTTACCTGCACATCAGCAGTGAGCAAGAGGTGGTGTTCCAAATACTGCAAAAAGACGTTTACTTACACTAACAGAACAACGAATATAATGCAGTACAGTGAAAAACTACTGTCACCGACATCTATAGGCAAAAAAATAAATAAATTAGCCAAACCACACAGACTGGAAGATTTACAGTTCTTCTTGCTTGACGAGTAATACAGAGATCACACGGTGCATCAGTGTTTTCATAGCGAAAGTGTGAAGGTGTTTTTCAGACTGAAAAAGAAAGCAGTTCTGTTACAGAACCAGATATTTAATTATTTTACCCTCTCCTTTTTTAAATGCATGTTTTTATAATTTGCTTATTATTGTTGAATATTTCAAAATGTTTAAGATTATCTTTTCTTAAGTGTAGCACACTGATGCATGTTCTGATTAATTATGAAAATAATATTAATTATCCACTTTCATAATCATGTTCAATTCCTGTCTCTATTCTACTATACAATTAGTCATTTTATAATCAGTATTTTATGCCAGTGGCCAGTCCCTTGGAGCAGAGGGTCTATTGACCACCTCTGTACCCAGTCCCCAGTAAAAGTTTTTCATCAGCAGGGAACATTGTAAATGTGTAAAAACCTCAGCTTATGCCATGTTATTTTTTCCTTAAAAAAAAAAAAAAAAAAAAAAAGTAAAATCCCAGTACAGTCACAGTTTTAGTTTGTTTATATTAATGAGTCTTCTTTAGTTTCTATTCTTCTTTTTTATAACAATTTAGATATGGCAGAAAATGTATTATTTTTTGCAGCATTTAAGAAAACAAATGAAAGGGCTCTTCACCTTAAATTGAATAATAAAAAACAAATAAAACAAATTAAAAACTAAATCGTGAATCATATCGAATCGTGAGTCAGGTGAATCGTTACATCCCTATTAGAATTTGTTATATCTAACTTTAGAACTAGACTAGCTTTAGACTTCTTGTTCCATTTTGTTGCCAGTTGGCACCTTTGAAAACTGAAAAAAGTTCCTCACAGTGATAGCCATATTACAGTCTAATTAAATAAATGTTAACGGACAGTGGACTTTGTGGTGATAAATACTTTAAATTCTCAAACTTTTTATGTAAATGGTTTTAAATGTTTAAAAGTTTTAAATCTGAAGCATGAAATGAATATTGATTTTGATTAGCCAAGGACTTCTTTCAATAATGTTATGTAAAATTGATGTGACCAGAACTAATCAAAATGCAAACAAACAGATCAAAAATGCATTACCCTATAAATACATAATGTTTCTTAAGTCAAGAAAAGGCTGTACCTATTTAAACAACCAGTTCTTTATTTACCCTTGCACTGCAAAAAAAAAAAAAAAAAAAAAAAAGTTTGGCACTACATTCCAGACTGAGGTGAAGCACAGCAATGACATTTTACCACAGGAAGTAAAAATTTTGTTTTTTGATGTCATTTGAATTTTTTTTATGTATTTTACTTTAAGAAAAGAAGTCAAAATGTCTCAACCTGGCCGATATCTTCTTTTGGATAGATTTGCACAGTATTCTAATATATCAAGGGAGCACGTTATCAAACCCTACTCAAATTACCATAGACAAAGTTTTTTGTCCAGACAGAAAAATACAACATATCATAATCATATTATTTAGCATTCATCTACAATCAATAAATAACTCCCAATAACTGGGAACATGTTTTCAAAGCTGATAAAAAAAAAAAATTCTACGAGCAACAAATAACAACAAAGATTGCCAACAAAGATCACATGACACCAAACAAATGTTGTTATTACTAGGTTATTGCATATATAATACCTTGAAACATTTTACAGTAAGTCTTATAAGTTGTTCACTCCCAGAATGATTGTTTATCGCTTATTTTTATAGTATATTTCCCCCCTACAGTGGAAGTCAACTATTTGGATATCAAAACTTTTCTTCTTCTTTTGTGTTCATACAGGTTTGGAACAAGTGACGGGAGAATAAACAATGACAACTTCTATTCTGGAAATGAACTACTTTTTTAATGTAATTATTTTGATCAACTTTGGGGAACACACACAAAAAAAAACTTCTTTCCATCACATATGAATGAAAAAGATCCAGGTGAACGCTGAAAAACACATTCGTGATAAATCTAATGTCCTTTCTGGCTTCATTCTACAGCTGGTGTCTTGCACGTTTCCCTTACTCAGCCTTTTCTTCTGTTCACAGAGGCCTCATGGCTCTTTTCCCCTCTCCTTCACCCCAGTCATCTCATGCTGGGTCCCTGTGCTTTGTCTGACAAGTTTGGCAGGACGGCCCCCTTTTCACCGACTGCCTCAGCAGACGTGTCACTCACCGACATGTCTATGGAAATGTGTTTTGCTATTTATTTCTCCTCCTCCTCGATTCTTACGGAGGAAATCTGCCCATTCCCGATGCATGCCTTTCTTTCTTGGTTCATTTGAACATAAGGGTCAGCGTGCAATCTGTCAGCCAGAGCGTGATGGACAGAGAGGAGTTAACAACCTTGCACATCACTCAGGTTTCTGTTGTTCAAGCAAACATGAGCAGAATACCGTGTTATGGTTCCCACCGTCAGGCTGACCTGCCTGACAGAAAACTAACATGGCAGCACTAGGCTGAGTGGAAGGGAAAGACGGGTTGTTTATTTATAGAGGCACAACACATACAGTTGATGCAACCCAAGAAAAAGCAGTGGCAAGCGCTAGTTAAATATTAGCCTAATATTAATATTACAAATAATATTACAAAGCATATTAAAATGCATTACAAATTACAAGTTTTAAAAGCAAAAAATACATTGAAAGGGTGGTCAACAACCATGAATACAATCACAAATAAAACAAGTTTTATTTGAAATTAATAATTCAAGTCAATATTAAAGATATAGTTCACCCATCACTGAAAATTCTGTCATTTACTCACCCTTGTACCAAAGCTTTTCGACTTATTTTTTTCTGTTAAGCACAACATATTCTATGTAGTCTACATTTATTAAACTAGCCTTAGCATTGAAAAACAAAAACACGAGCATTTCACACAGAGGCAGTCCATACTTGCATATTTGCCGGTGCATAAATACACTCTTTGTTTTTGTTTACTCCCTGTAGTTCTGAAAAGTGATGTGCATATTTTGCATATTATTTCTCAGACGCATCAAGGTAAGTGCTTAAAGGTCACTCTCACACACTCCCAGACATATAGCCTCACACTTTACTTTGTTGGTATAATCCATAAAACTCCATATAAAATCCATAAACTAAGCTTTTTTTCAAAGGCTTATCTAAAGGGTTAAGGGTGCCAATTGATGATCAACAGTGAAAATGTAAAATTTACCTCTTCCCAACAGGGAAAACCATCAACAATTAAAACGGCATGATTATATGGTGGCCTGGCTTTGAAATAAAAAAATATGGCTATAATGGAAGTCAATGAGGCAAATACAGCCACGAACAGTAAATTAGGCAGAAAAAAAATGAAATTTGTTACTAATTTTTCACACGTCCAAAACTGTGAAAATTTAAAAAATAATAATAATAATAATAAATAATAATAATAGATAAATAAATAAATAAATCCAGTCCACAACTACTTTTTATATTGAAAATGCATCCTTTTGTGTGTTTTTTCACCAAATCAGTGACATAATTTATGAATTTGTCAATTAAAAAGTTAAAGTCCTGTATTTTTTTAAAAAACATTTAGTAGTTTTGATCAGGACAGAGGTTGATTAACAGATTTATGCCAAACAAATGTAAAAAAAAATATTTATCTGACACAGTTTTAGTTAAATTTAGTGGATGTTTTTATTCCGAACATAACAAAAGGTAGTAAATTTAAACAGTGCACAAAGGTTAATATATTAGATAGCAATTTGTTCTCTACAGCCTTCTTCAATACATCTTTTGTGAGAAGCTCAAAGGATTGGAACCACTTGAGGGTGAGCAAATTTTCATTTTTGGGTGAACTATCCCTTTTAGAGACATTTTAGATACAACATTTTGTTTGTTTCAATAGGCAAATAGCTGTAAATAAAGCCAGAGCAGAACATTAATCTCAGAGAAACTTTGGTGTTTGGTTTTGAAAAAAAAAAGTAAATCCACTTTTGGATCAATCATAAATAAAACAAACAAAGAAAAAAAGAAATAAAAAACCAACCATAAAGTGTGTTATTTAATGCTTTATGTTAATAAAAGGATAATTAAATGTCACAGAGCAATTGTGTCCATCATAAAGACAGATTAAACCACAATTTATATAGATTAATAAAAATAAAAAAAACCTGAACTCTCTTAACTGTTTTGAGAGAATGAATGTTTAATGCAGTTACAAAAACCTGTGGTGAACAAATAAAATAATAAATTTGTGACTGATTATAAACAAGTTCTGAAAAGATGTTTTCCATTTAGGTTAACTAAACCTTTAAAAATGTAAAGTTTGTTACGCAACCTCTTACAGGTATATAACATTGTGGTCATACCCCAACTTAATTACAGTGAAAGCTCATAATATTTTCTCCTTCAGGTAAGTAATAAACCTCTAACCGTCAACACAAACACGCAGAGCTGCCAGATATCCAGGAAACAAAGCAGTTTAATCTTATAAAAGTCTGTAGAACCACAAATTTGCAGGTTATTAATGATTCCAGTGTATAGTAACTGATGAATGCACAACCCGCCCTCAGGTCCTTCTCAACTCATTTCTTGCTCCGAAACACCTGACGCACCACAAAACAATGCTGTTTATGGAGCAGGAGGTGATCTAAGTCAGCTTTCAGCCTCCACGAGCCAACTGAAAGGCAAATGCAGAAGATGGTTTAGCAATATATGGCACTGTTGATCAATACAATCACAATAACACAAACCTTTGGCTCCTAAATCCCATCTTAGCCACCAAAGCTTGCTCCTAATCAAGGAAGGCAGGCATCTTTTTGTGCAAACATCCAAATCTGTCAATCACAATGAACACAAGCAGAGAAATACTGGACAGCTGCCTCATGCCAACAGACCAGATCAACACTTTACAACATTAGTAAAAAAGGTTTTCTTTCTAATCAAACTAAGGATGAGACTACAATGTGCAAAACACTTCATAAAACTTTGCTAATTTGCTAATGACAGCGCATTAGTCAAGAGACCGTCATACTTTCATTCAAAACTGACTCATGAGAGGTTATGCTTCACAGTGTCAGTTAGTCTCAGTTACTAATTACTTAAACCCATGAGACAAAGCGTGTAAACATGTACGTTTCTGGAATATATGTGACATATTTTTCTGGCTATGATACATCCAAAACATGCAGTGTTGGTTGTCCTCCAGGAGCATGGTTGAGAAACACTGGTCCAAACGAACAGGCAAAACACGAAGTTTCTAATTTTTGGCTCCAAACCTTTTCATGTAAATGGCCTGTGAGACAGCTCTTAATTACAGGTATAAATAGATGTGGCCCTCACTAAAACACTTTTAAAAAAGGAAAGACCAGCATCTAAAAGAAACTAAAAAGTCCACATTTGCACATTTCAGCTTGCAGACAGGAAATGGGTCAGCGGACGTCTGCTGGAGGGCAGAGCGACGGAGAGATGGAGGATGGGAAGGGAGATTCAGGACAGCCAGCACTGCAGGGCACAGGCTAACTGCGAACACACAACACGAAAAGCCACAAGCACTTTCAGCACAACCAAATCCAAGGCAAAGGGTGAGACTGCTTTCCGCACCCCTCAGATTAAGTGTCTCCATGTGGCTTTGCTAGAACCGGCAGTTCAGCCTGTCATCAGCAACTATGCATGTTCTTTTCTTGGCGAAACCACATATATAAAAATAATGTTATACAAAAGCTCCTCAGGCTAAATGGCATCGAATGGAATGCAGCCCAAGTGCCAGGGTGTGACAGCAAGTGACTAACACATGTATAATTCACCCACAAAACAGCAGAGGTGCTTAAAATCCAAAACACATGCACACCCAGACCCCTGCTGAGTCCTGTGTCACTGCTGCTCTTTAAGGAGAGCAGGTACAGTATGATCACTTTTGAATATGCGGAGCGAAGCATACGGAAGTTAGGTGAGGGGGAAGCAGACGGCGTACCACATGGCCCTCACAGCACCAAGCCCAGCACTGCTACTCCTCCAGACCACCGAGCTGCTGAATAAAAGGAAAGCACACACACACAGACTCAAACCGAGAGGACGTGTGAATGAAAGCAGGATCTTAAGGCTTAACTCCAAGCCATAAAAAAAAAAGTATTGCATCTCCATTCATGCTGCTGCATCATGAATGGGTCTGTGGAGTACAAAAAGTGTCCATTATGAAAATATTTTAAGTAAAAGCAGATGATAAGTTGATTTAAATGCATTTGTTGGTTTGATATGGTTTCAAAAATGTATTTGATGATTTTTTTTAAACGTTATTTTTACACTTTAAGAAAAATCAAAAATATTTGGAGAATAGTATCATTTGTTTTAAATAATAAATATTTTTAGAAATGTAAGTTCATAAATATCATTGCATCCTATGACAATGAAATCCTAAAATAATGGAAATATATAAAAATCACAGAAATGGAGGGAATTTAGTTGGAAGAGTTTAAAAAGATTGTTTAATCACACCTTCCCAGAAATCATATCAAGCTGGAAATTTGTCTATATGCTGGAGAAAATTCGGAAATCAAAATAGCTTGTTAAAAATACTGGAAAGTCGATTATAAATTCATTAATAGAGTTTATCTTACACTCTTGCGTCTGAAAAAGATCTATAAAAACTTCTCTGATATTTGTTTTAACTGCAAAAAAAGGCAAAGGAACGTTCCTTCACCTGTTTCTGGTATTGTGACAAAATCATCTCTTTTTGGAAGAAAATACATAATTTTCTACAAGGACTCTTTGAGATAAAATTCAGTGTTTCTCTATATAGTATTTGTTGTATGGTGAAGTAAGTAATGTGTTGGACCCCCACACCAAACATTTGTTTTTAATTTTGGTCAATCTGGCAAAGAAATGTATACTTTTATTGTGGTCATCTCTTCAGGTGCCTTCTTTTAAAATGTGGTTGTCTCAAGTATGTGCGTTATTTCCACGCGAGGATCTCACCTATTAAATACATCCAAAGTCAGACTTCTGGCAGCTATGGACACCTTTCTGGCATTACGTCAATAATTTCTTTCTATGGTATATACTTTTTGCTCCTAGTTTGACTGTATTACCATGTTTACTTGTTTGTATATTTCCCACTTTTATTATTTTTTTACTTTCCCACTGTATGACCGAGACTGTATCTGAATGTGCTGATGCATCAAAAAAACCGACGACTAATAAAAAATAAATAAAAAATACTGGAAAGAAATGCACAATGCCTTACACAATATCTTTGTATCTGTGATGCCCTTTGATTGTAAAATTCTATTTTTTTGGACATAGACCGAAGGAATAGTTAACACAGGATACGCATCTAATAAATATCTTGTTGGTGGCTGTCAAAAAGAGCATTACCAAAAAATGGTTGTCACAAAAAAAATGCATGGATGGAAATTAAAAAGGAATAATTTAAACAACAATTATGATTTAAGGTGATGCAGTGGTGCAGTCGGTAGTGGTGTCGCCTCACAGCAAGAAGGGCGCTGGTTTGAGCCTCGGCTGGCGTGTCTGTGTGGAGTTTGCATGTTCTTCCTGCGTTCGCGTGGGTTTCCTCCGGGTGCTCTGGTTTCCCCCAGAGTCCAAAGATATACGATACAGGTGAATTTGAGTAAGCTAAATTGTCCAGAGCGTATGAATGTATATGGTTGTTTCCCAGCGATGGGTTGCAGCTGGAAGGGCATCCGCTACGTAAAAACATATGCTGGATAAGTTGGCGGTTCATTCCGCTGTGGCGACCCCAGATTAATAAAGGGACTAAGCAGAAAAGAAAATGAATGAATGAATGAATTTATAATTTATACAATTTAGCAAATTATCGCATTTGTAAATCAGAAAATGGAACAATTTATTTCATTCTCCGTAGTGACAAATTGACTAATTATACAAAATCCAAAAAAGCTAAACTTTTCGGTTAACCTTACATCAGAATGATCACTCCCTACATGTACATAGTTTTATTCATTTAAATGGTTCCGAGTGCAAGTTCAACGCCAATTGGCGTCTTTCAAAAATTACTTCAAAAGCCGAATGTAATTGTAAGTGGCCAAAATGATGCTAATGCAGTCAGGTTTTGCTTGTATTCTACTGATGTTGTTTTCATTTTTTTGTCTTTGTTTATATGTACTTAATTTTAAAGCACTATGTTTGTACTGTGTCTATGCTGTGTTGTTAGTTATGTTGATTAGTGAGCATATCTTTTTTTTTTGACAATTTAAATAAATAAATGGGGGGGGGGCACATGAGCAATTTTTTATTAAATATTATCTTTATAAAAAAAAAATTTTTGTAGTTTTAATTTTTTTAATTTATTCACATTATTTTCGTTTTGTCATGTTGATCGCACTATGCGAGTTTCGAATATTTAGTATATATAGAATATTTATTGAAATGCAGCTTTTTTTCTTTATCAAGACATTAAATGTATGATGTCTTGTATGATCGTCATTGGCTCCCGGTTGCATACCGGATTAAATTCAAAATTCTCCTCCTTGCATTTAGATCCTTAAATAACCTTGCACCCTCCTATCTCTGCAACATGCTTGTCCCCTACACCCCAACTCGTTCTTTACGGTCTGCTGACTCTGGCCTTCTTGCTGTCCCTCGGTATCGCCTCTCTTCAATGGGGGGCAGATCATTTAGTGTTATTGCACCCAAACTCTGGAACTCTCTACCACACTCACTCCGCTCTGCTAATAATATCTCTGAATTCAAATCCTTACTTAAGACTCACTTATTTTCTGAATGCTTTGCATCTGATCTACCAAACTGACCACTTAATCTGATCCACCACTATCCTGCTCTCTTAGGTCTTGTTTGTGTTATTTAAGTTTGTTATATTTGACCTCATGTATGTTTGTTTATCTTTTTGTTGCATTCCTTGTAAAGTGTCCTTGAGCTCTGGAAAGGCGCTATATAAATAAAAATTATTATTATTATTTTTATAAACCACTTGATAGTTTCCCTTCACCCATCGTTTGCATGTATGAATTGCATTCTATATATATATATATATATATATATATATATATATATATATATATATATATATATATATATATATATATATATTTATACATATATATATATATATATATATATATATATATATATATATATATATATATATATATATATATATACGAATAGAAATACATTAACATCCCAACACTCTTTAAAAGTCTTAACATACCTTTCATAACAGCCTAACTCAAAAGCTCAACTCAAAGCCAAAGCAAAAACTCCAGCAAGACACTGCTTCATTAATACCAGTAAACAAAGGTCATTTCAAGCACCTAAATCAAAACCAACTTTAATAACAGGGTCGCTGCGGAGCTCAAGACACTTCAACAAATCCAAGATCCTCGCTACTCATGTTTGGAGCTAAAAATGGCCAGAGAACAAACAAAAAGGGCATGGATCTCATTTCAAGGTTTGTGGTCAGAGCACAGAAGCTCATTTTCAGATGTCGTCCCTCAAGACTAGGTGAGGCTGACCAGGTGACGCCAAACATCGCTCGCCTTTCGTGTATGTGGGCCACAGACCCAGGCTTCTGTGCCAGAGAGGGAGTTTATGAATGGTCCATCTGAGCATGTGCTGCACTGAAATGTTTCCCCACTACTGCACATGTCAGCGCTCTGCTTCTGGGTGACCTATTTCCCTTCTCGCTCAAACACAACATGCACAGCGAGAAAGCATGCTCAAAGGACTGGGTTTAAATGAAGAGGAGCTTAAAAGCAAAAGGCTTGCAGCACAGGTGCATGGATAACATTTTTTGAATAAACACCTGGTGAGGGTTTGAACACCTATACAGCAAAAATAAAGTGTATAAGTGTTTGAATGGCTGAGTTCTCAAGTGCAAACCAATGAGCTTATTCTGATAAAGCATTAGTTGTTTTAAAAAAAAAAAACAATGAGAATTTCCACATTAATAGAAATCATAAATCAAGGAGTGAGACAAACATAGTTTAGCCAAAAATGGAAATTCTGTCATCATTTACGTATCCTTAAGTTGTTTCAAACTCTTAGGAGTTTCTTCTGTTAAACATGAAATGTGGTCTAAATAGTAACCATTAACTTCCAATGTATTTGTTTTTCATACAATGGAAGTCAATGGTGACAGGTTTTCAGCCTTCTTCAAAACATCTTCTTTTGTGTTCAACAGAAGAAACTCAAAGGTTTTAGTAGTAAATAGCGAGTACATTGCCTATGCCTTTAATATTGCTCTTTGTGACTGTAAATAACCTACCAGTTTACAAAGTGCCAGTTTGCAAAGGTGTGAACCAAATGATCTACAGAAATGGATCAATGTGTACCAAAGATTTAGAATCGTGTTCCTCAGGACTGTCTTATAACCTTTGTTTTAACTGTTATAAAGAACTTTCCTAAAGAGAGACAATTTGTTTAAGATTCTTTAAAAGTGCAAACTAAAAAGCATCAACATCACTCCTGAAGAACTGTTACACTACCTTCAATATACTCTTCTCCCCACACAAACACTAGTCATCTTAATTAGTTTACATACTGTATTAGAGCCATCTAATATATTGACAAGCCACGGAAAGACAGTTAAGCAAAATACACCATGCATAAGTCCATGCCAAAGAGAGTTTTGCTTATACAAAAGAACACTAAAAAAAAATCTAAATTTAACTTGATGCTGTGCATCGTGGAATCATGGGAATTGTTGCATTCGTATTTCGTAGCATGGGGAAAAAGAAAGGGACTTACGTTCGTGGGTTAGGTTTATTAATTTCTGTGACTTGTCCTCTTTAGAAACCCAGTTTTCCTTTATATATATATATATATATATATATATATATATATATATATATATATATATATATATATATATATATATATATATATATATATTTAAAACATTTAACTCACTAATCTAACACTGAATTTGTTCATTTCAAAAACATATATTTTTAAAAAGTTTAAGCTTATTTTTAATTTAAGTCAGTTTTAATTTTACCTCCTAAACCTCACTTAAACAAAAGCTTTTACATTATATATAGTTTTAGCATCGATATCGCAATGTGATCATTCGCAAAAGTCACATCACAAGTATACACAATATTGAGTCTGGATTAAAATGTAACATTTTACAATTGTTTTTGGAGACCTGAGACCATGTGAGGGTTTTAAAATCATTCAGGCCTAAGAAATTGTACCATCTGTAACTTTGTCAAATAATACCGATTGAATAGTTTATAAAACGAAAACTATACAGTATTTCTTGACATTTGATCCTTTGATTACTGTATACCTGAATAAAGTGTGGAAAACAATCAAACGCGGTCTCTTCTTCTTTATTGAATTTATCTACTCTTGTAGATAATGTTCCTTGTATTTTATGCATACATACTCTCCTACAGAATTATCCCAATCTATCCTTAAATACCAATTCTTTCAAATTTCTTCCAAAGAGTTATTCAACTCATCTAGTGAAATTGTATTCATATCGCAATATATAAATCGCGGAATAAATCTCATATCGCAATGTTAGATTTTTCTAATATCGTGCAGCCCTACTGCTCTCAAATATTCAATTTTTGCTTTAAATGTTATAAAAGGGGACCTATTTTGCAAAAAACACTTTGATAAGGAATTAAAGCACAGTTGTGTTGCAGCAAAGTGTGAATATAGCCAGCTTCTTATGATGCAAGTTAATTCTGTTTTCATATTTAGAATCACACTAGATAAAAACAGTCTGCAGAAACACTGTGATTGACATTCTCCCTCTGTGTATGCCACTAGAGAGGAAAAGCCCCACCATTAAGTAGTGACTATCTCTCCCTCATAGCATTAACAGCCCTGAGTGAGAAGCAGCCGTCCGCCGTTAGAGTTTTCACACCATACCTGCTGAAGATAGTCATTGACTAAGAGGCATAAATGTTGAGTTTTTTGACACACAAATGAACAGCGTAGTCTCCATAGGCTACCTTCTTTTGAGTCTTTTCTTTGACATAAATTTTTTTTTTTTTTTTACAGTCAATGTTAGTCCTGTTTTGAATCAGCCACTATGCTCATGCATAGGCGTTTGTAGCTACGCCTCTTTTTTATAAAAAGGGCTTGGAACACAATCTCACTGGAGCTTAAAGTGACAGTCACCAAAAGAACACAATTGGATCAAAAAAAGATTTCAAAGCTTTATAAAAAAATTTATTTGGTCGATATTTTGACCTGAAATTTACATTTACACTGTAGGGATATCAGAGACTTATTTTACATCTTGTAAAAAGAGGCATAGTAGGCTACCTTTAAAATATTCTAACCCCAAGACTCCAAAACAAATTTTCTGAACATGTAAACAAGCTTTACGTGATATTTTAAAACTCCTTTCAGCCACAGGATGGTGTGAACAGCTAGATCATGTTGCCTCGATGAAGGGCAGAGATCAGGGCTAGTATAAAACAGAGATTAACACTTAAGCAAATCCCATTCAAAATATGAGTGACATCTGGGGCGCCATGTGATCTGTTGTGCTCCAGCATGTACATGCAAACAGACGCATGTGTGAGAAGGCAGGGAAGGTGAAGCTAATGCACCAGACACAATGGATGGCCAAATCAAAAGCACTCAAAAGGCTATCTGCAGTAATCTTTCCATCCCACGCGCTACTTAGCCTCGCGAGCGGAGAAAGGAGAGCACTTCACATGTATCCCTTTAGCCCATTAGATTCTACAGCACACAGGCTAATTGGTTTATGGCTGCTGTGAAACTGTGCCTCGCCATATGGGCATCCTTAAACTGCCCGTCCAGTTGCATCTAGTCTAATTTGCTCATCACACAAACTCGTCATGAAACGCATACGTATTTTCACACTTACATGTGCTTTTATTAGATGCGTTCATCCAATATGACTTATTAAATATGACCTCTGGCATCCTGGGTTAAACAAACAAGTTATATTTTACAATGTTTGGTTCATCTTATTCTTTAAAAAAATGCAAAGCAATATAACACATGCTCTCCGATTACTTTCCTTAAAAGTATTTAGTTACTTTTTTTATTGTAACATTGCTTTTTTTGCCAACATTTATCCCTGATAGCCAAACACTATAAATTATGGGTTGTTATGAGCTAGTTTTAAGTGTAACAACATTAGGTAATCGCTTTTATGTAAAAATGTAACCCAACAGTTGGGTTTATCCATGTTTGACCCACAATTGGAATAGAACAACAAGTGTACTTTACAGTGCACACATTTTAACACTTAAAATGTATGCATTTAGCTTATAGGATTATCTGATGTCACTTACAGGGCATTTACTGTATGTCTATATATGATCCTGGCATGTGAGCCAAACCCATGAAGTAGGCCATCCTGGCGCCATGCATTACCAATTGAACTACAGGACAACGCACATACACATTCACACTAATTAGACAGACTGACACAGTTTTGATAATCCGAGGAGCGATGCATAAAAACCGAGCCTTGTTAGGAAGTAACCCAGTTTATCCACTCAGAAGTCGCAGGAAAACATGCTGTGAGTAATTTGGTGGCATTAGAAGGATTTGAGCATTTATCAAGCCACGCATATGGCACACTGTTTCCCGGTTGGACACGGATAGATCCTGCAACAGTGCACAGCAAGTTCAATTTTGTTTTCAATGAGCAAACAGTGACAGAGGTACTGATATACTGTGGGGAGCTGATGTGCTTCTTGTTTTGTGTGTGTTGAGGCATGGGGGAGTGTGGTGTATCAATGACACTTGAACAATGACACCCAAAAATGCAACATGTATGCAATAAACAAAAATGCTGTAATTTGTTTTGATAATTATGTAGAAATGGCAAGTGTACTTATTTAATCAAATGTTACATTTTGAAGTACACAGACGGAAATAGCATTTTCTCATAGAAGAAATTGTAATAATGTGTTATTTACTAAATATATTAGTAAAACATACTTATAAAAATGTACAGTGTGTAATTCCTCATATGTGACGTCTTTGTTTTTAATTCTTGGATTAAAAGAAAAGAATTCGTAGGAGATAATTGTGTGTACATTTAGTCAAAACATTTCCAGATGGTATAACAGTCAAAAATAATCAAAGAAAATGTTAATATTTGAAAAATCCCATTGACAACATGTGGGCAGCCATTTTGTGGTCATGTGACAAGAATATTTAAGTATTTTTATCAAAAAGTTAAGTTCTACTCAGGTCAAATATCTAAAGCTTTCCTAATAAACAATGTCAATTTGATCAATACAATATCAAAATAAACATTTTTGAGGGACAATAATGTGTGTTTGTATACACTGCATGTATGTAAAGTACAGAAACATCAATTTCTTATGTTTATATGTATCATATTTTATTCATTTATGCTTTTTATATTATTCTTTATATTTTTATGATTGATTGATTGATTGATTGATTGATTCCAATCCATGTTTTGTTGACATTTTTCAAAAACGAGACAAAACTACGCAGCTATAAACAGTACTTTTTTATGACGTTTTCAATTATAATTCTAGAACTAGACTTTTAGTAGGCCAAAGATTTTTATTTTCCCCTTCCATTTATACAAGTCCTGATAAAACATGTTATCAGAGAACCAGTGTGTATGGCTACTTTAGAAGGACATACAAGTACAACATGTACAACAGACATTTAATGGTAAAGAAATGCCTGAATATACAGGCTCCACAGATTGCCATATCAGAAACACAGGGGTACTATTTTATCAACAGGATCCGTTCATTGACAATTTCTGCTAATAATCCATAATAGGCTAAGTTTCTCAAAGGCAGTAATTTGATTTGGTAAAAACAACCATCCGTAGATCTTCACTGACTAAAAAAGAAAAGAAAACGCTAATAATAATGGATAAAAACGTCTTGTAGGCTTAACCCGTATTTTCATTTCATTCCATTTCCACTATTGTAGTGATTGTTGCACCTGCCATTATGGCTCAACCGCAACACCAAAAAGACATCAATGAGCATCTTCAGCGAAGGACACACAACTTACCCTTAAAGTGGAGAGGTCTATTTCATCCAGACTCCGAGCCGGGGAATCGCTCGCCATATTAAAGACGAAAAAACCGGAGTTAGACGGAGAAACAAAGAAATGTTGTTGAATAGACCTCTCAGTCAGTCGTCCGCTGGTCTCCCGCAGCAGCGCGTTCAAATCTCCTCTCTCCGCTCGCTCTTGCTTCTGGTACAATCCCTCTTTTAACAGTGAATTCCACCGATGCTTTCGCTAGACCTCAGTTAGATTTTCACCCTGGCGACAAAAAACACCGTGCGCTCTGAGGACTGCATGTTATTTTTAGCAGGAGCTGCCCATCTTTCGCTCTCTCACACTGTAGCTGAAATCTCAATGCCGCTTGGCTTGAGAGCAGCATCAATCAGACGTGTGGGAGTGGCCAGCAAAATGGGCGGAGCTGGTGTCACTGGTACCGCCCACTTGATGGTTCCACGGTAGAGCTGAAACTGCTGCAAAGGATCTTGCCAACATTCCTTTACTTACACGTCTGTTTCCCTGACTGAGCTTTTCTTTGTAATTTCTTTCATGTTCCGTTTAAACCGTTTAAAAATAAATGTGCTTTATTGGCTTTGATGATAGCATGAAGAGCCATTAACAACCATAGAACAAAAAGGAAAGAGTTTTTCAGGTTTTTAAAATGTTCTTAACACTTTGAAGAAAAAAATATTATAAGCATAGCTACAAATTATTATATATTAATTATTATTTTCTCTAAACTTGTAAAATAGGCACATTATAGAGCAATATTTTAATATTTTACTACTGTGTGTCCCTGTGTGTGTATACTTATGTATAGAGGAATTTGAAGATTTACATATACATTTATTGATTGATTGATTTATTTATTTATTTGCGCATGTTATTTATTTATTGTTGTATTTATGCATGAATTTGTGTACTTATCTATTTATTTGCGTATTTATTTATTTATTGTTTTATTTATGCAAGAGTTTAGGTATTTATTTATTTATTCATTTATTTGAATATTTGCATATTTATTTATTTATTTGTTGTTTATTTGTGCAGGAATTTGTGGATTTATTTATTCATGCATTTATTTATTTGCTTGCTTATTTATCTATTTATTGTTTTTGCAGGTTTCGTCCTCCATTGATTTCATCAAAAAAAAAAAAATTTGTTTTACACCAGGTACAAAAAATTGTAAATATTTAGTACATGAAAGACAAAACTATGGAGGATTAAACCTGCAAAAACAATAAACAAATAAATTTAATAAACAAATATATCTAAATAAATAATTAAATAAATCTGTAAATTCCTGCATAAATAAAACAATAAATAAATAAATCTGCAAATAACAAATAAACACATATATAAAATGAACAAATTCCTGCATAAACAAATATATAAATAATTAATAGTGCCCCCCAACCCTGTAAAACCTGCATATTTACTTTTTAAAATATGATTTTTTCATGACAATTTTTTTTAAAAATGTGATATTTTAAGCTTGTCAGCTTTTAAAGTGTACCAAAACAGCCTTATACTTTGTAATTGAAATATAATCCTATGTGATGTAATTTTATTGTTGAATTAAGCCTACTGTGAATATGCTGAATTCCTTTACTGCATTAAAACACCTAAAGGAAATAATATAAAAACTTAAATGTATATTAAATGAACTTTTCCGCATGAGTTCTGAGGAAAACACCAGCGTCACACCTTTATATTCTATGTTGAGCTGCTCTTTTGTAAGCCATTATTAGAAATTTTATGTGGTTTTTCGTGAGAACACTTAAAAGTATTTAAAAGCTTGTTTACCTGACAGATCAACTGGCTGAGCTCCAAATATAACTGACATCGCTTTAAGGCTTCTGCAGTTCACAACGACTGTTCCTAACTCGTGTAAAAGAAATGAAGACAGTCAGCAGACAACTATTATAATCTGCTTTGATTACCTGCTGTACAAAATAAGTCAGGTAAGTGTTTGATGTTTCTCAGGAACCGTGGTGTTATACAACAATGTTTTTGAGAGAGAGTGTATGGGTGGGTATTTCCCAGAATTGAGGGTTGTACTCTAAGAGTTGTGGCTGAAAGGTCATGCCGATACTTTTCCAACTGCAACCCAGTACTACGAAACACCCATACACTCTCATCCACACATACATATGGCCAATTTAATTTATTGAATTCACCTATAGGGCATGTCTTTGGACTGTGGGGGAAATCGGATCACCCAGGGAAAACCCATGTCAGCATGGGGAGAACCTGCAAACTCCACACAAAAAGGCCTAATGACTTAGCCGGGACTCGAATCAGTGACCTTCTTGCTGTGAAGTGACAGTGCTAACCACTGAGCCACGGTGTCGCCCCTTTTTTAAATTTAATAATGTTTTAATTAAATGAATTATTTATTTATTTTTAATTCTATATGAAAGCATAGGTGTTTGGTCTGTTTGCTTTCCTTTACATTTTTTGTTAGTAGGAAGGAATTTTTCATTTCCTTATCTAAGGTAAAGTTTGCTGTGCATTTTAATTACAAGTTTAGCTGCACTTATTTGCAATTAGAGGTTAAACTTTGTGAGTCAGAGGAAAGTAGTTGTGAATTTGGAATCATTATGGAGGCTTTCTTTCAATATGCAAGCTTTAGGCTTTTTTTTTTGTGGAATTAGTGAAGGACATGCACAGTAAATCATGATATATTAAACTGGGTTAGCTGCATGCCCAGGCTCAAGGGAAGTAATCCCAACATCCAGTATTGTACTGAGCACATAACATGAGTTATTTTATTAGTCAGTTTGTTTGGTTTTGTTATTTTTTTTCACTTGCTAGAAGGAATTATTTGTTTCCTTAAATGAGGTAAAGTTGTCTGCATTTTAAGTTTTGCTGCACTTAATTGCAATTAGAAGTTAAACTCTGTGAGTCAGAGGAAAGTACTTGTAAATTAGGGATCATTAAGAAGGGTTGGATGGATTTGCGAGCTGTAGGCTTTTGTTCCAGCTCCGCTCACAAAGCGTGAATTAACTGTGTAAATAATTAGACAGAAATTTAACCTAATTATTGGATTGAAGTATTCTTCTCAAGGAATAATCCACAAATTTATTTATTTTTAATTATCCGCAGAAATAGCAAAAAATGTCTGCAGATTCTGTCTGGCCCTACTGATGGGTTAATGTGGTGCGAATGTCCGCCCACAATTTTTCAACTGAAGTATTTCACCTGAATCACGCATTAAATGCGTCAAATGTCCAAAATGCTGAATTTGCACCATTTAATTTGCTCGAATTGTATTCATGCTGCCTTATTCTGTCAAATAGCACCACAGATAATCTGATTATATCTATGCATTGATTGAACATGTAAATCACTCGTGATTGCTGCTTCATCTGCATCTAGTTTGAACTAACCATAACAGTTTCTTATAATTACTTCTCACATGTATTGCCTCTTCTTGTTGAATGTCCGAATGCCTCCTCATTTGTAAGGCGCTATGGACAAAAGCGCCTGCTGAAAGACTAAATGTAAATGTAGAGGTTTAAATTTTAAATAAATGCTTGTCTGATTTAGTCTAATAAAAAAAAGTTAATAAATAATTAAAAGAATAGTTTTGCTCGTAATGTTAAAATATTACACTCCTACCACTACAGGTCGATTTCTCTCATTTTATTCAATTGTTGTTTCTATTTTAAGGAACATAAGAAGCTCATTCCATTAACCTCGTTTTCATTCAAACTGCTGCAGTCTGGCACAGCTGAACGTCTGTGCTTCCTCATGAACTTGACCTATATAATTGTTTAATCTACTTCTTAGCAACTCAAATTTATTTTCACATTCAACATCTCTCAAAACTCCCTGAACACATCTTTTTGTGTATTTGCTTTCCTCTTTTCTTGTTGTAGAGCATAACATCAAAAGACGTCACGTTCATGCTAAAACAACAGGAAAGGAACTGTGATAAATCATCTGTCAAAACATATTTTACTAAAGTTAAACAATAAAATGTGTTTAGATTGGCTACTACAGCATGTTGGTTGGCTTGAAGGCAAGACAATGCAGGCAAAAACAGCTTTTCCATATGTAACATTTTTCAATGAGGTTAGTTATTGTCAGTTAATGTATTTAGTAAAATGAACAAACAAAAAAAAAATACATTCATTACAGTATTTGTTCATTGTAGTTAAAGTTAGTTTAAAGTACTGTTTTTGGTTCTTTTTTGGCTAACTCCCAGTGAATTAGTGTTAACAAGCCTAAGATTCTAACAACACAAGTAAATGTTGAACAATAAATGCTGTATTGTTCATTCTAAGTTCATGTTACATACTGTAACTAAAGTTTTTTGCCATACAATGTTTCTTTTATTTTGTATTATTTGAACAAAGATAAAACATGCCGTAGACCAGCGGTGTACAAACGGTCGGTCCTGGAGGCCGGTGTCCTGCGTAGTTTAGCTCCAACTTCCTTCAACACACCTCCCTGGAAGTTTCTAGTATACCTAGAAAGAGCTTGATTAACTGGTTCAGGTGTGTTTAATTGGGGTTGAAATTAAAATATGCAGGACACCGGCCCTCCAGGACTGAGTTTGAACACCCCTGTCGTGGGAACAATAAAAAGGAAAAACTAAAGAATAAATGACAAAGATATAATAAAACAAATAAAATTAATAAATAAATAAGTAAATAAATATATATACATACACATACAAACACATACATAGACATAAAACAAATTTCCAAACCAAAACAGGCAATAAACCAAGTCTGTATTTAAGATTAAGGGTAAAATTAAAACAGTTAAAAATAAATAAATAATAGAATAGTAATAGACAAATAGTTTAAGGCAGGGGTGTCAAACTCAGTTCCAAAAGGGCCGCAGCTCTGCACAGTTTAGTTCCAACCCTAATTAAACTCACCTGATCAAACTAATTGAGTCTTGTTTGAAACCTACAGGTAAGTGTGTTGGAGCAGGGTTGGAACTAAACTGTGCAGGGCTTCGGCCCTCCAGGAATTGAGTTTGACACCCCTGGATTAAGGTATTCAAAACCGTGCTGAAAGAAAAGTTATTAGAAGCGCAAACAAGTAATCTTAAACAATTACTATGAAGAAAAAAACAAATTAAAATAATAATGAGGGGAAAATAAAGTAATTCATTTTCTTTTCAGCTAAGTCCCTTTATTAATCTGGGGTCGCCACAGTGGAATGAACCGCCAACTTATCCAGCATTTGTTTTTACGCAGCAGATGCCCTTCCAGCCACAACCTTTCACACATACACTACGGAAAATTTTAGCTTGCCCAATTCACCTGTACCACATTTCTTTGGACTTTGGAAAACCGGAGTATCCGGAGGAAACCCACGCAAACAGGGGGAGAACATGCAAACTCCACACAGAAATGCCAACTGAACCAGCTGATGCTCGAACCAGCGAGCTTCTTGCTGTGAGGTGACAGCACTACCTACTAAAAATAAATATATAAATATCTATATAAAATTTGGGCCAGTGGCAAGCACAATCCCCTCACAGCAGAAAGTCCCTGAAAGGGCATACGCTGAGTAAAACATGTGCTGGATGAGTTGGCGGTTCCTTCCGCTGTGGCGACCACAGATTAATAAAGGGACTAAGCCGAAATGAAAATGAATGAATGAATGAATGAATATCAATAAAAGCTAGAATCCAATGGTGGTGATTAAGAGAACGTAGAGGCTTCTATCTTGTCGCAACAATTATCTAATTTTCTGACTGCTGTCAAGCCAGCTAAAAACATTCGCTTTTGAATTTTGTTACGCTGGATATCATAAAAATCATTTAAAATAAAAATAGAGGTGGTGAGAGGGACTGAGATGTTTAGTCACTTGAAAGTACATCTTGGATATTTTGGTCACACATCACAACAAGGTTCTACTGTATTAGTTACCTTTAGTTATGTAACGTAAATAAAATTTGTCTTCAATACATTTCACTGATGTGACCTTATATCACAAGAAAACGTTTATTACATTTTGTCAGTTTAGTGACTTATTCGTTTGAGTTTAGTCCCACCAAAAATGTATAACTTTAAAAAGGAGGTGTGGCCCCCAACCTCAACCCTAACCCAACCGTCATTGGGGGAAAAACAAAAGTCCTGAATTGTACAAATGAGATTTAGCCACTAAATCAAAAAGTTATGAATTGCTGTGAATTTGCTAACCTGCTCACCATATTATTTACAATTATATGCTACATTACAAATAACCTATTGTTCACCCTCTGTTCTTCAGTATCTCATCATCAATTCATTGGTCAGCATAATAGAATTTACCCACAGTTTCACCTAAACATATATGATCAAATATACTCAATATAGAAAAGCCTACAGACACCACAAATCTAATAATTTTAGAAAAAAGTCCATTCACATTAAAATATCATATAATATATAAATTAACTAACCTGTGACAGTTGAATAATGTTCATGAATACAGTCAGTGGCACATGATTTAAGTAAATGCTTTAATATTGAAAACTGTAGTCTGTAGTTTAAGCTTTGTAATGTAGGTGAATATTAAACACATTACCATATAAACTCTAGCAAGATATAAAGAGGAGAAAGTATGCAAATAAACATGTGGAAGGATGACGATAATATTTAAGATGATAATAATATTTAAGTTTTTCTAGGCATTTATGTTTTTTAGAAACTTGACAATATTTGTCAACACAACACCAGACAAAATTCAACACAATTGACAACAGACAATTGAGCAGATAAACACAACACACAGATAAAAAGCCTATATTTTTATTAAAATATAAATAATAAATATAAATAAATATATATATAACAATAAATTAAGATTTTAAAATCCCATCTGTTGACTCTATAAAATTAAACAGGAAGTTCAATTATTATTATTATTTTTTTGCTAGAGACAAATTAGCACACTTACCAACATGATATTCATTTTCAAATAGGTATTGGAATATGCTCACTAACAGTCAAGAGAGTGCCTGGATGAGCCTGTGTTATTTAGCGGTTGTTATCTGAAAAAAATAACTTGAATGTCGTGATTAATTAATCAGAATCTAGTTTTCCAGAAAGTCATGTAATAACAGTGATTAAACATAACACAACGCATCTTGTAGCCAATAAGCTGAGATCACATAAAAAAAATGCTCCACATTGTTTAAACAAGATGAAGAGCACAAATTCAGCTTCTCTAGAGTTTCTCTAATAAGCCTGTATTAAAATTCCATGGATTCCTTTTATTATTGCCTATTCAAAACAGCTGCTCGGCAACTACAGCACACAAGTGTACCCACATTGCTTTGCATGCAAGGCCCTTCAAGTCGGTGCTTCCAGGTTAAAGGTCACTGTTTGCTTTTAAATGTCAGAAAAGTGCAAACCAAATGAGAGTCGCTTGCTGTGTTTTCGTAAGTAGATCATAAGTAGGGGTTTATGATGCTAAAATCTGTTTTCAAAGAGCATGGCTTCTCAAAGCATTTAAGTAGGTTTGAATTAGCCTTTTTATACTTTTTTTAACCTTTTTTTTAATCAAATAGTTTCCACCAGCAAAAACAAAAACTAAAATTAACTTGCAATTGCAAAATAAATAAGTAAAGAAATAGAAATCTATTTTTTCCTTAACTTTATTAAATACACCTGTTCATCTGCTTATTAAGGCAAATTTCTATTCAGCCAATCACATGGCAGCAACTTAATGCATTTAGGCATGTAGACATGGTCAAGACGATTTGCAGCAGTTCAAACCGAGCATCAGAATAGGGAAGAAAAAGGTGATTTAAGTGACTTTTAATGTTGCATAGTTGTTGATACCAGATAGGTTGGTCTGAGGATTTCAGAAACTGCTGATCTTAAGGGTTTCTCACACACTACCATCTCTATTGTTTACAGAGAATGGTCTGAAAAAGAGAAAATATCCAGTGAGTGGCACTTCTGTGGTGCAAAATCCTTATTGATGTCAGAGGAGAAAGGCCAGACATGTTCGAGCTGATTGAAAGGCAACAGTAACTCAAATAACCACTTGTTACAACCGAGGTATGCTAAAGAGCGTCTCTAAAAGCGCAATACATTGAACCATGAGGCGGAGAGGCTACAGCAGCAGGAGACCACACCAGGTGCCACTTCTGTTAGCTAAGAACAGGAAACTGAGGCTACAATTCACACAGGCTCACCAAAATCGGACAGTAGAAGATTGGAAAGACATTGCCTGGTCTGATGAGTCTCGATTTCTGCTGCGACATTCAGATGGCAAGGCAAGAATTTGGCATCAACGACATAAAAGCATGGATCTATCCTGCCTTGTATCAATGGTTCAGGCTGTTGTTGGTGGTGTAATGGTGTAATTAGTACCAATTGAGCATCGTGTCAACATCACAGCCAATCTGAGTGTTGTTGTCTATCTCTTTATGATCACAGTGTACACATCTTCTGATGGCTATTTCCAGCAGGATAACATGCCATGTCATAAAGCGCAAATCATCTTAGACTGGTTTCTTGAACATGACAATGAGTTTGCTGTACTCAAATGGCCTCCCCAGTCACCAGCTCTCAATCCAATAGAGCACCTTTGGGATGTGGTGGAATGGGAGATTTGCAGCCGACAAATCTGCCGCCACTGCGTGATGCTATCATGTCAATATGGACCAAAATCTTTAAGGAATATTTCCAGTACGTTGAATCTGTACCATGAAGGATTAAGGCAATTCTGAAGGCAAAAGCGGATCCAACCTCATATTAGTAAAATGTATTTTATAAAGTGGCCAATAAGTGTATATCGCATTAAGAGAAATATGCTCTCACTCAAACAAGTTGGCGGTTCATTCCGCTGTGGCAACCCCAGATTAATAAAGGCCGAAAAGAAAATGAATTAATGAATGAATGCTAGAGCATTCATTCCACCACATTTCTCATAATTATAAAAATATTAATTAGCAATCGCAAGAAACAAGCTTACGATTCTGAGTAAAAAAAATCTGAACTGCAAGACATAAGCTCAGAATTGCAAAACTGAAAACCCACAACAGCAGGAACTGTCACACTCCTGAGAAAAATGAATAGTCATTATTGTGAGACAAACTGAATTGTGAGAAATTGTAAAAACTAAAAAATTTAAAAACTGCTGAATAGTTTAAAGACTTTAATTATGAGAAATTTTTATTTCAAAATAAAATGAATCATTAAATGTAAACTGATTTAGTATTTAGTGATTTGCAGATATTTAATGCAAAGTGACTTAGAATGGGAAATACTACAACAAAATGCATAACTGAGAGCAACTAGAGTTGATTGGTTTGACCCAAATCTATTAAAAGTGCTTTCATGAACAACGTTTAATCTAAAGCAATTATCTGAATTTGTATCTTAAGGAAGTTCAGGGCTAAAACATTCCCGGTGATTACTGAGTCACCTGGGTGGATGAAGAGTGTATCATATCTTGTGGCTTAGTTGTTGTGCAACTTTTGCCCCTGAAGTGCTTCTTCAGTAGAAGCTCACTTTCCGGACTGGCTTGTCTTTTTCTGTTTCCCTTTTATCGTTCAAAGGTTGTCACAGAATACAAGGAAATCCGAGGTCTGCTGTAGAGGAATTGAGTGTGAAAAGCAAGAGTATTTGGTCAGTCTGCGGATAACAAGAAAGCCTTTCAGCTGCACAGAATGAACTGAAAGAGCTTCTAACAACCAAAATGTGCATAATCCCTCAGCCCCAAAACATAAAGCCAGCATACAATGTGTGCACTGATGACACAGAGGCGTGATTTGTGCCGGTCTGAAAAGGAAAAGATTCCATGTATAGGAAAATTGACAAATTCTAATGAATGGGACATGAGAGAAATTTGCATCTACACAGCATATCAGCTCAATTTACAGCTACAGTGGTGTTATGTTCATGTATATAAGTGACTTTGGGGTTGTTTTGATTAAGTTAGCATTTTTTGGCTTATTATTTCTATAGTACAGCCATGCGTTCAAGTTAACTACTGTAGTGGTTAGCTACAGATACAAAAATCTTGATACAAAATGTTTGATGCAAAAATCATTTGAATAGTATGTAAAGACCATGTTTTATAAAGATTTGTTTGTAAATTTACAACTGTAAATATGTCAAAACAAATAAATAAATTAGGATTAGGTACAGTTGAAGGCAGAATTATTGGCCCCCCATTTGAATTCTTTCTCTTTTAAATATTTCAGAGCAGAGCAAGGAAATTTTCACAGTGCGTCTGAAAATATTTTATCTTCTAGAGAAAGTCTTATTTTGGCTAAAATAAAAGCAGTTTTAGTATAAAAAAAGAAAAAAAGAAACATTATAAGGTCAAATTATTAGCCCCTTTGAGTTATATATTTTTTTCGATAGTCTACAGAACAAACCATCATCCAATAACTTGTCTAATTACCCTAACCAGCCTATAATGTAATTAACCTAGTTAAGCCTTTAAATGTCTCTTGAAGTTGTATAGAAGTATCTTGAAAAATATCTATTAAAATATTATTGACTGTCATCATGGGGCGATGCAGTGGCGTAGTAGGTAGTGCTGTTGCCATGGAGTGTGTGTGTGTTTATTTTTTCCAAAGATGAGTTGCAGCTGGAAGGGCATCCGCTGCGTAAAAACATGCTGGATAAGTTGGCAGTTCATTCCGCTATGGCGACCCCTCATTAATAAAGGGACTAGGCCAATAAGAAAATGAATGAATAAATGAATGAATGAATGAATAAATGAATGACTGTCATCATGGAAAGCTAAAAAAAATTCAGTTACTAGAAATGAGTTATTAAAACTATAATGTTTAGAAATGTGCTGTAAAAATCTTCTCTCCGTTAAACAGAAATTTGGGGAAGAAATAAACAGGGGGGCTAATAATTTAGGTGGTTAATAATTTTGACTTCAACTGTACATGCATTGCTAAGCAATTAAATCTGACAACTTATTTTATTTTTCATTCTTTCATTCTTTTTCTTTTCTGCTTAGTCCCTTTATTAATCCAGGGTCGCCACAGCGGAATGAACTGCCTACTTATCCAGCACATTTTTACGCAGCGGATGTCCTTCCAGCCGCAACCCATCTCTGGGAAACATCCACAACCAGCAGCCCAGCGACCTTCTTGCTATGAGACGACAGCACTACCTACTGTTGCCATCGCCGTATTTTATTATTATTATTTTTAACCTTCTGATTTCACATTTCAAAATATTGTCTTATCCTGACAAAATATACCTCATTATAAAGCATATTTATTCAGCTTTGATGATTTATGAATATTAAAAAATTGACACTTGTGACTTATGGTCCAGAGTCACATATACCTAACTGTGTCATCAGCTACATTATTAGTTACACCTTCCTTGTACTTGTCAGAACAGCTGTGATTGTATGTGACAGATTAAGTGAGTTACTGGAACATTCATCAGAGATTTTGATTCACATTGACATTATGGCATCATGCAGTTGCAGAAGATTGTGTCAGCCCCGTTCCAGCACATCCCAAGGGTGTTCTATTGCAGTATTCCTGAAGAACCACCAGCTCTGCACACTTTCCATGTCTCCTTAACTAAACTGATTCAGATCATCAATTTATTAGCAGGAACTGATAAACCTTTAACGGGTGTGACAGACAAAGGACATATCCAAAACATGCAGTGCTGGTGGTCCTCCAGGAACATGGTTGAGAAGTACTGCTCTATTGAATTGAGATCTGGTAAATATGGAGGACATTTATGTCTAGTGAACTGTATCACTTTCCTTTGGCTTATACCCTGCTTTATCAGGGGTGGCCACAGTGGAATGAACTACCAATTACTCCGGCATATGTTTTACCGGACAGTAAGTAAAACTCTCACACGCTAAAGCCAATTTAGTTGACCCAATTCCAGTAAATTTAATTGACCCAATTCACTTACAGTATACCCCATGTCTTTGCACTATGGGAGTAACCAGAGCACCTGGAGGAAACCGTTCTTTGGCCTTTCTTGCACCACTCTTTTTCCAGTTGGTTGATGGAAGAGTGTTTTTTTTTTACCATAACTTTGTTGCAAAAAATAAACTTTCAATGAGGTTTAGGTCAGGGCTCTGGTTGGTCCTTTTATCATCTCAATGTTTTTAGCTTCAGGGATTTGGTTTTACCCATTTTGCTGCGTGAAAGAGTCATTGAGCTGTATAAAAATTGCTGGTGGATTTAGAGATAAATACAGGGGAAAAAAGCATGTTGCTGAAGGAGCTTCCCAGTGGACTAAAAAAAAAAGTGAAACTTGCTTTCATCACTTGAAGTGTGTGTGAACTGGATGTTGCTGAAACTTTTATTTCTTGTTGATGGACTTTATTAGAAACTATTAGGTGGGAAATATTAGGTGGGAAGTGGGAAATTCTTTTTGCACATTATTCCTCAGTTGCAAACAAATAGTAAGAGGTGTGTGGTTAAGAATATTGTGGCTGAAGCTGTGAAACTGATGCCAACAGAGAAGGACCGCCACTCCTAATGTAGCTGCAAATTGTCAGACTTTAATTGGAGATTACAAAATCCATTTTTTTTTAGTGGATTAACTTGTACAGATTAATTGTTAGGATAAAGAGTAACAAATCTGCACTAGCAAAACAAGCATCATAAACTTTGGTTTCATACAGACTTCAGTGAACTTTGACAATCCCATTTTGGGAGATTTGATTTGGGACTTAGTGACAAAAGTGACATCGCTGCAAAAATGTAGCAATGCAGAAATCACAGAGTTGTAAATGATCTTCCTTTTTTATGGCTGAAATGGTCATCCTATTAGATTTCGTCTTTCCCTGCTGTATGTGGGTTTCAATAACAGATCATTAAGGAATTCCATTTAATAGCCATATTTTCACTACACACTCAGAAATAAAGGTACAGGAGCTGTCACTGGGGCAGTTCCTCTTCAAAAGATGCCTATTTCTAGCCAAAATGTCCACAGTGCTACCTCAAAGGTGCATATTAGTGCTCAAATGTACCTAAAAAGTACCTTTAAGGTACCATTAAGGACCCTTAAGGTACAAATATGTACCTTTTGAAAAGTTACCATACTGCCCTAGTGACAGCTATGTATCTCATTGTATCCTATACTGAACTTCAAATGATAAAACTCATAAAATGTGCTTATATACACACAGCATGCAAATTACACAAAATTAGACACCTTCAAACAATACAGTATGCATAAGCCCAGTCACTTTCCTTAGAGCTGGTTGAAGAAATAACAAAATAGCGAAGACAGTAGATTTGCCAGCATTCCCTTCCCTTTGTTTGGCATATTGTGCGGTGCTCGTGTCGAGGCGTTACAACCATTAGAGTTAGTCTTGTTTTCTCCCGCAAATTTCTATCTGCAATGGCACACTGCAGTCAGCTTGTGTATTCAGCAGCGTCAGTATGCAGCACTTAGCTCTTGGCAGTGGGCCCTCGGGGACACATCTATAGGTGATATCTACCGAAGGCAGCATGTAGAGCCCTCGAATCTGCTACTGTCTTGATCTGCCCTTTCAGACTGTCCACTAATGACAGTGAAAAATGCAGCTGGTTTAGACTGGACTCCAGGGGTCGATTCCTGTCCATGAAGAGCCTGCTCAGATTAGATAGGGAAAAAAATGTGGTGAAAGTGTATTTATCTCAGATTGGGAATAATGGTGGTACTCAAAGCAATGCTGAGTTTATTTAAAGTGCAGTGTTTACTATTGTTTCTGAAAGTGTAGCACTCTCAGAGGTGGGAAAATTTGAAAATACCACTGGCTGGAGTATGCAATGATCATTTCCAGCTATTATAATTATCAATTTTAGCAGTTTTTATTGATTGTGAGTGTTAAAGAAACCCAGACTGTAAAGCACTGCAGCACTGATCAAAAAGTTCTGGAAAAATAAAAATAAAAAATTATGAAAAAGAAAAAGAGAGGATGAATCTAGAGTTGTGGGTACATTTTGGTTGTGTCTAAAATCACACACTTCCCTACTATATAGTAGACTACATTCAAAACAGTATGTAAGCTGAGTAGTATGTCAGAATTCAAAAAAAATCAAAAACAGTATGCAAGAAGTACCTGTATGACCTACTACTTCCGGCGAGATTCTGAAGTGTGCATCCAGTGAATGCTATGCTATTCCATGATGCCACATGAGAAAATCAATGAATGACGTCAACGCAACACAACTGACACGAGTAGATCACGAGATAATGACAAATGATGGATGCGGTAGGTCTTAATTCCATTCATACTACTCACAGTCATATTATAAAGAATGTACTTTCGTAACGGTCGTGTAGTAAATTTAAAAGTAGTACTGATTCAAGTAGTAGGCAAACTCGGAGCAGTCTTTGGCTACATCTGAAATCAAATACTTCCATCCAGTATGCTTAAAACAATATGAGAGCCAAGTAGTATGTCCGAATTTGTAAACATTCAGGATGCGCGCACAGGGAGTTGGCAGAAAAAAAACAGGAGCGCTAGCATTTACATTGATTTTGTGTGATATGAACATTTAGAAATTAATCTGTTGTTAATTAATTGTATTTGTTATTTGTAATGTGAAATTTATCCGTAAGCTTGGTAAGTAGTTCTGGAGAATTTGAATGCCTGAGCATACTGCCCGAGAGGCGATTCAAAGATGGCCGCAGAGTGAAATGACTTGACTTAAAGCAAAGAGCATGGAATCACTAAGAGGCGACACTCTAGTGCAATTTGGGAAAATGGCGGCAGCCATTTTGGAATGAAAACTCCAATAGAACAACAGCATATCATAAGTCTGTAAAATAAACTATCAAAAGTGCTGATGATTGTCATAGTAAGTGCTGTATTGTCATCTTTCAGGTTATATCTCAGCTGTAATGCGCTTTTTAAATAAATAAATAAAAAACAAAGCAGCTGCTTGCCATCGCGACAGCAATAAGATCCAGTGGACAGCCGATCACTTTCACTCCAAAATGGTGGAATCCGGGGCTGTTGCTGGGCGCTGCTGTTTCAATGGAATGTTGAACTGCGTGTTGCCTCCAGGTCAGTCTAAACTCTTTGCTTAAAGGGACTTTGGTAGTAGGCGGTCTTTTGAATAAATCTTCTATTATTTTTCAAAAACAAAAACAAAGTTAAAAGTGGTCACACTTTACAATAAGGTTCATTAGTTAATGTTAAGTGATGCATTGGTTCTTGTTAGTAAATGCATTAACTAATAAACCTTATTGTAAAGTGTTACCTTAAAAGTTTTGAATAATAACACAAATTATATAATGTTTTGGCTGTTTCTCAATATGGGTTCTTGTCTGTACTTATGTTCTTGTGTCTGATCAACTGATGAATCCATGGTGAGGTAAGTGACATTGTAAAGTACACTGCCGTTCTGTTTGAAGAACGGGGGGTGGCCCGGTGGCTAGAGCCACTGCCCCTCTGCCCTCATTGGCTAAGGTGCCCCTCTCAGCAGGCGCAGAGCCCCCATACACCCCCCAAAACTATTGGAGTTTTCATTCCAAAATGGCCGCCGTGTGACACTAGCAGCATCTAGTGGCTGTTTCCTAAATCGCACTAGAGTGTTGCCTTTTCTATGATCTTTGCTATATTTGACTTTCACCGAATAAATAAATATCAAGCAAAGCAAAACCTAGAGAGTTAGTAATAAAACTGGAATCAACATGAACTTTTTTGGAGGTTCAGAGACATTTTAAATTATTTTAAAAGAGATGCCTTTTTTTATCAACATGTTTATTTTGAACTATTCAATATCTACCTCTATTTTTATATGTAACTTTTTTCATTTTTAAAACATAAATATTTTCAACAAGAAAAAAAAAACAGCATGAAACATACCTGCAGATTACTTTTTAAAATATATATTTTAGTGTCACTGGTACAAACTACATTCATCCATACATTCATGCTGAAACCAAGGATAAGTTATATCCTTTTTTAAAATGGCTTATGGAAAAACAGTTCACATTAAAGTGGATCATGTTTAATGAGTATCAGTTTTTTTTTTAACATTAGAATACATGGCATAATACATATAAGTGAACTCACCTTGTTTTGTCTGGTTTATGTTTAGCCAGCAGATCTGCAATGCACAGTTAAAGTCAGAATTATTAGCCCCCCAGTTGTTTTCCCAATTTCTTTCTAAAATAGAGATTTTATCAACTCATTTCTAAACATAATAGTGTTAATAACTCATCTCTAGTAACTGATTTCTTTTATCTTTGCATTGATGACAGTGAATAATATTTAACCAGATATTTTTCAAGACACTTCTATGCAGCTTAAAGTGACATTTAAAGGCTTAACTCGGTTAATTAGGTTAACTATAGGCAGGTTAGGGTAATTAAGCAAGTTATTGTATAACAATGGTTTGTAATCATTTCAACCCCTAAAGTGTTTTTAAAAAATTAAAACTGCTTTTATTCTAGCCAAAATAAAACAAAGAAGACTTTCTCCAGAAGAAACAAATATTATCAGAAATACTGTGAACATTTCCTTGCTCTGTTAAGCATCATTTGGGAAATAATTTAAAAAAGGAAAAATATTCAAAGGGGGTTTATTCATTCAGATTTCACTGTATATGTGATTTATAAATCAGTGATAAAACTTTAAAGTCAATTCTAATTGTAACAGGATGTAACAACCCTAACTTGATAATAAGTGTGGTTAATAGAGATTTGGAGACTTGTTTTGTCTTCTGGGTGTGTGTTACGAAAACTAATGTTAGATCATGTCATTACTATTAATTGCTTTTTGTCATTTTAAAAGCATTTTAAGTGTAAATAAAATAGCACTATGAACATCTAAACACATGTTGTGTTCCATACATTAAATTGGAGGATTGGAACAACATTAGTAAACAATGACAAGTTTGTCATTTCCATGTAGTTGCCAAATGAAGATTCAATATTTAAATAGAGATATTTAAGATTAAATACCGACCTTTACAAATAAAAACAAACAACAACAATAATGTCTGTTAGAACAAATACCTGATGGTTTCATAATATACAAACAACAGTATTTTAAGCTGTATGAAATAATACAGCATTATATGACTCAATACTCTATTTGTTGACTTCATAACAGTCAGATCTGTAAAACCAGTATAATTACAGGTTTTCGATTCATTTTCTCTCCAACACCCTTGACTGAGCGCCAGGCAGCACATATTAGTCTGAACGGCACATGCATGAGTCTTGTGTGGACCACAAGCAGATGAACATATTTTATCCATGCGCATTCTTAAGTTATCGTCAAAATTATAAACACTTCCTGTTCAACTGCTTCCTCTTAGTGAAGATGGGAATTTACCTTAGTGTTACAGTAGTCATACTTTTTTGGGAGCATAAAAGTAGTTTGAGAACATATCAAGGCTCTTACTATGTGAACTGAGATACTTTACAAAGTTTCAATATTATAGTGAATTGCAACACATTTTATGAAAACATAAAAGACAAACAAAGTAAGGTTTTGGTTTGTTAATTATGCATCTAGCTCTAGATTTAATTAAAGATTTTGTAAGTATAATGTTTTTTAAAACAATTTTATTTCTTAAATTCTTATCACAGCCTGCGAGATGTAAGACTTAACTAATAATATATTAATATATTATAAATAATTAAAAATAAAAAATATTATTATACTGTAGATAAATTAATACTACTAATAAAATATTATTAAACAATATATGAATTAATATGACTAAATATAATTAATCAAATAAATCTTTTTACTAATAATCATGCCAACATTTGTGAAATATTATATAAAATATTTTAAGGTTCTATACAGCACTTTCAAAGCATTTATAAGAATATACTGTAAATGGTTCTGCTATTGTTATAAGCTGAAGAACACTAATTTGGTGCTGTTTAGAGCCACTTTTTCTCCAAGTGTATGAACTTTAAATTTCATAAAACCATGGGTGATTAATCATTTAGCTTAGAGGTAAGAATTAATTAAAATCTGAAAAAAAAAAAAATGTAAAAAATGTGTTTTGTTTTAGACCTTTAATAGTGTGTTTTTTAAATAAGATGCTTTTGATACAGTAATTCACAAAAAAAAGACCAGCTCACAAGACTTAAGCTACAGCAGTCTACCTCTGACAAGCCTTTGAGAGCCACATTATATTTGAAAATTATTAATTTAGAGAAATATGAATAATTCAAAAAGCAAAAAAAGTTCAACAAGGCACGGCTGGAGGTATGCCCTGAGGTTAAGAGGCACGGCTTCTAACATAAAACGAAGACGGAGAACAGGAAAATCTACTTGAAAAAAAATTCAAAAGCTCCATCTAGAGGTGTCCTTCACTGCATTTTGACTCCAAAGCCATTGTTTTAAAATTTCCCATTTTTTTGTTGTTTACTGAATATGGATTTCTTAAATAAGGATACAGAAATTTAAAAACCTCCGCTCTGCACCTTAATTTTACATTTCATCTTGGTAAAACTAAAAAAATTATTCATTAAGATTCACATAAAACTAGTGTATAGTATGAAGCCATCTTGAGGCCCTTGAAAGTGTGAGCACCAGGGACTCCGAGATGTATGCCTCCTAACCAATTTTACTTCTTTGTCCTCATATAATCTGGATCTGTGGTTCTCAAACGTTTTTCATCAAGTATCACCTCGGAAAAAAGTTGTCTTTGCAAGTACCACCATAATGAGCAGTTTTGAAACACAGTAGTGTATTAGGTCTAGTAAAGCAGCTTAAGCTCTGTACAGTTCAAAAGGGAGGCATATTAGTTCCTATTATTAAGAACATTTAAATTAAAATGTGCTTTTAAAAGTTGAAAATGGTAGGTTACTGTTCTTAAAAAGTAAAAAAAAAAAAAAAAGAAGAAAAAAAAAGAAATAACTCCTGGTTTATTAGCACCTGGAAATGTTGCCCGGACCTCATAAATATAGGCTTTATGTCATCATATTCGTATATAAATCATTTTTGATCATTTATTGAAATATATGTAGCATATTTACATATTACATATTTAATTCATCTGCATACCACTAGAAGGAAGCCTGTGTACCACTAGTGGTACAAGTACTACAGTTTGAGAACCACTATAGGTGAATCAAAGACAATAAAAATCTAAGATTTTAGTTGTTGTTATAAAAAGAAACTAAGAAAGGAATTAATTACAATAAACAATCATTCCAGAAGTTTAAAAAAACTGTATGTTTTTTCAGTAAAACATTTCAAGAAGTCCAGTATGTCTCTAGACTCTAGTGCCCCTAGTTAAAATGTACAATACAATAAAAACTTACTTTAAAAAATAAAGTCCTTTGTTGACAATGACAGTTTCACAAAAACATGTAACATCTATTCCAGGTTATTTAAAGTGGATAAAGGTCTAAAGTTTCCTTTATATCAGGGCTCACCAATATCGGTCCTCGAGGGCTGGTGTCTCTATAGTTCCAACTTGCCTTCACACAACCTTACCTAAGAGCTTGGAACTCTACAGTATCTACAGCGCCCCCTAACATTTACAATTTGTCACTGTGGTTTCTACAGTTTTTGTCTGATATTCACAAATATTGGTATAGGGATTTGATTTGATGACAACAAACTATTTCACATAAACTTATTGGGTCTGCTCAACAGGATGCTGCCATCTTGGGTTGTTTGGAAAAAGGCAAGCTGTGGATTTTGAAATATTTCACAGAAGATTTATAAAGTGGCATTAAATTACAGGATGAAAATATTGTCAAGCCACTATATTATATATGGATTTGACACATGTATGCCCTTATATATATTTTTTATATATATCTGAGATGGTGTGACAATGATGTTGCAATAAAGAAACTTGACCAAAAAAGATTGTTTTGTATTTAGATTGGTATGGTGTGCTAGTTTTAAAATATTTATTCATTTGAACATTTTAACAACTAAACACACTTTTGTGAGCCACATGACAAAGGTCACATTTTATTTTCTTGCTCATCTTTAAAATGAATCATTTAATGTAATGATTCCATTTATACTTTGTGTCACAATGTTCATTTTGAATGAGCACGAAAACTCATTTGCAACCAGTAAATATCATTCATAAATTTTATCTAAGCAACCGCAAGATGGTAACACTTACTAGACACTTCAATCACCACTCAGGGCAAAAGGAAGTTACAAAGTGTAAAAAAAAATTGTGTAAATGATGCTCATGTCATTGTTGTGTTAATGAAAGTTTTTTTTTTTTTGTAACTTTGTCCTTGGCTCCACATCTGAAGATCACTAGGAGCAGAGTCTGGCTGAGGTGGCTGAATGTGCATATGCCAACATCTTTGGAAATCCAAAACAACTGCCTAATTTGAAATCCAGTATGAAAGTCTCAATATAAATCAGGGTAAAGTCTTCCACACTAGATCAGGGTGCAGATTTATGTGTCACAAGACGCTACAGTAGTTACCGTTTTTTTTTTGGACAGCATAAACGTGTGTTCGGTCAGGATGATAATGACAACGATGAATGTATGTGTATCCAGGAGTTCACTGTTTGAGTGTGTGTGTGAATGGACTCGGAGGAGAGGTGTGTCTGTGGTCCTTTACTGACTCGATGGGTGCCGAGAAGTGTTAAACAGCTAAGTGTGTATGGAAAATGCAGCTAAAAGTCCAACACAATGGTAATAGTTTATGTCGTTTACATGTCTGTTCTGCATTTCAATAATACGACTCCAATAGAGTAGGAATACTCCACATGTCTCAATTCGATTGGTGTTTACGGCTATTATGACATTTTACAAGTACACAACTATTAATGTGCAACTTCGAATTCAAAACACAGGTGTCTGTGTGTGCAAATCAAGAGATTCAGCTGTTCACATCAGAGCTGTGAGAGTACATTTCAACCTACACATACAAATATTATTATCACAAGTTCTCACATTTACTTTTGCAAGCTCTCGGGTTTTGCTACTGATTTACCTTCATACAAGAAAATAAGATACACAGCAGGCAAACAAAGTCTAAATTGGACACACAAAGTGTCATTGGAGCTACGTATGAATAAAGTTGAATACTCTGTCATCAGATGGAATGTTTGTCAATGTTTGGTTCCTTTTTTTGACCTTTAACATTTTACGATGGAGGAGAGAGCTCCCAGATTTAATCTAAAATACCATAGCCTAATTTGTGTTATGACTACAATGGAATTTCTTAACAACAATACCAATATCAATACTATTTTAGAGCTTCTAGACATGACAAACTTGCATTTCCCATCACAGCAGTTTTCAGAAGCAACGCTGCATTTGTTTAAATTATGAAAGTAATCAGCAATGCAATACAAAAAACATAATTATTAACATAAGGATTCGACATACTTGTGAACGCCAATGCAAATTTGCCAGAGAATGCTTTTCTCATTTGTGAAGCGGACGATCTGTTTAATGAGCCGTTTCGCCATAGCAGACAGCTACAGTACACAGTAATTGAGACAGTGATGCGCTGTTCAAGTGACACGTGTGGTTATCGAGGCATGAGAGCTCAACAATTGACCAAACAGCTTTCGAAGAAACCAAACGCTGCTCTGAAGCTTTTAGACCGCGGACGATAAGATGTCATTAAGGTCAGAGAGATAATCTATCAACTCTTTTCACTCTTGATTTCGGTATCTCCGAACATGATTCCACTCAGCGGATGTCATTAGCGTTTGCCGCTCTCTATCAGGTGTCTGCTCCAATGAGGCACGTTTGAAGACGAGCCGCTGGACAGATTTGCATTTAAATTGCTTCATAATGACCGTGTTTCGAGACTTCCAGGTTTGGGCACAGACCAGAGCCAGTTCCCCCCCCTGCGAAATGACAACGTTAAAACTAATGCTCGCAAGGACACGACTCATAATTTTAAAGCTCTGTCCCAGCCGCTGTTGCCTAAAGGGCATGTTTTGATTGGATTCTGGTGTTAGACTGGAAAGTAAGACAACATTAGAATATGATTTAAGATCAGCTATTGCTGTAAAAGACCCAGAGGAAACCATTGAGAGAAACTTTGAAAGTTTTCGGGATTTATTTGAATGTTATTTAGGGACAATTTCCGAACAAATGTACTAATATGGAGGCAGACTTAAATGGAGCCAGAGGTGGTTTCAGGTTGTCTATCAAACAAAGTAACTACAGAACGTATGATTTTTATGAAATGTGCTTGAAAATGTGGCAAAGGCGTAGAAAGATTTATGAAATATTTATATTACATTTTAAAATATTGAAAGAATGAAATCAAAACATGTATTAAAGGTGCAGGGGATTGTCTTAAGAAACACTTTGAACATTTCAAACATTGTACTGGTTGAAAGTCTCTTCACATTCCAATAGTAATGATTAAAGTAAATGATCTAAAATTTTTATATGTATTATTTATTCTGGGTAAGACATAAAATAAAATTAAAAAATGTTTATCCAATTAAAATTTGTCAAGCCGATAATTCCCCTAATTCTGATTTGTAGCCCAAACTGTCTGTCAACAAATCGTCACCTTGGAATTATAAGGTTTTCTCCGCGTTCTGACTGATTTTGAGATATTGAGCTTCAAAGTTTTCATGTAGACAGATCCGCCACTTGCGAGCACGCGCACACACAAGAGAGTGACAGCAGTAAAAACAAATGCTGATGCTGAATCAAAACTTTTTAAAATCCTGAATCCATATTGGAGTTACTTTTGCACGCTGGAGGAAGAATGACACCTTGGCTGAAGTATTTCTTTTAGACGATAATGTTTTAAAACTATTTTAGTTGATGTAGATTTACGTTTTACGAATCAGCTTTATGCACGAAAGTGTTGTTCAGCCACTAAAATTTTTTTAGATTAATGTGACTATTTTCAGTTTCATAAGGGACCTTTTACAGCATCGATAATGTCAATTTTTTATTTAGTTTAACAACAAAACAGCAGTAAATAGCGCTATTCCACCTTGCCTGCTTTACTGAGATGAAGTTAGTTTTATATTCAGATTACATTGGTTCATTTCAGAACAATGGCAACCTGTGACTCGCTCCCTATATTGTTTACCATGCTACTTTGAATATTGAGTCTGAAAAAGCATGTTAGTATGGCTTAATAAGTGTAATTCCTGCACCCCTCTGGCCAAGCACTAAGCAGAGTCACTTATTAAGTGCATGTCGCTCATAATACGCATGAAATATTGCACATTATGACAAGTTCTGCATGCTACTGTACACAACTGAAAATGTGCTAGATATAATTCAGTTTTTCTTTTGGAATTATAATATTATAAAATACTAAAATGTTTTCTAACTGGTGAATGAGAAACTTGTGGGGTGTCTGGTGTCATCTTTAATGATCGCGTTCATGATTTTAGGAGATGTGGCTTTGGATGGCAGGGGAGGGACTGTGTTTTCAAAGCTATTATGCTAACGGTTAGCATTTCGGCAGAGCACCTACTGCACCTTTAACAACTGCTTTATTTAAATATGGCACGTAAATAAATGAGACATTATTAACAAGCAAGAAAGTGCATATATTCAGCGACATGAACCTCTCTAGAATAATTTTTCCACTTTTTTTAACTGAAATTATGAATAACTTTTAAATATAAATATGTAAAGTAAATATGGTTATTATTGTAGTTGAACTAGTAACCCAAATTCAATATTTCGGGTGTCATGGTGGCGCACTGGGTAGCACGATCGACTCACAGCAAAAAGGTCACTGGTTCGAGCCCCAGCTGGGTCAGTTGGCATTCTTGTGAGGAGTTTGCATGTTCTCTCTGTGTTTGTGTGGGTTTCCTCAGGGTGCCCTGGTTTCCCCCACAGTCCAAAGACATGCTCTAAAGGTGAATTGAATAAGCTAAATTGGCCGTAGTATATGAATGTGAAAGAGTGTGTGTTTCCCAGTGTTGGGTTGCAGCTGGAAGGGCATCCGCTGCTTAAAACATATGCTGGATAAGTTGGTGGTTCATTCCGCTGAGGCCACTCCTGATAAATAAAGGGACTAAGCCAAAAAGAAAATAATTGTATGAATTCAATATTTTGCTATAGTTTAACCATTGTATATCTGTAGTAAAATGTGGTTATACAAAAATGGTTATCAATTCACAGCAAAAAAGTCACTGAATTTTTACTATAATAAAACCATGGTAAATTTTTTACAAATATTATTTGAGCTATGATTAAAAAGCTGTTTTATTGACATGTTTCCACAGTTGTTGAAAATCCAGCTTCACTCACAAGAGTCTTTTCATTATGAAAGAAAAAAGACTGATTAATATAATATAATATAATATAATATAATATAATATATGAAATAATGTAATAGAATGTAATATAAAATGTACAGTACAAACACAATTTAAGCAGGTAAAAAAATTGACCAAATAGGAAAAAAATATTTTGTAAATGTAATTTATTACAAAAAAAATATCACATTGGCAGCAGCACAACTGTTTCCAAGACTGATAATAACAAGAAATGTTTCTTCCAAATCATCACATTAGAATGAAGGATCATATGACACTAAAGACTGAATGGGTAATGATGCTGAAAATTCAGTTTTTTTTTCACAAGAATAAATTATACGATAAAATACATTCAAACAGGAACAAAAACTCTTTTAAATCCTAATAATATTTCACAATATTGCCATTTTTACGCTATTGACATTAAACAAATAAAGCCTTGGTGAGCATAATATACTTTTTTTAAAAGCATTTACATATTTACCAACCCCAAATGTAGTGTGGTAGTGTATTCATATACAGTACTCTTTATTTGAGGGGACAAACAAACAGGTAAGATTAGAAAAACTTCTAAATACCACAGAAATAAGAGTGTGATGGGCAAAAAAAAGACTAACCGGATGAACACCAACAGGCAAAGTGAACACAGCAACAAGTGCCGACTCATGCAAACTGACCCGAGTCAGATTTGTGAAGGGGAAAATGTAGAATTAAGCACCACATGCCTGAGTTTGGTGTTGAGACAGACCAAAAACTAATTTCCTTCAGTTTCTCAGCACTTGAAGCTGCAGACAGACTGTCTGTTCTCCCAGAGCGCTGACACTTTGACATCGGCGAGGGCGCTGGACGTTAAAAGCCTCCGCCAGACAGAAAACACAGATCACAGTGCTCAGCCTGTCATGGATGCGCCTCCACTGGGGACGGCCAGCTGAAAAACAGGCCGTCCTGACAAAGGCCTTTCTGACAGGGCTTTTACTCACCATTTTACTTTTCACTTTGAGTGCTGCTTCTACAAATGAGCATTAAAAACCAAGTCCTCTTCATATGTGCATTAATATTTATATTATTTATTAAAAAGCCCTTCTGTTTGGCATCAATATTCATTCATACGTTAAAGAAACACAATAATATGTGATGATAATCCCTGTGCTTATAAAATACTATTATTTACATTGATAAAAGGTACAAAACAATGTGAAGCAGTCCGTTTCTTTCTTGACAAAGGCTGGATGGTTTGTTTTCGTTTCTTCCTTCTGATGTGGAATTTTATGAACCAGATTTCATTTTATCACAGTGTTTTTCTCATCCTGGATGCGGATTTTCTTTTTTTGACCATCAGGTCCAGATCTCGGTGGGCACCATGTGTTCTTTGGTGCCCACCGAGGGCATGAGGTTTTCCTCACAGAGGAAGTCTAGGGGAAACTGGACCAGGAAGCCCCTGATCTTCTTCAGCAGCTCCTGAGCCTTAAGTGGATCCTCTTTATCCAGACCAGTTTTGGACTGGAAACTCAGGAGCTCCTGTTTGTTTCTCACCAGGCTGGAGGGCAGACAGCGGAAAACCTGCAACAGCACATCAACAGCCCTCAGAATTCTGCTGCACACTGATGACGGATTCTTTATTTAATAGTTACAAAATTGTAAGGCTAGAGTTATGCCGCGATCACACTACAGTTTGAGCTTGCGAAATTCTGTCATACGGGTCTGGAAAAAGGGGCAGGATTAAATAAGATGATAAAAATATTTTTTAATTTCTGTACAGAGGTGTCATGTTTTGATCTTCACAGGTCAGAGTTCACCAAGCTTGAACTTTGCACTGCAGCCAACTGACAAACTTGATGCATGAGCTTTTGTTTTCGGGATTGTCGAGTTCGTTTCCATAATAAAGGAAGTCTATAGGGTGAAAAGTGCAGTGTGGATGCGGCTTTACATTGAAAAAAAAAATATTTATTGGATTTAAAAATGTTATTAAGTTAAGTGGTTGAAAACAATTTATATGGGTGGATTTTAAACAAATAAATTAAATTTAGTAATGGTAATATGGTAATGTTTAAATTCAGCCCATATAAATGGTTTGCAACTACTTACCTTAATTTTTTTGCAAATCCAATGAATTATTTTTTTAGTGTAACAAGTGTTGTTATTGTTAACTTAAAACAAAAAAAAAAACTTTTTTTAAACTGCAAAAAAAGAAGAAAAGAAAAAAGATTAGATTAGATGAAAATTAGAGTTCAGATGCGATGAGATTCTTTTTTCCTCAGGCTCCTTAGTTCAACAATTTCACTTTTATGGCAAATAATATGTCAGTTTGATTCCCTGAAAAATTAAATAATTGAACAAAGTGAGCTCATTTTAGATAAAAACTTCAGATGGCACTTTGAGGTTTTTGCATCTAAACTCTTCAAACATTTTGATGAAAAAAGATCATTACTGAAATAATAATTAGTAAAACCGAATTTTTTTTTGTATTAATTAAAATAAAGCTAAAAAGGAAAACACAAGTTACAATAAATGAAAATATAAATAAATATAAAAACTGCTAAAATTTAAATTAAAAAAATGATAATATTTAACTATTATCACAAAACACCTAAAAACTAACAAAATAAAATCTCTGTCTGGAGATCTATTTTTACAATAAACAGCTGAGTAAAAGTGCACTTTTTTTATTTATGTTTTGTTGGCTCTTATTTATCTTCTTTACCATAAACCAATATTACAGTGCTCTATTAAAGAAAGGCTAGGTTATCGATGATAATGACACTGCAAAAAAGTGAATTGTTTTCAAACATTATATCAAATTTTACATGTTTGTATTAATTTAAACTACATAGTTTTATTTTGTTTTGAAATAGAATTGAACATTTTTGGCTCCTGTAGCCAGCCTGGTGAAAGGGCTGGTTCTTTTTTGTCAAGAGTGGAACTTTTTGCAATGATTTGCCTCATTTTCTATTTAATTACGAAATTTAAACACTGCATTTTAGTGACATTTTAAGCACTATTTTGAATTAGATGGTCATCATAACCAGACTTTTTGACTATATTAGCCAAAATATTATTTAAAGAAATTATAATATGGGCTGCTTTTGGTGTTTCACATATTTTAATTGGTCATTTTTTGCTTCAAGAATAAGGTCCAAGATTTAAAAAAAGTTACTTTTCTCCATTTAAAAACAGTAGTGAAAGAAGATTTCTCTTACATCAGATTCTATGTTTTCTATGTTACTGTTCTGTACTGATGTGTAATAGATTTGGTTGTATGTGTAAGAGGTGTTTTCTGGAATTGCCAGTTTACAATGGAATCAGAGAATATAAACCTCGTATTGCATTATTACTACTCTGCCATGAGTCTGTCCGACAGCCAGCTGAGTCTGAGAGCTTCATCAATGATTAAGACCAATATATCTATCTGAAAAATGATCTCATAATTCAATCATAATCACAAAAATTCAAATCATAATTCAAATACTCCATGTAACATGAAGATACTTAGAAAGAAACAGTCCATCATTACATTTCAGTGGCGAAAGACTAAAAGAATCAGTGTTCCATTTGGCAAACAAATTCTAATTGTCGTGTTGCTGTTTCCACAAAACAATGCAGTCCATTATTTGCCCCCATTTACTAAAAAGCTTTCCAAATGAGATTTTTTCCTGAAATAAATCTAGATGTGCTCAAATGTGCCAAACACTATTTTCTGGAGAAATTTATAAAGAAATGTAAAGCTAATTTCTCTTTGGTTAAACTGTATGTTGTACCAAATTTACTTATACTGAAGAAGCGTTTAACTTGTAGCCGAATAATCACTGGGTTATTTTAACTTTGATGCAACTTGTCATATTACAGAATGCTAATTTATTATTAGTTGTAATGTAAAGACATTTACAAATACAGTAGGTCAATTTAAAATCCAAAATAGCTGCAAGGAACCCCGCATACCTTCTCGTAGATGGTGACGTTTCGACCTGAGACGCTCATCCAGACGTCCTTGTAGAAGCTGTTGCTGATGGGGTCGCTGACGTCAATGCTTGGGTCAGTAAAGGCACCAAGAATGGTCCTGGTTTACAGAAAGACAGAGACTTTCAGCTGTGATTCAGTTGTGCTGATTACATTAGCATTAGCATGGGTGGTTTTCTGTCAAATCTTACTTGAAGCACTCCAGTCTGAGCTGAAGGGCAAACTTGCCGGCCTGGTACTCTTGACCGTCCATCACTGATGGCGTGGTTTCAGAGTCCTCAAATATCACAGCCACCTCACTGTCCTTCTTGCCCAACATGCTGCGGTCATTTATGTTGGCAGAGCCTAGAAAATTAATTCTGTGATTAAAAAGAGAAAACTAAACGACAGGAAACTCAAGATGGGTAAAAGATGTAAAATAAACTCTTTCATTTATTTATTCAGAGGCAATAAAATAAAATAATTTTTTACTTTATTTCTTTTTAATGTTTATTACAAAATAAGCAAAATGTAGAGAATACACATTAACAAGTTTGTTTATTCTGGTTTGACTCATACCTGTAAACATGATTGTAAAATACTGTAAAAAAATAACTTTCAAAAATGTTCATTTTTGATTAAATTTCGAACCAATATTGATTAAAATTACGGTAGTTATTTAGTAAAGAGCAACGAATCTCTCATTCACATCCACTGTTTTGTTTGATAACAGAGGTGTCACTTTAAGAACCCACAGATCGACAGTATAATGAAAGCATTCGATTACGTTTGTAACCGTTTATGCTCATTTAACACAAACCTATTTGTGTTTAAGATAAAACATGCCAGAACGGACATGTTTACATATTATTAAGTCTATCCAATTAAAACACAGCCAAATTCAAAAGTGTCACTTTTACTTCTCTTTAAGTCACATGTACAGCAGCTGATCTGGAAACAGTGTCTTTATATGGAGCGCATCTGTCAGTCAGCACCAATACAGGAATCGACTGATTCAGAGGATGCATAGGAAGGGTGACGATCAATGTATAGGTTTAATGAAAATTAAGTGAATGCAGCCGTTTTAATATTAATTTCAATGTGCTTTCAAGCCAAAATAAAATGAAAGCATAATTCTCTTGAACAGCTCTTGCAATTCTATCACATTTGAGATTGGCACTTACTTTTGCTTTTCACAGAAAGATTAAAAATACAGGAGAAATACGGGATGCAGACCTGTAGCCAGCCTGGTGAAAGGGCTGGTTCTTTTTTGTCAAGAGTGGAACTTTTTGCAATGATTTGCCTCATTTTCTATTTAATTACGAAATTTAAACACTGCATTTTAGTGACATTTTAAGCACTATTTTGAATTAGATGGTCAGATAGTCATCATAACCAGACTTTTTGACTTAATTAGCCAAAATATTATTTAAAGCAATTATAATATGGGCTGCTTTTGGTGTTTCACATATTTTAATTGTTCATTTTTTGCTTCAAGAATAAGGTCCAAGATTAAAAAAAAAAGTTACTTTTCTCCATTTAAAAACAGTAGTGAAAGAAGATTTCTCTTACATCAGATTCTATGTTTTCATGCACAGCTGGATGTTGGACTCATGAAAATATTTGTTACTGTAGCATTGACCAAAACTGGTTAGCAAAAGTAACACCGAAGCGAAAGCCAACAGAGGGTTCTGCTTGGTTTTAAAGTCTTTTTCAAAGAATCGACCTTTGTCAGTGAGGGGTGGTTCTTCCGAACCCCCCAAACCCTCCTGGCTAAAGGCTTAGAATGATAGCGGGATAGAATGGTAAATTGCAGCAGAATCCTGGTAAAAATGGGAGGGTTGACAGGTATGGTTTGACGAAGTAAAATAATACCAAAAAAGACAGAAACAAATACATTAGATAAATATAATATAAAATAAAATGTTTTTCAAGCTAGTTTGACAAAAACTTATTGTATAATAAAATAAATAGAATAAAATCAGAACCTGTAAAATAATAATATTAGAACATGTATTTGATACTGGTATAACATTGCAATAAAAATAAAAGCAAAACCACTTTTCAGATGTTTGATAAAACTTACAAATAAGTCCTGGTGAAGTTTTATATACACACAAAAGAAAGTGAAGCAAATCTGAGCTGTATCGAAAAATTCCAATAACTGAAGGAAAAGAGGGAACAATGATGAGTTTGCTAAAAGGAAGCAGACACTGATCATGACTTGCTTAATCCTGAATATTAAGATGAAAAAAAAAAATCAGATACAAGAAAACAATTTTTTTCATTCATTGTTTTATAAGTGATTAGATCCTGAGGCATTTAATTCAATAGCACACCAATCCTCCAGCAACAGATTCAGAGATAACTCAATTTCAGTGTGCAGCTAAATGTCCCCGTCTGCCTGCTTCTGATCTATGGCTTTCTTCATTGCATTTCTTCTATCTTCAGCAGAAATCTAAAGCGTTATCTGAAAGGACAACTCGCTTATCTTTTTATGACTTTCTTACGCTTTTTCTACAAAGTATCATTTGAACTTTTTCTTGATCTATGGAGCAGATGTGATGTGTTTTTACTATACAGATGAGTGACGATTAAAATGGCTTAAATGGATAGTTCAACCAATAAAATTAAATTTTACTCTCCCTCAGATGGTTCTATACCTTTATGAGTTTCGTTTTTCTTTTGAATACATTTCAAAGACACTGTAAAAAATGGTAAACAATCCGAAGTAGAGAAGAATTAAAATGGCCACCAGTTTTCAACATATTTCAAACTATCTTCTTTTGTGCTTAGCAGAAAACACTCAAACGAGTTTGGATGGAAGAATAAATAATGGCAGGATTTTTTTTGTTTGTTTTTGGTTGTACTATCTCTTTAAATGGCAGAGAAAAGGCCAATATTACACATCTGGCGGTGCAGTCATGTGTAAAAAAACAGACAACAATACTTCTCTCATTAAAACACATCTTTTGGACACAAAGGTCTGTTGAAGTCACTGCAAATATGCTATTTTTAGAGAAATGCAAAAGTGAGCACATGCAAAAACCAGATCAACAAATATACAATTTCCATCTCTCTAATCCTTTCATGTCAATTAATTTACCAAAGTTTTCCACAAGAGGGAGCATTAGCATCTAGCCAATAGCCATAAACAAATGAAGTACTTGCTCAGATGTCAAGGCATTGAATTCCTAATTATTTGTTTTTTATTACATTGTTATTACAAGTTCCTGTGAAATAGTTTTTTGATTACGTTAGTGTTAGGACTGTACGGTTTTGGAAAAATCTGACATTGCAATATTTGTTTTGCTGCAATATACATTGCTGTAAGAATCTATTTTTTTTCACAGGTGTTTTTATTAGTTTTACATTTTTCAATAATTACCAAACAACACAACAATTACAAAAAATACAAGGAATAAACATGATAATACAAAGGAAATAATGGTAATATTAATTAATATAAAGCAAAATATATATATATATATATATATAAAAAAAAAATTAAAGTAAAAAAATAGGTTTTATTAAAAAACAATATAAAAGCATATTAAGCATTACACTGCTGCTCAGAATCTGCATTACTTTTGATCTTGTTGATCAAGAAATAGTTGCCATACATTGTAAATCTTAGCAAGATTATCTATAACTCCATAGCGGACTCTTTCCATGTGCATTATTTGAGTGAGATAAGTTAACCATGTCTTCAATTGATGAAAAGAATCTGATTTCCACAGTTTTAGAATGACACTCTTAGCAATAATCATTCCATAAATAATGATGCTTTGTATTGACACATTATAATCCAGCAGAGAACGAGAGTACCCAAATATAGCAATTTCTGGGTAAGGTGTAAAGGTAAAACCATACATATCAGAAAACCATTTAAATATGTCACACCAGAAATCATTTTTCAATCACAAGTTTTGGACACGTCCAAAAGAGGTAAGCCAGGAATATATGAATCTATTTTCATCAGATGACTTTAATAGCCTTATTTATTTAGAAAGACTTCAATAATTAGATTGACTTGGGTAATCAAGTCTTTATATGTGGTGCATTTGCAAAAATATATAATAAATTACAAGCATTTATAAAAAACGATCGAGCAAAAATAAAAGTTTTCTTGGGAGTCTAACAGTATTGAAATATACAAATTGAACATTCTAACATAAAATAACATGGTTATTGATGTATAAATAGTTTTATATAGATTTAATAATACTTTTATCCTTTAATCTTTAATAAATAATCAAATCCTGCAATGTGACTTTGTGGATACACACATTGCGATATCCATGCTCAAACATTATATTGTTCAGCCCTATTTAGTGTCGTATGCTAGTTTTAAGGATATCTATTAGCTAGTGTGCTTGAAAACAGTGACGAAATTTGCATTTAGAAGATATAAACGCCCAAAGCTTACTGTTTGTCACTTTTTTACATGTATTTTACCATTATTTAAGTATCATTGAGATTTAAAATCTCTTTTACAAGAAAAACCTGGCCAAGGTAACAGCAAGTACAGTAAAACAACTTTAAAATACACAACACCACATAATATTTCATCAGTCCTCTCAACAAAAACAACCACATGCTTCCAATACCACTCTCTTTATAATGTCTTTAAATTCACCAAAAGACACTATTTTATTTAGTTTTAAGTCTCTTTGCAAATTATTCCATGCCCAAGGCGCATAATAAGAAAGCTCGAGGTATATTAAAAAGCAAACACTTGGAAAAGCAAAGCCGATAATTCCCAGAGCTAAAACAAAGAAGAGTACAAATTAAGCTGGAAGTTTACCTAAAATAGCTGTATAGATAAAAATGTACCAATGCCGTTTTTGCATACAGCTAGTGATGTCCAGCCTATCATCTCATGTAAAGTGCAATGATGAGTATGGGATTTTGCTTTTGTAATAAAATGTAGAGAAGCATGATATACAGAATCAAGCCTTGTCAGAATACAAGAGGCCGCATGCATGTATATTATATCACCATAATCAAGCACAGATTAAAAAAAAAAGCTTCTACAAGTTTCTTTTCAGCATTAAAAGTCAAATTAGATTTATTTCTAAAATAAAAGCCAAATTTCAGTTTTAGCTTCCTAATTAGATTAGCAATGTGTACATTAAATAAAAGCTTATCATCAATTCAGATAGCCAAGTACTTGTAAGAAGTGATTCTTTCAATCGTTTTTCCATCAGATTTAAAAATATTAAGATCAAATATCAAAATATCAATATCAAATATTTGTACCCGAGCTTTTAAAAAACCATAAACTTTGTTTTTAAACTAAAACTAAACTAAATTTTTAAGTAACCAGAGCATCTACCAGTGACTGAAATGTAATCTTTCCGCCTGTTTAACCGCCTATTACAGATGGAGCAAATGTATACTTAATGAAGATTAAGGACATCTCACTTCATCTTCTGACCAATCAAATGTTCTAGTATCCAACATGTCCAGCCCCCTTCAAAATGCTTCTTATTTGCTTTTCATTTGATGCACTTGAGCTCAACCGCTCTCACTGGCAGAGATGAAATAAAAACAAAATGCTATTGGCTGTTTCTTTTTAAGGTGGAGGAGCTACTCTATGTCTCGCCCTAACAAAATGTTTTAGTTGAAATCACATTGAAGAAAAATAATTATTACGAAGCAATTCACGTGAACATTTAACTGACCGATAATGACGGTGTTGTCATCAGCGATAAGCAGCTTGCTATGAACATAGATGAGTTCAGTCACCAGTCGACCCTCCAGCTCCGCATGAGTCCTCAGACCACAGATGGAGATGTAGTTCATCCACTGGTCATCCACTGTTTGCACACAAAATTAGGAAATCAGGTCATATTCAGACTGTACAACCAATGACTGGAAAGAAAAGATGTCTCTTATTATTCAAACTATATTCACAAACTTTAAAGGGCTAGTTCACGCACAACTGAAAATTATTAGCCTTAGCTTGTTGCAAACCAGTTTGAGTTTCTTTCTTCTGTTGAACACATTGGAAGACATACTGAAGGGCATTGGAAATCTGTAACCATTGACTTCCATAGAATTAGTTTTTCCTACTATGGAAGTCAATAGTTACTGGATTCCAACATTATTCAAAATATGTTTTGTATTAAAAGAAAAAAAAAACTCACTAAAAATGACAGCAGAATTGTTATTTTTGTGTGAACTATGCCTTTAATGTCAGCCCAATTCTGGTGACTAAATATTGTATGAATATAACTTTATACTAACTTTTTTAAATGATGTATTAGTTTACCAATTTATCTTGCTTTAGTTTTGTGCACCAAGATAAGGTATTCATATTCCACCGTTTTGAACCAAAAGCTGAGATCATGATTAAAATCTTACTTCCCAAGAACATTCCCTCTCTCGCAAGCCCAGTTTAATAATACAATATTTATCACACTGAGCACAATGTCCAGAGGATGACATGAAAATAAAGTGCTTAGTCATATATAGCATTTTACAATATCTGTATTTGCTGAATCGAAATAAATGGCTAATGTCACTTTCCAGAACCCCTTTACTCACTGTTTCATTGATGATGGAATTTGTCTAAACTCATCATTCATTCATTCATTCATTCATTCATAAAAGAATGAAACGTTTTAGTAAATTACTTAAAATAAAATAAGTGAATAAAACTTCTTCAAAATAAATGCGACTTACTTTAGTTTCTCTGTTCTAGTTTGTATCATTCTGAACAATGATTTTGTACTATACAATGACTTCTCATAGTTATTTGATTCTCATATTCATGATGAACTACTTTATTTGTAAGTCTCCTTGGTTAAATGAATAAATCTTGATGCAAATATGGTTTCCTTAAAAATGCAATGCATTCCCCTCTATAATTTTATTTGTGTTGAAATTTATAATGAAGGCCTCACATAAAGCAGGCTAGTTGTTTTGTCATTTTATATCTATTGTAAGCCAAGGAAAATTATGAGTTTAGTAACAGCTTCATAAATTTTACCTTAACTGAATTTTGGCACAAGCAGACAATCAATGTCTTACTGGACTCACCCATTTACTGTACTTACAGTGCATTAAAATTGACACATGTTGAATAAACATGCCTGTTGCAATGTTGTGGTGAACCATAGAAGAGAACTCCCAACCCCACAGAGTTAGGTTCACATTAAACTGTGTCACAATCACATCATCTTATCACTTCTTCTTGGAAACAAACACACAGAGGAAAAAAGGAACAACCAGACGTACTTTCCTTCTTTAGCTGAGAGATTATGGAGTACTCTCCTCGGTTCATGGTCCTAAAAACACAAATTCATGCCAGGATTAGAAAAGAACAACTGGTATTTCAAATGCTAATGTAATATTACTCTGAGACAATGCAATTCCAGCAACAAGCAGTTTGGGTAACATTTTCGTTGAAATACCAATTCCCACTATGAACTACAGGCTGATTACCAAGTAAGTAAAACTATTGCAACTTAACTTTTGTAGTTACAGCAAGTTAATTTTTCAAGTTACCACAACTAACTTTTTCGAGTTCTCTTTATCTATTTTTTCCTAGTTCTCTTAACTTAGTTTTTATACTTCTCATAACTTAATTTTTCTAGTCACCACAACTTAATTTTTCGAGTTTTTTTTATCTATTTTTCCTAGTTCTCTTAACTTAGTTTTTATCCTTCTCATAATTTTATTTTTCTAGTTACCATAACTTAACTTTTCTAGTTATCTTAACCTATTTTTCTAGTAATCTTAACTTAATGTTTCTAATTCTCTTGACTTAACATATTTAGTAACCCTGACTTAATATTTTAGTTTTCATAACTTAATTTTTCTAGTTGCCTCAACTTTATTTTTGTAGCTCTCATAAAGCTTTTGTGATTACCACAACCAAATTTTTTCAGTTCTTATAACTTAATTTTTCTAGTAATACTAACTTAATTTTTCTAGTTAATGCAACTTTATTTCTGTAGTTCTCATAAACCTTTAATAATTACCACAACTTATTTTTTCTAGTTACCCCAACTTAATTTTTTATAATTCTCTAACCCTAAATTTCTCGTTATCTTAACTTAATATTTATAGTTACCCTGGCTTAATATTTCTAGTTTTCATAACTTACCTTTTGCAGTAACCGCAACTTTATTTTTTGTAGTTCTTGTAAACTGTTTGTAATTACCGCAACACATTTTTTTACCTCAAGATATTATTTTTAGTTGTTATAACCTTTTTTCTAGTTACCTCTAAATTAATTTTGTAGTTCTCATAACTAAATATTTCTAGTTACAGGAACTTAATTTTTGAAGTTACTATATTACAATACCAACAGATTATGTTAAGCTCAAGATCACTGTTCACCAATAGTTAACTATTTAACAGGCCTCATAACAACTTGGTTGACCTTTTATCCATAGGTTACCATTATTATTTGAATTGCCTATTAGTATTTATTAGAGTTGTGTCAGCATATTACTCAATACAAGATATGGGCAAAAGAACCATATTGCAGGCTTTTCTAATTTTTAAAATAGCATTTTCCTTTCATGTTTTCGGGTTTTATTTTCATTTTAAGCACTTATTTAGCTGTTTTTGTTTATTTAGCTTCAATTAATTGTTATTTTATTGTACTTCTCTGGCACATAGCTGAAATTAAATATTTTACATATGTAATATATCAACAAAAAAACAAAAACATTTTAATATTATAATTGCAATTAAATATAACAACCCTGCACCATAGAAATAGAAAAAAGTTTATTCAACAGAATCACTTCACCTCATCATGTGACTGGTTAAGACAAAAACTTTGATTATTAACATTAAATATATATTTTATTCACATCTGCTCGGGTCAGAATATAAATGATAGTTTACCATGTTTTCTCAATAACTTGACATTATTACAACAGGTACCATGGCATCTCCATCAAACGCAATAAACCAACACCTTTAAATCAACTTTCTCACAAAAATCATGGCAAAAATGATTGCTACTAATAAAAAAGTCCCTCAATAAATGAATAAATAACATTTGCAGCAGTTTTCCATGTCTAGTGTGACACTGAAAGGCTACTTATTTCCATTTATTTTCCAGACGAATGAAACACGCATTTAACACTTGGCTGTGCCTCTTACGTGTGTAATGGAATGAACTGGTAAGCTGGCATTGGAAAACAAAGGCGCGCTGTCTAACACGGGTCATTATCCTCACATCAGCCACATTTACATTCTTCTTCCACAAATTCCTCCTTTCATCCAAATGAAATGAAAGGTTATGGTGGAGATGAGGATGGATTTGTGAAACTGCAGGATGAAAGCAGGTTTGTCTCATAGATTTGACTCAATGATAGAGCTGAAAGAAGCTGTGAAGCTGTTTAGCGTGTTGTCAGACTCATTAAAGCTTAATCGGAGCAAGTGTTAACTGCATGATTGCTGCTGTGATCCCATGAATGATGCTGCAGAAGAAACACACAGTCAAGTCTTCCTCAGTGTGCATGACAACATGAAAACAACATCAGCTATATTTGATGCTGTAACTGTAAACAAATGTGCCCGGCCAATGTCATGTAAATAGGTAAAAAAGTCATGTTAGCGCTTTCACTACTTTTGAAAATATTTGACTTTCTGCTGGCTGAAGAATAATGTTAAGCAGGAGAATCATGGGTAAAATTGTTCACGTTATGCAATTTAATGTTTTATGCAAGCAAGCAAGTCCTGCCCTTGATTACCTACCTTACTTTTTAAACCGTTATACACCACCCATATGTTAAATCAGTGGTCACCAAACTTGTTCCTGGAGGGCCGGTGTCCTGCAGATTTTCGCTCCAACCCTAATCAAACACACCTAAACAAGCTAATCAAGGTCTTACTAGGTATACTTGAAACACCCAGGCAGGTGTGTTGAGGCAAGTTGGAGCTAAACCCTGCAGGGACACCGGCCCTCCAGGACCGTGATTGGTGACCCCTGTGTTAAATGCTTTGCAAATGCAGCTTTGGTATCATGATGCCTGGAACTAAGAGTAAAAACAATTGTGATATCATTACTGTTTTAAATAACTGATTTAACTTTCTTTCTTTTTTTGTACCTTTGTTATTTATTAGAATTAATTTGTATAAATCAATAATTTATTATTAATAATTAATTTTTTACTTATTTTCATTCATTCATTGAATGGCCATAACTGTTTTGAAAAAGATTTTTGATTAGCTTAAAAATAAAAGGTACTGTTAGAGGCATTTAGTTTTAATTATTTATTTATTTGTATTGATCAGTCAAATAAATAATTATTTTATTTAACTTTCATTTATTAATCTACATTTTATATATTTTTTTAAATTTATTTATACATTGACTAGTGTTAACAGAAAGCAAGCACAACATTACAAAACTTTCTGGTCTGATGAGAACAATATAATAGTAATAGAGATTTTGTTTTGGGGTTTTACACTAAAGAAAAACAATTCCTTAATTCATGTTTTTGTATAAATCTCAAATTATTTATTGGAAAGTTTTTTTATATACATAAGTGTAAATATACTACATGTAAACCATTTTTTTTTAAATTTTGGATTTTTTTAAAATGAGAATTGGAACTTGAATTCCATTTCAGAGTCTGGTAACAAGAAATCACTTAAAACTTCTAAAATGTGCTTTATTTAATATTCTGCATTAATTTGACTCTTTTCTCTTCTTTATTTTATTTTTTTAATTAATTGATATATATATATTAATTAATTAACCTCTCTTTTTGTCATTGTCTTTCCCTGTGCTATAACATTGTTATTATTCTTAAAAATTGTCATATTTCTCTTGGTGCAAAAAAGCAATATCTGTATTGTTAGTATTAGACTGTGGTGTTTTCATTGTAATTGGCTGTTGTTATTGCAAAAAAAAAAGAATTTTTTATATATATATATATATATATATATATATATATATATATATATATATATATATATATATATATATATATATATATATATATATATATTTATTTATTTATTTTTATTTTTTTTTTAAGTGACACCAATATGTTATATAATAAATTTGATGTCATTAATCCTTTAAAAGAAATCTTTAATAAATGTTTTCAATTGTGTATTCTGCCATGAAAATCTGCATGTATGAATACAACCATTGAAAAAGCCTTAATAAAGTTTCTAGAAATCTATATGTAGTGTAGGCTACATACTAGTAACTCCAGTATACAGTCTGAACAGAATAAAGAAAATCTGGATAACAATTTAGTTTCAGTACCAATCAATTCTCACAATTAACTATAGTCTTTTTACCAGACTTATTAGTTATAATAAGTGCATAATCTGCATGATCTTATTTTATTTTACAATATAATCCTATACCTAATACCCAATTACTACCTTGATAACTATTAATAAGCAGCAAATTAGGAGTTTATTGAGCTAAAAGTCTTAGATGATGGTTTGTTGATAGTGATAAGTGTGCCTTAAAATAAAGTGTGACCAAAATTATTTATAACATTAACACTTCTAAAAATAACTAAAACAAAAATATATGTGTTTATATTTTCTATCCTGCCAAATAAAGATTACTAAATTTATGATAACATCCCATTCTTACAGTATTTTCCTTTTGAGGAAGTGTATAAGACTCTTATACAGCGAGACCTGCCCTCCTTTTTGCCTTCATTCCTACCTGTAGTTGAAATGCATAACCGCCTGGAGTGCATTTCCTCCTCCTGTGGTAATGTCTCCCTCAAATCCAGGCAGAAGAGGAGTCACCACATACACACGGAACTTTTTATTCTCCCTGCAACACAATACAGCAAACATTAGTCCACATGAACATAAATTAGCTCATTTGTAAAATCCCCCTGAAAACAAGGATAATTTTTTTTGAGCACTTAGCAATATCTGAAAAACAGTTTTGTCGGATCAAGTGCCAAAATACACTTGCAGCCAATCAGCAGTAAGCACAGTGTCTAGTAACAAAAGCTGTGTTATCAAAAATGGTATTGTTGGGTAATGGCCATGTTTGATTTGGTGCTTTCAAATATCAACGTTGTTTGGCAAAATTTGGTTCGTGCACGTTTAAGGTTAAAGCTAGTGTACTCCAAAACAATGACAACATTTGCAATTAAAATGTATTAGAATTCAAAACATGCACATTCTAACTTCAGCCAATAAGGATCAATGATTTTATGATATAACTGTGCACTTCAGCTTTTCACCGAATCTATTGACCAATCAAATGCTCTGTTTTAATCGGAAGTGTCTTGCACCCTACAGGACGTGATTGAAATTGGTCACTTGTGCACATATAAGCAAGCGTTCTAAAGAAAATTGTAATAAAGAAATCTGGGTTATCCTAATTAGGTGCGTAAACACTCACTAACGCAACTTGACTATTATAGAGGGTGCCTGACACAATCACTTATCTGCCATTGGGATCTGAAATAATGCTGGAAGAAAAAATATTCTTACTTGGAGTTCTCTAAAACACTTGGATAAGACGATGCAATTTTGATCTAAAATCCTCCATGTTTACTGGTCAAAACAATGCAGGTGGAAATATCATGAAGCCATAATGTCGAAATGTGCTGTGCTATGTAAAAATAAATAAATAAATAAATAAATAAATAAATAAATAAATAAATAAAAATAAATAAATAAATAACAAAAATAAAATACTGTCCATTTTGCTTAAAAATGAAATAAATTAATTTGACGCAACTATTTGCATAAGTTACTTTACCTTTAAGTAATTTAAACTAGTTTATTTTAGTTTGTCCTGTTAGACTTTACATGTTTTCAACTTGCACTTTTAGGTGATGTCATCTCAATTTTTAAGTAAAATTGACTAATTTAATGGGTGTGATTGAGTGTATATAGTAAAGCTGTGAACCTACACTGGTCTCACGGTTCGGTTACGATTATCATGCCATCAATTTAGTTCACTTCGGTATCTCGGTGCATCACGGTGCATTGATAATGCTTTCCATACAAAGTTTTAGATTTTCATCACAGCACAACAATTCTTGTATTAACATGTATATATTTATATTTACATACCATTTGTAATATAATTTTGTCCTTTTATACAAACAGTTTTGATACCCCTAGTATACAGGTGTTTCCCAGTGATGGGTTGCAGCTGAAAAGGCATCTGCTACGTAAACCATATGCTGGATAAGTTGGCGGTTCATTCCGCTGTGACCCCAGAATAATAAAGCGACTAAGCTGAAAAAGAAAGTGAGTAAATTAATTTATTCAAATGTGTGCTTTTAAGTAATGCCAGCTTAATTTGATGTTTTTAGACATTAGATTTAATAGTTTGTTGACTTTTTAAGTAATATTTACAACACATTGTTTAAAATTATATATATATATATATATATATATATATATATATATATATATATATATATATATATATATATATATATATATATATATAATTATTATTATTTATTTATTTTTTCAACACATTTTACTATGTCTCTATCTTTCAACAAAAGTCTCACTAATCAAAAGTGTCAAAACAAAGTATTTACTTACCAAATTGAATTTAAAACTCGAATTGGTAGCATTTAACAATCAATAAAGCACATAATCTGTACCTGAGGTTATCAATGTGTAAAATAGAAAATTTACCCTTCACTGTCTCGGATAGTTGGACAAACATGGAAAAGATTCCCTTTAAATTGCATGTTGCCGCATTACATCTAACAAGGACACAGCTATGTTTTCATCCAAAAATGTGAATTAAATAAACAGAAACGGGAATATTGCAGAAAAGTGCACGTTTCCATCCAATGAGTCAAAGAGAACAAAATTGTCACTTCCTGACTAACTGGCGCCACATATTAAAAGTGGAAACAGAATTTGCTGTAGTAGGAGAAGCTGCGTGAATGGTTTCTTTATTTGATAAACAACTTGCGCCTCACAAGACTGAGATGCAGAGCACAGAAGCTCTTGACAGTTCTGGATGCAGATAATAATATAATGACACTAAGACTGAAATGGTTAAGGCGTTTCAGAATGACCAAAGCAACACTTTAGATGTTTTACAGTGTGCTCAGCCGCTTGGTTTGTCTATTCACACACATTTTTATTATCACATGATCGCTTTTAACAAAATCACATGACCTTTCTTAATGAGCATACTGGAATTTGTTCTGTAAAAGTGTATCCATCGTGGTTTATGCACATCATTACTTATCGAATAAAAGGTTTATCCTACTCAGTTATGTGCATATGTTTTTTTATGTGCATTTTTAAAATTTATGCACATCTTTGCATTTCCATCAAGCAATTTTTTGTGCATATATCCAAAATGCGCATAAAAATAGATGCAGGGCAACATAGCTGGTGTTACTCACCTCTTTACAAATGCACAGATGAGGTCAACTTCAATGGGACAGTGTACATAGCGAATTGTACATTTTTGAAAAGGGGAGGGGCTACTTAACATTTTCTACTTAATATTAGTCTTCATGTTTCAGTTGAAATTACGTGGCACACCAAAATAAGCTGCGCATTTCAGTTCACGTCACTAGACCTTTAAATCAAATACTCAATTGCACTCATGGTAAAACATCATTTTAAACCCATTCCTGCTGTGTTCAATCTGTGTGTTGCCTTGATAATTCTAAAGTCGTTACGAATAGTTGTTCTCCCAGAGAGGCTTTTAAGCACATGCCAGCAGTGCTACAGCACAAACAACATTGCAGTATTTGAGAGTTGATGGCGATGCCTGGAATGAGTAAATGAAGAGTGGCAAGAGCACAGGCCGTGTCTGGCTCACATCAATGCTGTGGCAGGTGCTAGCGTCTCATTAGCCGTCAGTGCGCGCTAAAGACAGGCCTGTCTCTGCAGCTGAGCCTACAGTGCGCATGAGTCTCCTGGAAATTAGACAGTTCACTGGAAACTGCCCATGCCAGGGCTCCATTAGCAAGGGGAAAAATATGTAATTTACTGATCTCGTGCACTTCCTTTGAAGAAGGGATGTTAATGCATCTGGGTGATAAGGATACAGTAACAATTGGTTCATTTAAGGGCTGAATAATATGTTGTTTCAGCATTGATATCGGAATGTGATCATTTGCATTAGTCACATCTCAGGATATGCAATGTTGAGTCTGTATTATAATTTGATTGCATGTGACTATGTGAGGATTTTCAAAGCATTCGGCAGAAGAAATTGTACTGTTAGTAGCTTTAATAATTGAATTATTTTAAATTTTGTTATTCAATTACTGTACCTGAATATTGTTAGACTCAGTAAACAATATAACTTATTGTATTTATCTGTTCTTTTAATAAGTTCATTCGAGTTTATGGAGACGTACACGCCTATAGAATCATCTCAATCAGTCCAAAATGATCAATTCTTTCCAAATAGAGATATTTTAGTCACCTGGTAAAATTGTAGCTACAGTATATTGCAATATATAAAAATTGCAAAACAGCAAAATATCAACAATGTTTTTTCAAAACTGTGCAGTCCTAGTTTGTCGTGCACACATTTTTTTCAGTGGGAAACTTAATATAAACTTTTATAAAAGTAAAATGTGAAGTGAAAAAATTCATTAACTAAATTAATTTGTCATATTGCTTTTACATCTTAAATATGTGCATAATTTGTGCTAGATTATTGACATTCTGGTATGTTTTGTTACCTCAAGAGATGTTTTTTTATTTATTCTGTTAAACATTCAATTTTTAAGATATCATAAGCAAGAAAAAAACTACTCAAATATTCAAGCACCACCAGCTTTTATTTCCAGACAATATGTGAAGTTTATTTACGAACTAATTTCGAGAGGATCACTTGCTTATGATTGCTTGTGGCTGGTCCTGCATTATCCAATAGATGATTCACCAGTCAGGCGATTCCTAAGCCACTATAAATACCCTAAGTTCCATATAACAGCCATCTTCGTTTTGAAGAATCCCCCCTTCCACCCCTACTCCTCCTCCTTTCCTAGATGGGTGGCACGGTGGCTCAGTGGTTAGCATTGTTGCCTCACAGCAAGAACCTCACTGGTTCTAGTCCTTACCAAGCCAGCTGACGTTTCTGTGCGGAGCTTACACATTCTCCTCGTGCTCATGTGGGTTTCCCCTGGGTTCCCTGGTTTCCTCCCACCATCCAAAAACATGCAACTTAAGTTAATTGACTAATCTAAATCGGCACCATAGACATGCTTCCAGTAAGTAGTTATCTCACTATCTGTGCAATCACTATCTGTTCACTAGCTACTGCAGTGGGGGAGTTCTTGAGATCTACCTGAGCTCAAACTCCCATCTTGCCTTGCAAACGGGAGGGAGCCCTGGGCTCGAGGATCTTATGAGCTCGGGACTCTCTCCTGGGACAGCATGCCAAACAAGCTTTATAATTAATCATCAGCTAAGTGTGAACTCTTGAATAAGCAGATTTAGTTTTTTGTTATTGGAAACATTCATAGTATTATAATTGACTGAAGATTTGAGTTTAATTTAAGTTTTTGACATAAAAGACAGCAGACTCAATTAATAAAGTCATTACACAAATTGCCCTTCCAAAGGTCAATCAATTCCAGGGAACCCAAATATTCATTGGCGCAATGTAATGAATGGAAGCAATTAGTGTTAATGCATTAAGATTCTCACACTTACTTGTGTGCTCTGATGATTCGCTCAATAATGGCGTCACCAATCTTGTTGTAAACATGTTTGTTATCGGCACAGCTGATGAAGAACTGGTTCTAAAACAAAACAATGAAGCAGGAACAATCAATCCGGTTTGTTAGGCATGTTAGACAGTCAAGTGATTTAATTCAACTTCTGCTAGGCCATGAATCTGGAAAATAACATTACATTGTTGTAGAATCATATTAATTTATTAGAGCGGAGGTGAAAAATTGGTGGAGAAACTGATTCTACATTTATGTTTGAGATTTTCAAAATGCATCGCTATTCTCTTGAATAAATTCTGAGCTTGATTTACAACAGAAGATTGTGTTGTACGCTTTACAAATAGCTGTACTCTGCTTGCATCCACATTCCCTACGAATACTACTGTAAATAAAACTAAAATAGTCCTTAATAAATTTAGGTAAGATTTAAGTCAATTACAAGAGTGTTGATAGTGAGTTGTGTTTACATTAATCTCATGACATAAAAGCCCATTTTCAAGTCGTCTTCCATGTATGCATTTGAGTGTACAGTTAAACACTAGCTTAGAATGCCATCTGCTGTTAAAAAATGAGCTCTGGATCAATTCAAGTGCAAATCGCGATGCATCTTAAACGTTTCAGATAAAATGGAGGATTGATTTCTTAAACAATTTTTCCACAGCTTTATTGTTTATGGGATGACTTTCAAAAAACTAAAAACAGGCCAAATTAACATGATGCCAATGTCCCATACATGCCAAATGGGAGTGTGAATTTGGATATACTCACAATGCACCTTAAAATATACATATATATCAGCTCATTTCTGATATGGCCTACACAGTATACCAAATTATTGTCACAGCATATTTTCCTTGCAGTTGGGTAACGGAAATACCAGCAAACTGACAACCACAAAGATCACTATATATAAGCTCGCATTTTTATTAAAACTTTCTCCTCTCACAAATTTGCATCTGAAAAGGAAGCTCCTACAAATGCATATGCAATTAGGTCAACATAAAATAATAATAGAAAAAAAAATTCAGTGTCCAGGCTTTTTCATAGCGGTTTCTTTGAAAGTTATGAAAATGTTTCTTTAAAAACAAACCAAACCCACAAGTTTTATTGATAGTTTTTTTGGATGTTTTGCATTAATGAACATTTAATAGATTTTTGCATTACTGAATGTGGCATGAATGTGTTTTATCCCTATTTTTTCTTATAATTTCTTATTTCTTATAATCTATTTCTTCTTATAATTATAGTAAACATTATTTGATTTTTCCTTAATCAAATCTTATAAATAAAAATATTATTATTATTATTATTTACATCATAATCATTATTATTATTATACGTTTTAAATTCCTTAAATAAAATGTGTTATTACTTGGTGAATATCCATGATTCCTCTAGAATATTCCCCCTGATATGCTCTGATAACTGCTGTTGTACATCATTCATCAGTAATATGAAGCAACAGAAATGTCAACAGCGCTTTATAGCTTGTTACACATTACACATGCATCTAAACTACAATGGCTGTCAACACATTTGAAGCATATCCCTGAACACTTACAGACAGCGTGAAAGTGGGAGATTCTATACCTCGATGTAGATGAAGTGCTTGCTCTTGGCAATGACCTGAATGTAGGCATTATGAATAGACTCCTCATGGTACTTGATGCCCGCTGACCAGTCTGCTGCCGACCGTAGAACCTGAGAGACCATTTATGGGCAGTTATTACATGCATGTTCAACGTACCCATCATCATGTAGGTGGGTTCATTAAAAGTGTCAACATAGTACTATACAGTACTATATAGAACTACAATATATAGAATATAGCTATAAAAACACCCAGAAAGTTTCAGAACTTCGGTCTAAAAAATAGTATTATATTGAAGCAAATCTGATAAAACAATAGCTGGTCTTTCTGATCACAACATTAGGATAAATTTTGTCATTTGTTTGATTATTTTACAATGATTATTTTAATTCGACAGAATTTTCAGAAAGACTTAAACTAAAAGACTATGCTATGCTGAAAATATGGGCTCTTACAGTAATGTACTGAACATGCGTTCATTATTACCTTGTTATTAAGGATCATTTATTTTGTACTCAGTATTTATCAATTTTTGACCTAAATGACAGTATTGTCCATCAATGAAGGATGTAGACTGTCAAACACACATGCAGAAAAATACATTGGTGGGAACAAAGGTGTCCTGTTAAGTTTTTGAAACTTATGTATACTTTTAGTCTATCTCATATAATTAAACGTTTACTTCTGAGTTGACGATATGTCACACCTATCCAGACAATATGTTCTGAAGAGATGGTTCAAAAGAGATCAGAAAATAGTCCACTACATTTAAATTATTGGGTATTTATCATAATATAAATATTGATAACATTATAAGTGGACCTCTGAGAGCAGTAAAAAATATACACCTTATAATGATCCCATTAAATAATGTGTTCCTATAATGTCATGCTCTAAAAGTAAAATTTTTTTTTTACCTGAACTTTGGTGTGAACAGTGTCTGGCACTTGGTACTTCAGATCATTGCCTGTGCTGTGAGATTTGGGTAGTAGAAATGGGTAGGAAAGCGATCTGTACTTCGGCTTCATTATCTAAAAGTGAAAAAGAAAAAAAAAACGTCTGTCACACTGAGCACACATTTTAGAGCTTTAATTTAAATTCAAGAATCATTTTAGATTCAAGCAAATTCACATCAATAAGAGTGGAGCTATGTAGTCTCACTGCTAATTGGTTTATAGTGAATCATCACTTGCACGTACAAAAAAACAGGGGATTGACAACACAGGAAGTGGCTTTTTTTAAAAACTAATTTTTATTAAAGAACACAACATTGCATAGAGTATGATACAGTGTAAAAGCTTTTTTTTTTTTTTTTGCATGTTAGTCCATCAATTTTTAGCTACCATAATGGTTGCAAATACACATTGAGAACAAAATCCATATAATAAGATGGATAAAGTGGGGAAAGAAAGGAGTGACCTTGATTATAACAATATAGCTCATCATTGAAGAATTTAGAAAAATTACATTTTTAAAATATACAGAGAAAACACCAATTGTTCTGTGCCAAAATTTGAAACAAAAGATCCAATTTGTGAACAACACCTACAGCTTTTCATCAAACTTTTTGTGACACCACACCTACCAAGTAAGGGTGCTGTTGGCAGGGCATAAAAAAATTAAACATGAAAAATTCTATAGTCATTTATAGTTTGTTTAAATCAATATACTATACATATTATAGTATCTACACCTCTTTTTTAATGAATGTTCTAGCATATTTTAACTAACTAAAGTAAACTGTAATAAATACTGTAGTATACTTTCGTTTTTACGACATTTAACTAGAGTATTGTAGTATACAGTAATATACCATATAGCAAAGAGCTTAGAATCACTAAGAGGCGAGACTCAAGAGAACGTTCCATTGCAACAGCAGCGCCCAGCAACAGCCCCACGATTCTGCCATTTTGGAGTGAAAGCGATCGGCCGTCCATTGAATCTTAATGCTGTCAAAATGGCAAGCAGCTTTTTTTTTTTAAATTTATTTATTTATTATTAAAAGTGCATTAAAGCTGAGATACAACCTGAAAGACGAAAATACAACAATTACAATCACAATCATCTGCACTTTTAACAGTTTATTTTAAAGACTCAAATAATATGCTGTTGTCACTGCGTGACACTAGCGGCATCTAGTAGCTGTTTACCAAATTGCACTAGAGTGTCGCCTCTTGGTGATTCTATGCTCTTTGCCTATAGTAAAAAACTACAGTATTGGGTCATTTGTTTGTATTACAATAGTTGCTGTGTTACCATAGCAACTATAGAATTATCACAACAGATTAATTCAAGTATTTTACTATAGTACAATGTCAAAAATATAAGTTTTTAAACTGTTAATTAACAGTTTCCGTGTTTTTGTGATTCAAAATGAAGTGTTTTCTATTTATTTATGGCTTTGAATTGCATTATGGGATGTTGGTCTCTGCTCTGTCAACTTTTGATGTTGAAAATTCAACTAATTTATTGATATTTTAGTCGTTTGAAATAATATAATGCATAAGAAATAATAAATAAAATAATAAATAAAAGTAACAGAATGTACTGGCCGCTTATTACAAGGTTTTTGTACCATAATAACGCTAATCCAGACAATAAATAATTTTCAACTATCAAAAAGGTTAATAAATGCAATTTAAAAGCATAAAAAACAAAAATAAAAAAATGAAATCACAAAATACCGAAACTGCTAATTTATGGATTTATTTACAGTGTATATTTTTAAAAACGGTACGGTATTTACTATAAATTGCTATAGTTATCTTCATGAGGTTGAAAACAAAGGTTGTGAACTTACACTGGTCTATTTATATATTATTTGTAATCAGGGCTTGGCATGAACTTTTTTGATCACCAGCCATACTGGCTAGTAGATTTCCAACTTCACTAGCCACTCGCCATTTAACTAACCACACTTTTCTTGTAGGGAAAATATATTTTATATGCATAAATTTGAATTTGACATGCTAAAATGACTTGATTTAGATGTTGAGTTATGTCCACATGCCTCCTCATTCATTAAACTTCTTGTGTGTATTAACTTGCTCAGTGTGCATGAGCAAATGGGTGGTCACAATGCAATCAGTTTTTATTTCACATGACTTTTTAGGGCTCAAAATTAAGGATTTACCAAATTGATCTCTGACCACACCAAATAAGTATTTCTTAGCCACAATTTTTTATTGTGTCAAAACAAGGAAAATAAAGCTTTATAGGTGCACTTTTTAATTCAACAAAACCTTTCTTTAAAAAACATTACATTTAAAAAAAGAATTATTGTCATGAATCTAAAACATGCATATAATCTGTCCTGGCTAAAAGTCCCAGATCACCAGTTAACTACACATAAACAGGGAGTAATCTCCCATTAAAGCAATGTTATTGTAAAAAATATATAATCAAACCATATTAACAAAAATAACTATAAGCAAATGAAAGCAGGTGAAACATACCGTGTTTGATAATGAAAGGATGTTCATGTGCACACGGCAAATATAGGCCTTTTAATAATCTGTTCAAGGAATAATTTAAATGAAAGCAGTGACCGCTGCTGCTTACAAAAGTATATTTTTTTTATCTTGAGCTCTTGAAAGCAGCAGGACTGTCTGTGTGTGAACGATCATCGCTCTCTGTCCAGTCTATTTCAAAAAGGATCAGATCGCACCAGTTGGGCTTCCTCTAGGCATGGCTGCTATGCGCAAGTAAACGAGAGCACGCGCTCTTTTTAAAAGTCGCGCGCATCACATCACATCACCTGTGCGCGCGAGTAATCATCCTCTCGTTCGGCAATTACCTTCTTTTTTGCTGTTTTGACCGTGCGAACATAGTTATTTTTGTCAGTCGTGCTGTTTCTCGATTCTATGATCACATTTGCCCAAATATTGGGCCATGCTTATTGTCGAACCCCGCTTTTAAGGAAACTACACTTTGTAGCAGATTTCCAACCAGCCAAAGTGGCTAGTAGAGGTGTCTATCTAACCCGCCAGAGCTGAAATCTACCGGCATTTGGCGGGTGTTAATGTAAAGCCCTGTTTGAAATACAATTTTGTCCTTTAATAGAAGCAGTCAGATATATGAACTGTATCTTAAATTTTATCTGCTCAAAGAAAACACTTTTTTTGAATGTTGCAAACAAAACTCCAATACATGCACAGAAGACAACATGAGCCTTTATAGCAAATAAACTAATGTAAATATTATCCCTCTTGCTTTTTGAGCGCTGTCAAGCGAGGTCTTACACGCGAACACGCCAGCGAGTCAAATGTCCAAAGTGAGAGAGAGAAAGAGAGAGGCAGAGATGGATTTTTACAGCATTTCTCCCAAGTGAAATAGCAGCTCGTGTGCTGTGCCTTCTTCAGTGTCAATGAAAGACTTTCCAGCAAACTCACAAGCAGTTGAACTGTGCATAATTATCTACATTTTCAGTAATAGGAGCGTTTTATTTACTTTCCCTTGCCTCCTTCACCATAGAATTTTATTGCGACATTGCACATAGGAGATAAATAGGGTCAGTACGCAATAAATTATAAATATAATATGATATATAACTGAACCAATATCGAATTGTCCCCCTCTGCATTCCGGTGCACCGAAAAAACTAATAATTTTGACACCCCTGGTGAAAACATGCAAAATCAGGGTTTCCTGCACCGAATTGTTCTTTACTGTTCTAAACTGCACTGTACTGCTCAGTAGTACAGTATGAGTGTGAAAGAGGTTATAAATGTGTGTAAATAAAGAAAAATATCTAAATTGTGTGGTGAACTTTAAACTGTGTAGGTCATAGCTTAAATAGAGGGCTGCTAAATTTCTCACCTTGGTGAAGTTCCAGCGTTGTATAAAGTGCCTGGCCACATCTCTGGCTGCTTTTCCATGCACCACTGAGGAGATATCATGCCAGGGCATTCTGGGGGTTGTGTACCTGTCGATAAAGTCTACAGACCAGCACAGTGTTAAAAAAAAAAAAAGCATCATAAACATCTGAAGCGCATCTAAAAGACTGTTTTTAATCACACTGTTCAGCCTTGGATTACCTGGATTAACGATCACTGAAATGAGAAAAGTAAAAGCGTGAGGAAGTAAAAAAAAAAGTGTGGCTCACCGTCAAAGGGCTTGTCCAACTGAACCCAGTCTTTGAAGACAAAGTTGCAGTAGTCCTTGCCGTGCCAGAAGCGTGTGTTTCCCATCAGCTCTCCCACTCCTGTCTGAAGACTGTGCACTGAGCCACTCTCTGCAGACATTACACATAGAACATTGCTATAAAACATAAGGAGCCAGATTTACAGTACCAACAGCTTGTGTCAGTGCAAACATTATTGTTTGGGAAGGGTAATTAACATAAATTATCGCTCTTTAAGATCTCAAAATTCAGGGCTTCTGGTAGTACCTAGAATAGCAAAATCAAGTAAAGGAGGTCGAGCCTTCTCTTTCATGGCTCCTACACTCTGGAATAGCCTTCCTGATAACGTCCGAGGCTCAGACACACTCTCCCAGTTCAAAACTAGATTAAAGACCTATCTGTTTAGTAAAGCATACACTCAATGCATCACCTAGCGGGTTTCACACAGGCTTCTGCATCTTGCTTATATACACTATGAACAGCAGCTACGCTAATTGTTCTCTTTATTCTGTATTTTCACCTGGGGATACTCATCCGGGACCAGGCCATATCCTGAGCTGCTGCTGCGCTCATGGTTGTGGGGAGTGGAGAACATTAGTCTGATTCCAGCGACGTCCCAGGGACAGACGAGTCTTCGCTGAGGCCATCTTCCAGCCTTAACCACGGCGAATGAAGCTCTGCACAAGACTTTTGGCCAGCGGAGAAATTAAAATGGTCGTGCCCAACTGAGTCTGGTTCCCTCAAGGTTTTTTTTCTTCAATCCTATCAGGTGAAGTTTTTTTTCCCTCTCCGCTGTCGCCACTGCCTCGCATTGTTCAGGATTGGTAGAGCTACGCATCGATGAATTGGCTCTTCAGTGTTTGAACTCTCAGTAATGATTAAATCACACTGAACTGAGCTAAACTGAACTGAACTGAACTGAACTTAAACACTAAAACCTGAACCACACTGTTCCAGTTACTATGACCATTTATGTGAAGCTGCTTTGACACAATCTACATTGTAAAAGCGCTATACAAATAAAGCTGAATTGAATTGAATTGAAATAAATTATGCAATATGGTTTACTAATGTTTGTTTTGATTAGCTAACTGGTATTTGCAGCATTATTTAACGCAAAAAAAAGCAATTCTGGAATCAATCTGATTACAAATACACTATTCCTGTAACCACAGAATTGCTAATCAGGCCTTTAATATTCGTAATAAAATACTGTATAATGATATTTTTATTGTTAACTACACTACCTGACAAAAATATTGTAATTGATCACAGTTGTAAGAGGAACAAATAATAACTTGACTTCTAGTTGATCATTTGGAAAACTGAACTGATGAATCATGCCAAGTTTGGTGAAAGAAAACTCATGGTTTGGGGTTACATTCAGTAACAGGGTGCATGTGAGAGATCTGCACAGTGGATGGCAACATCAACTTGGCTTTCTTTGCCATTCCAGACGACTTTATTAATGAGTTATTTGAGTCATTGCCAGAGATGTATGGATGCAGTCCTCCAAGCTCATAGGAATCATACACAATATTATTTCTGTTACGTGACAAGACTTTTGTCTAAGCAAAGTCAGACCTCATTGTCCTACTTAAATCAATCAAAATCAAGGCATGATCATATATTATTTAGGTAAAATAAGCATAATTTAGAGACTTTTCCCTTTCATATAAGCCACTTCTGATACCAAACAATCAACTAGAAGTCAAGTTATTATTTGTTCTTTCTAAAACTCGGGCGACAAGACTTTTGCCAGGCAGTGCATATATCAAGGTGTTATTAAAAAAATAAACGTTTGGAATTTAACAGTAAAATAAACTTGTTAGTTTGTATTTTAAATTTGTAAATTACTTATTTAATAGAATATATTTGAAATTTGAATTGTTGGGAAAAATAAATAATATATAATAAAAGTAAACTTTTTAACTGGAAATCTATAGGTAATAATACATTTGCTATTTAAAAATCATGTAAATGTCTTTATATATTATTACAAAGTAGTTATATTTGATCTTTATATATATATATATATATATATATATTTATTTATTGCAAATATATCAATTCAATTATTGTGTTTTTAAAGAACTGTGCTTTTCTAATAATATAAGACTACATAAAATAAGGAGAAAACATGGAGAAACATAATCTAAACCTGAACAATTAGTGTGAAACAAAGCACTGGTTATCTTAACAGCAAAATAATGTGACTTGAGAGTAAGAATTAGTGACAAATGAAGCCTAGCCTGAGGTCAAAGTAATTTAATTAAAGCATATCTCTGCTGTCAAGTCTAAATACACATAATCCTTCCTCAGCCTGTGTGTGTCAGACAGAGCTGAACCAAGAAAGTGATGAGCAAGCCACAGGAGCTATGTATTATACACCTATTATCAGCCAGAGAGGAGAATCGTCACGCATTTGACAGAAGAGAAAAATACCTAGACAAGATAGAAATACAGCAGTGGTTCTCAACCTGAGTCCTAGACAGACATTCAAGGTGGTCTCAGAATGACAAAATTTTTCAACACTTTCAGATTCCTTCAATTTAATCTTACACATGGAAGTCATTTCTTTAATTATATGACAAGCCCTATTTAAGTGGCAGCCAAACTTTCTATTTTTCACTGACTTTGCTAGATGAGGAGTCTTCTAAAGCACCAAAACTTTTATCTTCGTGTTTATCTACCATGTATTTCTATCTTAACGTAAAGTGAATCTTTTCAAAGTTCACAAAAAATAAATAAATAAATACATAAAATCCCAAAAGGTATCCATCAAATTGTTAGAGTGGATGACTGTGGTATTGGTAACCTAGTAACTAACAGTAAACAAAGCACAATGGAGGCAGCTGATTAGTCATGTGGCATGGGTGAAAGATTCACAAGGTCAGAATTTATTTATCTCCCATTATTCACATTAACCCTTTGTTTAAGCAAGTCCAAAACCATCTTAAGGGAGTGAAACTTGTCATTTCATCATTCATTTTTCATGTGATGCATCAAAATGTATATAAACTAAGGGTGATGGAAACCTAGCTACTGTCACAACTTTTTAGAGAATTTGGACTTCTTCAGCAAAGGTCTCAAAACACTAGACTAACCAGAGAAGCATGTTGTGTGGACCGAGAACTGATGCAAAGTTCACTTTGGTGTAAAAAGCTAGTTTAATTTACTTGATCTAATTGAAAACATTATATTTCTTGTCAAACTACTGAACCCAAAGCTTTAGGAAAAATTCATTTTACTAATGTTTTTCACAAGTGTGCCACATGCCTGCTTTTAAGTGATGCTCCCGGCTGTTAGATCGCCCCTAGGGGGCTGGCTGCAGTACAAGTCATAAAGCCCGCCTCCTCCGTGTTAGTAAACGAGAATTGAGCCCAAATAAAAAAAATTAATTACACTTGCAATAAAATTTCCTGAAAGATAGTCTTGCTCAATTAAGGCACTGGTTATCAAGCTGATATAGGTGCAGATCTTCATTTCTGTAAACAGTATGTTTTTAGCTAGTAATTTAATGCTATAAAACAAAGCATGTCATCGTGATTGATAGTTGTGATTGACAGCTTCTTAAAGCAAACTGTCGGAGCTTAGGGAGGAGACTGAAGTGATACTATTCCATTATTTTACCATGATAAAATGAGTTCAACCGTAAACTATACTTTCTGACCTACAGGATCTGATGGATCACTGTTTATGGGGTAAAGTGAGGGTTTTATCGGGTTTTATTATTAGTTTGCTGATACACGCCTAGCCATGATGGGGAAAATACAGGGGATCGTTATCTAGCAGTAATTTATAGGTCTGAAATAATAATTAGGAAGACAAAACTAGTGTTAGCCTATATCCACATTGATCTCCTGTAACGTTGTTTGAACTTGGTTTAAAAGACATCTTTGACATTTTGAATTTCGGCATGTTATTGACTAAATCTACTACTTTGTTGTTATAAAATATTATTTTTTCTAAAAGCAGAATCTTATGTAACAAATAGAACTGTCAATGTTATATTATTTATATACACCATTTACTGTTGACTTTTAATTTGAAAACTCCTACTAAACGTTAAAACGTGGGTAAACTTTTTTTTTATTAATGCATTGAATAAACCAAATGAAAACGGAGGCAAAAAATTCTAAACAATATACATGCGTTGTTGCAGCAGCTGAAGTTTATTGTACAAATGGACAAGGATTATTTTATCTAGAGCAGGGATGGGATGTGTAAATTTCCTGTTGATATTTAGAAATCTTGCTGCGTTTATCTTTTAAACGCACAATTCTTCCCGCATGGCAAATAGCTGTCCATGGCGTGTATAATTTGGGTCCTGTTGATAGCTAATTAAAAATAAAAACCTTTTTAAAAACGTAACTGTTGTTTATGTTATTGTTCATATTTTCATAGTGATATTTCTACCCCTGTAAATATAATAAATATCAACAACCTGTTATAAGAGAAATATTTTTTGTGCTCATACATAGCTAAGTCTAACTAGGCTAGAGTGTATAAAAGATCGTTCACTTTGCAGTCCAACGTGTCTTGTTTTTATTAAATGATTAAAAACAGCTTACATCACATAGTTTTTTAAACAAATATTCTTATGTGTTTTTAAGGTAAGTGCTTATGTTTATTTAGTGAGCCTTCGTTATAGTGCAGATATGGGCGGTAAAATGGGTGGGGATGGATTTGACGTACAAGCGTTTGGTTGGAAGCTTGATTCCACGGCTCTACCTCTGGCTATATCTACGTAAATACATGACAGACGGAATGCAAATGTTTATCAGAAACTCCATCAATGTGTGGTTCATTCCCTGTGTTGTTAGCACAATTGGTAACACTTTACTATAAGGTTCATTAGTTAATGCATTTACTAACATGAACTAATCATGAACAACACATGTACAGCATTTATTAATCATAATTGAACATTTACTAATGCATTATTAACATCCAAGTCCATGCTTGTTAACATTAGTTAATGCACCACGAGTTAACATGAACTAACAATGAACTACTGTATTGTCATTAACTAACGTTAACTAACATGAGCAAATACAGTAGTAGATGTATTGTGCATTGTTTGTTCATGTTAGTAAATGCATTAATTAACATTAACCAATCAACCTTATTGTAAAGTGTGACCGCACAATTTGCCATGAATATTCATGCAGGACAATGAGCCTCATAACACAGTAAAACAGTTCCTTGATGTTGACAGCATTGAAATAATGACATGGCCAAACTTAACCAGGATATAAACCTGGTTAAAAATCTGTGGAAATTTCTAGGCAATAAAGTTATGGCCAGAAACGCACTACAGTTACTCTAGAAGAAAACTGAAGCAAGTCTAAGCTTTGACTAAGTTTTTGAGCGGATCTCAGCCTAAAATAAAATGCTATTAAACAAATTCTATGATCCAGGTGGTGCCATTAGGTCATTTATGTTGTTATGATCTCCTGTGGCTCTTAAGTAATTAGCCAAACACTCAATGTACAGCTGAATCAGTTTTTCTACTAGTCACACACTGGAGTCTCTTACTGTTTGTGCTGTCAATGCTGCTGATGCTGTCAGCATGGTGAAGGCCACGTTGGATGTGATGGTACAGGCTAAAACGAGTCTTGCGAGTGCGACCGATGCCTTTTAGTTTAGGCAGATCCACTGAGTCACCAACCATTGACCGGCTGCTGTTCCCACTGGTGGACACTTTCTTCTTGGGTGTGGATGAATCCAGTCCCTGAGTCCCAAAAACAGACATAATTCCACTTCATTACTGTATAACTAACAGAAACCTCTAATCAAAATCTATCATTTTCAAACTTCAAAGCCATAAAAGCAAGCAAGTTGGCTGTGCTATTCATAGTGGTGGCACAAATAAAGCATGATGACATCTCTAACTGTGATGATGACACATTTTTTCATGGGTTTGTTTTTTTTGTGATACCACTTCACCTGGTAAAGTAGTTTGTCCTTTGTAAGTTTGAAACGCTAGACAATACCATATATTGGAATACCTTTTCCACTCCAAATGTATTAATATGAATTGGTTTATATTCAGTTAAACATTCTGGCTTTTGCCATATAACTATCATCAAAAGGATGTCTGAAGCTACCTTTTTCATAGCTTAACCAAGAGTTACAATTTCACTCTGAACCGTTTGTGGCTAAAAAGTTTTTTTTGTGTGTGTGTTTGTGATTTGCTAATACAAATGGAAGGTCCATCATACAAACCTGCTCCATGGCTTGAGCAACAGATCGTGTTACACTTCCCACGTCTGTCAGCCGGTGCTCACGGTCATCCCAGCGGCCATAAGCCAGGTCAATTCCACCAACAAAAGCAACTGACTGGTCAATCACTACAATCTTTTCGTGATGTGCCCATAAGTAGACGGAGGAGGACACGTGATCAGGGTGTCTCATCACCTGTTAAGAAAGAGAAATAGTTATAGTTGTGTGATGTAAAATGTGGGAAAGTAAATGTGGTACAGGACTTACTTTAATGTTTGGATGAAGATGCATTAGTGTTTTTTTGCTGTATTCACTGTTGATGCCGAGTGCCAGCTCCACTTCCTTATACAACATAACAAAGATCCTCACTCCTTGTTGCTACAAGCAAATATATACACAAGTTAAGCTGAGAAAACATTTTAATAAACAAATGAAGTAAAAATAACAACAACATTCATTAAATTAAAAGATTTATTGTATAACAAGTACGTTTTGAGTAAAATGTTTATGTTTGGTTACATAAACTATTGATAACATGTCGGCAAAAGAAAAATATTACCGTTAAGAGCCTTTCTTTGCAGAAAATGAAAATAGCCCAGTTTAAACCATAAAATAACACCCCACACACTGCACACATTTTAAGAAAATGGTATATTGTACAAGTCCCCTACAGTTAAACAATTAAGTTTTACCATTATTGAATCTGATCAACCAATCTCCGGCTCTGATGGGAGCACTTTTAGCTTAGCTTAGCATAGATCATTAAATCCAATTTGAATATTAGCATCTCGTTCAAAAATGACTTTAGAAAATATTCCTATTAATACAGGAAAGATTAAATTAACGAAAGTTAGCCAATTTTCAGGCACTGCATAATATGATGTCTTCTGCTCCAGCCAAGGTACAGCAACAAAGTTCCTTGATTATTATGCTGGAATGAGAGTATTGTTCCTAGCCATATCAGTCTAGAAATTAGCAACTTTTCATTTTCAGCCTGTCTTTGTACATGAAGTAACTACAGAAGAGCCATGCTTAACGCATATAATTGTATTTCTATATTTACAAGCATAAAGTTGAAATCAGAATTATTATCCCCCTGTTTATTTTTTCCCCGATTTCTGTTTAACGAAGAGAACATTTTTTTCAACACATTTCTAAACCTAATAGTTTTAATAACTCATCTCTAATAACTGATTTATTTTATCTTTGTCATGATAACAGTACATAATATTTGACTAGATATTTTTCAAGACACTTCTGTACAGCTTAAAGTGACATTTAAAGGCTTAACCAGGTTAATTAGGTTAACTAGGCAGGTTAAGGTAATTATAGGCAAGTTATTGTATAACAATGGTTTGTTCTGTAGACTATCGAAAAAAATAGCTTAAAGGGGCTAATAATTTTGACCGTAAAATAGTTCTTTTTAAAAATTAAAAACTTTTTTTATTCTAGCTGAAATGAAACAAATAAGACCTTTTCCAGAAGAAAAAAATATCAGACATGCTGTAAAAAATCCTTGCTCTGTTAAACATAATTTGGGAAATGTTTAAAAAAAAGAAAAAAGAAATCAAAAGGGGGCTAAGAATTCTGACTTCTTGACGTATTTTCAATAACTATGGTCTGAAACATGGGATATTTTATATTGTCCTAAACTTGTCATTTTCTTCAAATAAATAAAATAAATGTGTTTAAAAGTTTTTGTTTTGTTTTTTTTTCTGGCACAAAGGCAGAAAATTCTATCATTAATATGAGATCACAGAATTAGCAAATAATAATGACCTAAACAATTTTAATGAACAAAATCCAATCCCGCTCAACATTTTGTCTAGTTTGAGAGGTTTGTGAGATACTAAACATATTTTCATGCCAGCTTGAACATTATAAGCCCACTGTAGCAAAAGAAATGAATACTATGCAGAAGACTTACAGCCTTGCGTTTCAAAATGCAGTCGAGCCTCCAGCGATTGCCTTCCACCACAGGCCTCTTCAGAAAGATCTCAGGGCTCAGCCTGCACATTACAAACACAAACATATGGCATATTTTATGACATGACTTGCTCAGGACAAGAGATTTAACCCAAAAATTTAATTTCTGTCATCATTTCTCACCCCTAATTGATCTAAATCTGTTTAAGCTTCTTTCTTTTGTTGAACACAAAATATCTGAAGAATGTTGGCAAACTGTAGCCATTATTTTCCCATTGTATTTTTAAATTAATGTTATTTGCTACCAGATTTCAACATTCTTCAAAATATCTTTTTATGTATCTAACAGAAAAAACCCATAAATGTTTGCAACCACATGAGGGAAATTAATTTTTAATTTTTGAGTGACCTACTGTAAACTTTAAATTAATTTTATTGGTCTTATTGCACACATTATAATAAGTAGACATCAAGTGTTTAAGGAAGGTGACCAATTAATAGTCTATAATTATTTTTAGGTCTAAATTTTGATTTTAAATGATGTTAATAAAATGATATTCTTGTTGACTTGACTTAAACCTTTGATATTTCAAGTTCTTTAAGTACAACAACATTAGAAAACATGTGTCTAACCTTCTTTAAACACCCACTCTTTCAGACACAGAGAGGATCAGACCATTGAGTCTATTCCAGGAGTGGTATTTTTGAAGTAAGGAGGGCTGACGCATGAAACTCAACTCCAGGGAAGAGAGATACTGGTGTGTGTGTGTAACTTTGTGTAATGAACACCTCCCAATCTGAGCCCCTGATCCTCTGCCACATTCTGCATGCATACGAGAAACACCACTCCAGTGCATTACCAGACAAAAGAGAAATGAACACAAAAGACTAACATGCCAGATGAGAGTACCTTTCACATTCACGCATGGTGATTATTAATCCAGTTGGGCTTTTTGTACAGTGTCTGGCTTTTGTACTGGTGCACTTAGTTGAGCTGCACTTCATTTGCACTAAACAAAAAGTGATCCACTAGAGTAGACTGTCCTGCTCTACATTTACACTAGCCTTTAGAACATTTTGCCCATTTTTTTTTTTTTTTGTAAATTAATACTTATTCTAAAACGACAAATTAAAAAGATTGAAAGTAACAGAAAAAAACATTTATTTATATTTTTAATGGGGTTTTCACCTTATTATGATAGGACAGTAGAGATTTCAGACAGGAAAGCACTCGGAGCAGAAGAGGGGAAGTATCAGCAAAGGACCTCAAGCCGGGAATCAAACTCAGGTTGCTGTGAGCATGTCTGTGCTATATGTCGGCACACAGTACCACTAGGCTATTGGCGCCAGTAAAAACATTTATAAAGCAAATAAACAAGATTTTTTTTCCAACTATAAAAGTCAATGGGTACCAGCAACAATGCATCATTTTAAAAAATATCTTCTTTTGTGTTCAACAAAAGAATGTCACTCAAATAGGCCTCTAGAGAATATACAGCGCCATTGATGCGATCCAAGACCTGGAAAGAAATGATGCCAAGGTACCCATAATCCTGGTCCAGGCCAAATCCTGAGCTGACACTTTAGTGGACCAGGAGGAGTGAAGAGTTTGAGACTGATTCCTGAAAGTCAGGAAAACGAGTCTTCGTATTGATCTCATGGGCCAGCCTAATCACCCACCGGTGACCTACTCACATCTGCAGTTCTTCACGATGGATTTCCAGTGGTCTCCAGCCTTGAGTGCCTTGACTGCAGTTCTGCACAGGAAGTTTGGCAAGAGGAGAAATGGTCGTGCTCAACTGAGCATGTTTTTTTTCCCCTTCACTTTTGTCAATCGGTGAAGTTTTGTTCCTCTCCACTGTTGCCACTGGCTTGTTTGGTTTGGGACTTATGAAGCTGCGCATCGATGGATTTGCTCTTCAGTGTTTGGACTTTCAGCAGTGAAGTTTAAACCACACTGAACTGAACTGAACTTCAACCCGGAAACTGGACTGACACATTTTTAATTTGCTAGAACTTCTAATGTTAAGCTGCTCTGACACAATCTACATTGTAAAATAAACATGAATTGAATTAAATTAAATTTTGTGTTTAACAGGAAAAAAAACTCAAAGGTTTAAAACCACATGAGACACACTTCATGTTAGGGTGAACTATCCTTTAAGCAACATATTAGAATGACTCCTGATGAATCATAATACATCAAAGACTCTGACTGATGAAAATCTACTTTGTAGCAATAGATATAAAATATATTTACCAGTTTGATGCACAAATGGTTTGGCAAGTGTATAATTAATTATAAAATCTCTAAATGTAAATCTCTAGGCTGTTTAAAAGACTAATCTTTTGTAAATTTGCTACCGAGTAGTTAATACATATTTCATATTTTCATCTCAAATAAATGAGCCACATGAAACATGATTGAAAATACTATGTTTTGAAAAACATTGGAAAGTGGTAGTCATTGACTTTTATAGTATTTGGGTTTCTCACTATGGAAGTCATAGATTCCCAGTTTCCAACAATTTTCAAAATATCTTCTTTTTCATTATGCTTCACATAAATGAGCAATTTTATGTGGCTTATTTATGTAAAACATGATTGAAAAAAAAGATATTTTGAAAAATGTTAGAAACTTGTAATCATTAACTTTATCGCAGAAAAAATTATTTATGTTATAAAAGTCAGTGGTTACAGGTTTCAGGTTACAGAACTTTTTCAAAAAACATCTATAGTTCAACAGAAGAAAAATCCCCAAACAGGTTTCTGATAAGCGAAGGGTGAGTAAATGATGGCAGAATTTTCAGTTTTGGGTGAAATATCCCTTTAAACAACTGAAATAATACAAGTTGTCTTGGATTTCCCCATTATCACTAATATACACCCAAAACTATATGTAAGCCTTTTATAGTTTGATTTTCCAGAACTATGTAAACACTGGGACTCTGTGGAGACATCCAAACATTGCTCTGTTTGTTGAAGCAATCTGTCCAACCCATGATAGCAACATTGGCTCACCCAATAGTGTGAACTGGGCTGAGACTATCTGTCTGCCTGAACATGTTTTCTTGCTGAAGAATAAACACTGAGCACATACCACCAGTCTGTGATGAAGATCTCCTCTTTGGCCTCCTCTAGGGCATTTGCAACATCTTCCATGTAGGTTTTGCCATTCACATACCTGTAAAATCAAAATTATTTAAATGGATGGTTTAAAAAAATAATAACACAAATCTATTTACCTCTCATGTCATTCCAAATCTATATTTTGTACATATAATAGACATACAAAACAAACATGCAAAAACCTTAACTTAAAACTTAAGCTACTTTCATTAACAACAAATCCAACCAAACAAACAAAAAGTAAAATAAAAAAGCAAGACAAAAAAAAAAAAAAAACGAAAAACATACATCTACTGTAAATGTCTTCTTTTAGGGCGCATGTCCACTGAAGATTTTTTCCCCAGTGGAGCATTATTTTTTCCATTGTTCTCAATGGAATAGCGTTTTTTTTTTTTTTTATAATAACAGCGTAGCAAAGTTCTAAAGCTTGTGTTTTATGCAAAGTGCTGAGCATTTGGAATTTTAAACTGCTCTAACATTTGAATCGCTCTCAGCTGAGTGTTTTTAAAGGGATCGATGGCATTTTAAGCTGCGCGAAATCACTTCAGTGGACCTTAAGTCCCATAAAATACAGTTAGTCATACAGGTTTAAAACAACGTGATAATAAAACATTTTATCTTCTTAGCCAGTTACAATCATGAATAGTGTGCTCTTAATGCATTATGAAACATATAAATGTGATTGTTTAGCTTGAAAAATGTAAATGTAATAATATATTTTTTTTAAATAAAAATATAAGCAAATTTTACATTTTAAATTCAGAAAAGGTCAAAAATTCATAATGGGCGAAGCAGTGGCGCAGTAGGTAGTGCTGTCGCCTCACAGCAAGAAGGTCGCTGGGTTGCTGGTTCAAGCCTCGGCTCAGTTGGCGTTTCTGTGTGGAGTTTGCATGTTCTCCCTGCGTTCGCGTAGGTTTCCTCCAGGAGCTCCAGTTTCCCCCACAGTGCAAAGACATGCGGTACAGGTAAATTGGGTAGGCTAAATTGTCCGTAGTGTATGAATGTGTGTTTGTGGATGTTTCCCAGAGATGGGTTGCAGCTGGAAGGGCATCCGCTGCGTAAAAACTTGCTGGATAAGTTAGCGGTTCATTCCGCTGTGGCGACCCTGGATTAATAAAGGGACTAAGCTGACAAGAAAATGAAAGAATGAATGAAAAATTCATAATTAATTTTTTCTATATTTTATATTCATGACATGCTTTTGTCTGCTTTCATGTACATAACAACTTTTTATTTTCTTTCTATGACATTAGTTATGTGTGAATTTTTACATCAATCAAAAGATATAAATCATATTCAATCATTCATTCATTCAATTCATACAATTTATTAGGCGTCCCCACAGCAGTATGAACCGCCAACCTATCCAGCATACTGTATGTTTTTCACAGCGGATGCCCTTCCAGCTGCAACCTAGTACTGGGAAACACCCATACACACTCATACACACAAGTACACTACACCCAATTTAGTTTATTCAATTCACCTATAGCACATGTCTTTGGACCATGGGGGAAACTGAAGTACCCAGAAGAAACCCACGCCAACATGGGAAGAACATGCAAACTCCACACAGTAACGCTACTTAACCCATCTGGGGCTGGAACCAGTGATCTTCTTGCTGTGAGGCGACAGTGCCTAACACTGAACCACCGTGTCGCCCGTAAAAATCGTATATCAGTAAAAAGCATTTTGACTATTAAGCATGGTAATCTTTTTGACAAATATGTTGTGTAATACTGATTATTAATATATTTTTCTTTACGTTTTTTCTCTGTTCCATTACTAAATTAGCAATGACTTATGAGTTGACCCTATAATGCTAAAAAGTTATTTTCTGTATTCTTCAGATACTCAATTTATTCATATGACCATTTAGTTTTCAAATGAAATCCAGACACACCGGAAAACTGTCACCCTGATTAAGGCATCTTCTGCTGAAAAGAGTAGGTGCGATGAACAATATTGCTGTTTTTTTAAAATGATAGCCATGTTAATAAAGGCTTTTTAATAATTTTTCACTTACTTTTTGAGTGCTTGGACTTATGATATTGTTGTTTATCTTAATGAATCCCTTATCCAAGCATATTAATTACCTCTGAAGCATTTTTATTTAATTCTGGATTTGTCTATGGTCTTAAATTTACACTACATAGTTATAACAGCCATCTCTAAACATCTGCTCAAGCTTATCACAGTTATTTATCAATCATTTTGATTAACCCAAACCACCAATTTCTCAACCTAAAGACCACTTTAGATCAAATATACCATTTAGAGGGTATGTTCTCCTCCTCCCTGGCAAAGGATCCGAATCTGTGGGTCCTCAAAAAAGCCTTGCCATGTTTCCTCACAAAGCTTTCAATGGCCTGCCCCCACCAGCGGGCATGTCTGTAACTAGTGAATTTCAGCACTAGTTTCCTGTACAAAACACACACATAAATACCAAACTAACAAGCACATTTATTACTGACATGGTGTGACATGATCAAGTGTCATGACTAAGTGAACACACCTAGACAGGTTTTCTATCCTCACTCCATGCTTCGTCTCTGTTTGTTTGGAGTCCATTTTGATGCTAAACTCATTGTCCACCAGTAGGACAAATGAAATGGCACCAGTGTCCGGCTTCATGTACAGCAAAAAAGAGTCCTTCACAATAAGCCACCTATAAAAAAAATATCATAATTAGACAAGTCACAGCCTGGCCTAAAGTAAGCTTCTCTAAAGCACTGTTATACAGGGAGCAGTGGAAAGCAGTGATACAGTGTCAGTATGATCAGAGAATTGAAGTAGCCTGGTATCAGTGGAGCAGAGATAAACAGACAAAAAAAAGGCATGTAGCAAGTGCCCGTTCCATCAGAGTGGTGCATTTTCACAGATAACACTGCTTTAAAGAGCTTTTTACAAATGTTAAAGCTCAAAGTGAAAATGCTTGAATGCATATCATCAGTTCATGCTGTTTCCGTGATTGATTTGACAATTGATTTTGTATTTTATGGTAAAGAATACCTCTTAGACCAGCGGTAGCAGACTTCATTGTGGCCACAGCAGTTCATGCCCGGGATACGATGACCTCCTGACCGCTTATAAACTATGCCTTCTCTGGAAGATAGAGGTTTGTAGTATTAAAGGATGAATCACATGAAACGCATCCCTGTTTGTGTCACATTTCAGTGAGGTGATGGATTATGTGTTGCGTAAAAATGTGTACATTTTAAGAAAGTCATGTTTGTCATTGCCACATTTTTATGACACATATGTCTCTTCCCAAATTCTGAGTGTTTTATACATTACAGAGAAATATGTCATATTACTATCATGCTGATTATAATTCCAAAAAAATATCATGGTACATTTCATGTCATATAGTACATAACTATAGTATGATTATGAGAATCTGTTGAAATTACAAAGAATTCAGAAAAACAATTAAACGCATTGTGGTAACAATGGGGATTTTTTTGTGATTAATGTCCCTAACTGTTGCTTAACAGTAGCTAAAAGTTATGATCACAACTGAAAACAAGTATATAAAATATCAGGTTCAATTTTATATTAATAGCTCCCTAAATAAATAAATTTAGATTTATTTTATGCTAGTTGTTTTCAAACCTAATGACTTCAAGACTCCCATAACCAAAGACGATGTTTAAAGGGCCCCAAAAATATTTCATATTTTATAAATATACATATTGAAATATTTACAAAAAAATATAAATCTGCTGACAAATCCTTCATTTTAAAGATTCAAGACACCCTGGAAAAGTTTTCTTGAGATTTTAACAGATTTGTGTGTGTTCATCATCAGTTAGGACAACGTTAGCACCTGTCAGCTTCAATTGTGGGAAAAACAGGATCATTTTGAGCTTTTGTCAGCTAATTTCATCTTTCGAGTTTAAAACAATTTTTGGGGCGGGATCAAAATCGGTTGAGGTAGTGCGAATCTGCTAGTGGAGTAATGACGTGTCGGTTTCTCATTATTATTCATAGCTGCGTTTTCTTATCCTATGAGAAGACCGTGCTACTTAATTATTCATGAGAGCTTGTGCTTTCCGAAGGTAAGGCAGGCCTGCCAAGCTGTGAGACCCAATGACTGGGTGAGACCACAGCACAGGTCGTTTGTGTTTGTTTTCATGATCCACAGGGTTTGCTGCATGTTTTTCCCCCTGATGCTGTCAAGGCCGATACAGCAAAGCTGTTTGTGTGCAGCAAGCATTTTTGTCAGGAGACCTATACAAGAATTGGGGATTGGCAGACTTTGTCTTTTATTAGTTGAGTTTGTTACCATTCAAACACATCGCCAGTATTCTTGCTGATGTTTGCCTGTTTAAAATCCTCCAGATTATTGGCAAGGCTAATGGTTGGAATAGACAAGGCAAGAGACCTGCTGCACTGCTATCCACTGTGTCTGCATTCAGACCCGGGGATTGAGGAGGAGAGAAGTCCTCCTCATTTATAGTGTTTATATAAATACGATTATCTTTATAATGATGTAACAAATTGTGATTATGTGTATATGAAATGACAAATAACAAATGTAGCAGGACATTAAATTACTTACTGTTTATGTCTGTGTATGTTAACTTTGTAAAACTATAAAATCATGCATCTAATGGTTTGTTTCTCAGTTTATAAGCCAACTGGCAACATTCTTTCAACTCCTCCTCTTTTTCCCGTTTTGCCGGCCACACCCACTCCTCCCTCTGCTTGCAAAATTCCACACCCATCTAGGAGCACTTTTGGAAAAAATTCTCAGGTAGACTTGATCCAAAAGATCATGGCTTTCTAATTCTAAAAGTGGCAATATAAAGTTACAATTTTCTTATACTGTATATTTTTATATACTATAAGCTCCCTATAGTATATTGTTCTCTTTACTCCTGTCTGAGAACCACAATTCTATAAAATGTACTTCACCATACAATTAAAAAGATATACTATATATGAGCATGAGCCAATAATAAAATAATAAAGCAAAAAACATTGTGTCCTCACAATCCTTTTGGGCCCAAGTCCTGAATGAAGGACAACTGGCTCACATCAATAAACTCCATCTGCAAATGAGAAACAATTCAGCTTAAAACCAGCAAGAAAGAGATGCAGCCTCAATTAAAAGAAGTTACACTAAATCCTCAGCCATATTGACCCTCAGAGGGAATTAAGAGGGAAAAGAGGGAACGAAAGAAGGAATTTGAGGGAGAAAAAGAGAGAATTTACGGATGTCCTTGATTAAAGCTGCTGGAATAGAACTGAAGAGCAAGAAAGAGAGCGAGAGACTCAAGACACACAGTTTCTATCAGCAATATTGATCGTCACTCTGCTGCTTCATTAAAGATAACTCAACATGTGCTCTATCAGGGCCTGAACTCTATAACCAAGTGTGAGCTTACCGTTGCGTAGTATTTTCTATACATCGCCATCTTCAGCAGCTTGTTTAGATAGTCCTCCAGTTGTTTCTGTAAAAGGAAAATGCATGTGCTAGTCAGTTTTAAATGTCTGATACTGTGGCACTGGCACTATAAGAGATAACCGTAAAGCTCAAAAAATAAAAATGCCATTTAAAATGTCCTGAATAGTTTTTGGTGATAACGCTTCAATCTTTTGATAAACATCAGCATTAAATGTCAGCATAATTTCAACTTTTTAAACAGCAATGGCGAGTCGTTTCCTTAAAGCTGAATAGCTCTAGAGTTGTCGAATCTGTCGCGGTGTTCGAAATCATTCACTTGTACACTAATTCATTAATCCCTATGTAGAGCACGAGTTAAAGGGAGAGTTTAACTAAAAATAAATACTTACTTTTAATTGTTCCAAAATGAGCAGGAAACCTGTGACCATTGAGTTCCACAGCATTGAGTTCTGACTATGGAAGTCAATGGTTACAGGATTTCAGCTTTCTTTTGAATATCTGCTTTAGTATTCAACAGAAGAAACTTATAAAAGTTTGGAATCCCTTGAGAGTGAGTGAGTAGTGAGTACATTTTCATTTATTCTGTGAACTATCCTTTTAAATGCACTTTATCAATAATGAGCTAATGCATTTAATTTATGGATTTGGACACTGATGTGTCACACCTCATCTGTCAGAGCCTGAGCTTCATTGAAAAATTTTTATCATGTACATTTGTCTCATAAGCAGCAAACTTTCTGAATAACAGTAATGTTTATTTGGTAATTACACAAACACTGCCATTTAACAGATTGAAAACACTAAGATTTGATCATGTTTTAAAAGGTGCTAATTCTGCTTACCAAGGCTGCATTTATTCAATCATTTTTTTTTCTTAAAAATTCTTATTGAATGTAGTTTCAAGCTTAATTGTGATCAGTTTATATTGGTTACTAATTAAAATGACTAATACTGATTCCAGCAAAGTATATGTACACACATACGCATACACTCACAGGCCACTTTATTAGGTACACCCGTTCAACTGCTCGTTACTTAAATTTCTAATCAGCCAATGACATGGCAGCAACTCAATGCATTTAGACATGTCGACATGCTCAAGATGATCTGCTGCAGTTCAAACCAAGCATCAAAATGGGGAAGAAAGGTGATTTAAGTGATTTTTAATGGTTGTTGATGCCAGACGAGCACAATCAATTAATCAATACAATTCACACAGGCTCACCAAAATTGGACAAAAGAAGATTGGAAAAACATTGCCTGGTCTGAGGAGTCTTGACTTCTTCTGCGACTTCCGGATATCAGGGTCAGAATTTGGCGTCAACAATATGAAAGCATGGATCAATCCTGCTTTGTATCAACACTTTAGGCTAGTGGATGTGGTGTAATGGTGTGGGGGATATTTTCTTGGCAGACTTTGGACCCACTAGTATGAATTGAGCACTGTGTCAATGCCACAGTCTACCAGAGTATTGTTGCTGACCATGACACTCCCTTTATGACCTCCCTTTGTAACCATCTTCTGATGGTTACTTCCAGCATGATACCATGCCATGGCATGAAGCGCAAATCATTTCAGACTGGTTTCTTAAACATGACAATGAGTTCACTGTACTCAAATGGACTCCACAGTCACCAGTTCTTAATCCAATAGAGCACCTTTGGGATGTGGCGGACAGGAGATTCCCATCATAGATATGTAGCCGACAAATCTGCAACAACTGCGTGATGCCATCACATCAATATAGACCAAAATTTCCAGTAACTTGGCAGTTCTGAAGACAAAAGTGGGTCCAACCCGGTACTAGAAAGATATACTTAATAAAGTGGCCAAGCAATTGTTCTAATAACGCAAAAGAAAATTAAAGTTCCTCAGCACTCATTCTCTTTACAATTCATAATTTATTCTAGATGCTGTGATTAAGGCTATAAACGATCCGCCTCACATGTGAAAGGCTCCTGACATCGGATCTCATGCAAAGAGAAATTGTAAAACATGATTACAAGTTTACCAGTGTGAATCAGGCTAAGGTAAGAAGATAAAGAACACTGGCTAGTTATGTATTTGCTAAAAAAAAAGGGTAATTTTTAACCAAATTAAATCCCAAACTGCAGCTTTAAAGCATCATGTTGGAAGAAAAAAAAGAATACAGAGTGTAATAATAACTGCGATTTTGGGTAAAAGATTTTAAGCACAGGATATGTACTGTAGTATAAAAGTTTTTCACCCCTGTCTCTCCACTGGAATTTGCGTTTGAAAAAAATTATTTAAAGTCTTCTGACTTATTTTTTTTTTTTTAAGTGGGTTGTGCTTCAGTACAGCTTCTTGGCAAGATTGAATGTGTGATCAAACTAAGCAGATCTGGCCCTGTACACATCCCACCCAGCATAAATATATAAAAAATGTCATCTAACATCTGACATGTCATATCTGCTGCCTTTTGATCTTACCAAATCAAAATGCAAGTATTTTTAAATAAATCATGCTGTTGACATTTAGATCTATGAGTTGCTTAGTCAGATCATACCTAACACTGCAAATTAGCTAGCTACCTGAGCAACTGAAATGTCTTAGATGTTCTAAAAAAAAATCATCTCTGTGTCAAACTTGCATCCCGCCAGATTTCAGAGTTCTCGCCAACTCTTGAAAGCCATGCAGATATTTACTCTCATTTCAGTACAGGCTCTGTTGTGTTTCCGTTTTTGACTGCAGGCTCCCTGTAGTTTGAGGTGTACTGGTTCTGGCAACAAGTGATTCCCCAATGACTGCTGTTTAGACCGCTTTAAAATTTAATGCAGCTAGAATGTTTCAGTGCGTTTACTTTTGTCTGATAAAATGGAGGAAACTCTTTGCCATTTTCCATCTTTTTAGGACAAACTGATAGAAGTGAAGCTACATTTGAAATTGTACTTGGTCTATATTTATTAGAAAACTTGCAACACATCAAATGTTGTGCCTCAGTCAAAAACGTAAAAAAAAATAATAATAGTAAAAAACTGAGTGCACTTTGTCATTTCTATCTCCAAAAACTTTTTGGAAGGAGTCAAAAATAAATAAATTAAAAAAAAAAAATCAACAAAGTCAGCTTACAATTGCCAAGTGCCACACGTTTATAGAAATGTCTCCTTGTAAATAAAACTAAATCACAGAACTGCATCCTCAACACAACCCATGTGGTACCCAGGCTTATTTACACACGGAAAATGAACTCAAGTGACAATTGCCATTGCAATTGAACCAAAGGACTCAAATTATTTATGTTATTTTTTTTAATTATTACATAAAATTATTATATAATATGTATTTATGTTCATTTTTCATGTTCATTTATGAATCAGGGTAAAGAATGCAGAGAGTTTTAAACACTGATGTCAAATACTTTTATGCATCTATGTGATTTATATTATCGACATTTCTCAATATTGCACTACACATTCATTCTTTTATTAGCAAATGTTATTATAAAGTCAGAATTTGAATACGAAAACTATGGCTGCATGCCATAACAAAGTTGACAAGTTGTATGCTGTAATGTTAATACAAACATAAATGTATTGGAATATTTAATAAATAATAAAACATTAAAATATTAAATTTATCTTCTCTCCTCTATTAGATTGCTAATATTTACGCATTTACGCATATTTACGTAAGATTTGTATTATATAATATAAAGGAATGCATATTTAGAGCAATACAGCATAGGAAAATGTTTCTTAATATTATTATAAAACATGATTAAACTTATAAAACATCAGTTATGATAAAAGTATATCAGCACAAAAAGGTATTCATTAAACTTAATTTATTTTTGTTTATATACACAAGGCATATGATACAATCATTCAGTAGTTTCTGAACAGAAAAATCTAATGTTGTTAAAACAGCATTTTCAACTCAGAAAGGCAGCATCTATTTGATACAAATTATTTGATAAAAACAGTATAATTAGTGATTTTTTTACTTTAAATTTAATCTAAAATAATTGTCTAAATTTAACTGTCTTCTATTTAAACATGTAAAAAAAAGAATAATTATTAATATTTGAAACTCTTGCATACAACATGTGCATTAAAAATAATATGTACTTTGTACAATATATATGAATGAATGAATGGATGAACTAACCTATATAACTGTTGAGTGCATAAATAAAGGAAAAGTATAATCTAACACAAACCTAACTTTTTAATAATTATTGATTATTTTAGCTATGTAAATTTACTTTAAACATCTGAAATATTTCACCAAAAAATATATTTAGCATAAAGTGTTTTACAGCTTGAAGAATATACAATAATGTTCTAAAGTAAGATAATATACTTCTCTTTTTACAATATTTATATTTTACTACTTTTATACAATATTTAAACGCCACCTATATTGTTATTTATTAACTGTTTGATTAATCGTTGGGTTTTCTAAAGCACTTCCTTAAATATCTACAAAGTAAATACAAAGTAATATACTACTGAAAAACATTTCTGTTCCCATACATGCATTAATATGACAAGATGACAGATGTTACTGTATTCAAAGACCACTAAATCACATCACTGACAATACATGGGAAAGACCTGAGAACAAACACATATGCCAAGTGATATTCCAGATTACCTGACACTCATCCTATGATGTGATCAAGAGCGACTCACCCTTCGACTAGACACCTGCTCCTCTCTCGCCAGCTCTCCATCTCCACCTCCCCGGGGCAGAGCTGGCATCTGCCTCACCTCACTCCTCTTGATGCTTTTCCTTCTCTCTGTGTGGCTGAAAGAAGAAAGAGACAGGTTTCATTTTTTCATCTTTTAGGTAGTGCATAATTTGCTGTAGAGTGCAAAGTTGCTGTTTGGCCATAAATAACATCTGCAAAATTACAATGATCTAATTTTAGTGTAAAGTGAGATATTCTCTTTTACAGAACTTCCCTTTTTAAGGCCATCAACAAATGGTTGGTAGAAAGAACAATGAGTTTCTTCCTGGGTTTGTGACATCACTGACGGTAAAATGTACATAAATGGTTAACCAAAAAAATATGACATTAAACAAATCAGAACACACTGGGCCAGAAAAACAATAAGAGCCCATAGCTTATTTCTAAGGCAGGGCCTTCTTAGAACCGAGAAAGCAACAGTCCATGTTTAGCAGAACGGAAAGAGTGGTGTAAAGTCAAATAAAAATTTAAAACTGTCACCTCACTTTTTTTTTTTTTTGTTAGTTTTAGACATGAATATGATTTGTTATATATGATATATGCATAAAATATATGTTTTGTCAAGATAAGTATTGGTTCAGAATTCTTTATTACAAAAAAAAACAATAAAATCTAGGAAATAAAATAAAAATAAAAAACTAAAAATAATGAAAAACAAATAAAAATGATACAGTCATCTATGTGTCTGCTAAAACAAACTTTGCCGGGCAGGTGAGCAACTGACTCAGGCTTTACAACATATTTCAAGATGGCTTAAGCGGTCTCATTTAACGTTAAATGTCAAGCAAACAGTTTCTACGTGCTTCTCCATAAGAAATATGCCTGAATAGGATATATTTGAAGTGCTGATTAAAAAACAAAGTGAGCAAATGAAAGTATCTTGGCATAACTCTAGACATGAATTTAAAATTTGATAGTCACGTTAAAAATTTGTGTAAGAAGTTCAAGCCAAGTCTAAACTGTATTCGTTTCATTAGAAGATGTTTAACTGCAAAATTATACATGCACTCAATGTTATTCTTTAACTTGTCAAACTGCACTACATCATTTTCAAAAGCCTCTTTAACCACATTGTGCAATACTTTTTCATACAGTATGCACTTGTACACAGCACCTTATAACAATATACAATGTAATACTTTCTTGTACACATTTGTACACAGCACCTTATAACTTGTATATTTAGAACAAATCTGTACATACAACTCAACATCCAGAGCTTTTTGTCTAATTGCATTCTGTTTAATGATTGTAGTCTTTTCTCATATTTATTTTCCATGTTGTCACTTGTCGTACACTGTAAGCTTCTGTAGCCAAAACAAATTCCTTGTGTGTAGAGCACACTTGCCAATTAAACCAATTCCAATTCTGATTCTGATTGAAGCCTATTGATTCAATATATAACCAAGCTATTAAAATTATGGACTTAAAGCCTATAACGATGGCATCATTGTGAGTTTTTTTTTTTTTTTTGTAAACATAACCATTTTAGTTTTGATAGTTTTATTAAATTTATTTATCTTAAATTGGATTTTAAATGTTAAAATAATCATGTTCCGATGCTGTTTTCTGTTCTAATCAGTAGACATCAGACCTCTCACAGAATAACACGAGCAACTACCAAAGTGTAAGCCCACTTTTGGTCTTCTCTGTTAAGGAAACAAAATTGTAGAATGATTTATCTGTTAGCCTAAAATAAGAAAGTATTATAAATGTTTTTAGTAGTGTATACTTAAAAAGTAGTTTTAAAAAGTAGCAGTGTTTACACAAATAGTCTACTATTAGTTTGTTTAATCATGCCGCCTATGCTTTTGCCTTACAGCAATTTTATGTAAAGAATTATAATGTTGTGTATATGGATGTATTTTATCATTCATTTTCATTTTATGTCAAACCTTCCATGGGCAGGTGTTGAGAATTAGCAAGTCTGCCAAAAAAGCTTAAACAAATGCATTTGGTTGTCCAGAGTAATTGTGATGTCCATGTAAAACAAATAAATAAATGAATGAAAGAATGAATAAACATACAAACAAATAATCAATCAATAAAAATGAACACACAATAAAAACAAATAAAATAAAACTAAAACTAAAAATAATAAAAATTAAGTAAAAAATAAATTAATTAAAAATAAATAAATAAACGAAATAAAAAAATAAAAAAATAAAATCAAACAGAAATAAAATAAAATAAAATAGAAATAAAAATAACTTTTTTTTCATTCATTCATTCATTCATTTTCTTTTCGGCTTAGTCCCTTTATTAATCTGGGGTTGCCACAGCGGAATGAACCGCCAATTAATCCAGCATATGTTTTACACAGTGGATGCCCTTCAATCCTTTTTTTAAAATATAATATAATATAATCAAAAATAAAATAAACTTGCACTGCATGCAAACTTTTCATACACGAATAGAGCAAAACTTCACACCAGTGGGATAACAATAGCAAAGTTGTAAATGAATAGCCATAAAATATGAACAAAGAAGGCAAAGAAAACACAAACAAAAGAGAATAGGTGTAAACTGAAGAAAGAGAAATGAGATACTTAGAGAAAAACTACTGAAAAAAGGAGTGTACAGGAAGTGGGAACTATTATAGCTTCTAGAAGAATGAGAAGAGAATGAACTGATGTGCCTCCTTTATTGTCACCTGCTATTAAAATCCCTCTTGGGTTATTGAATCATAAGTGATCAGCTGAGACACATCACGACTTACATGAGCGCTAAGATCTATCTCTAATGTATCTCCTGTGAGCACTTGAGACCAGGAGTGAATATCAAACAGCATTTTTCAGACCTTGAAAGGCACAGTGGGAAAAAAATAATACTTGAAGGGTCGTTCCAAATGAAAGTGAGCAAGCGAATACCTTCAGGAAGGGCACTTCTAAGGTATATTTATAGTGACTTCATGAAAGTAGTTTTGCCATTTTGAGTGACAACTTCAAATCACCTCACCAAACCTTTCCCTGAGAAATCTAAGATAATTGATTGAGACACCTGGGATTTAAAATGAAATTGAAAGTGGAATATTCTTCACAAACTGATAACTTGTTTGTTTTTTTGTTTTTTACGTTTGCTTCTCTTATTAGATGCCATGTTTATTGTATTTCTACATGATACAATATTAAAAGGACAGCTCACCCAGAAACGACAATTAGCTGTTACCTGACTCACTCTAAGGTTACTCGGATTAAATGTCAATGGGAAAGATTTTTAGATCAATTCAAGTGTTAAAAAGGCAGGTAACCCTGGCACTTTAAGTAAAATAAATTTATATTCCTTCTTGCTGTGAGGTGATTGTGTGACCCACTGAGCCCAATATATATTAAAATAATATTAAAGTACAGGCAAAAAAGAATGAATAACGAGGTCTTCTTAGAGAATGAAAGAATGAGGTCTTACTACTGTATATGTAGGGAAAATGACCAACTTTACTAACTTTAACCAGGATAAGAATTACAGGGGTGCCCCTCAAAACATTAGGGAGTTTTTTGGGGGTATTTTGATAGTGGAAATTAGCCTATACTTATCTGTATCTAATGTAAATATATAAAATAATGTTCATATACATATAAATTTGATCAATACAATGGTCCTTTCGACTGTGCCCAGCAGGCTACGCAAGAAAACTTTAATTTATCAAAATATCAAAATATCCAGCTCTATAGGCTGAAGACTCCAAAAGTGATTAAAGGATACTTTGTCTTGACAAATAGGTGTTTGTATCTTAATATAGGCTAAAATGAAGTCAAATTAGGTTAAACAGTGCAACAGTATGCTCAGTATGTCTTTTATAATCATCAGTTTATCAGGTCTGGGATGCAAACTTGTCACTATTTGCCAAAATTCACACACTGTAAAAATGCAGGGTTTCACACAATTCCTTCATGTTGTCTTAAAACGCAAAATTGATTAAGATAACATAATAGTTTTTACAAATTTAAGTGGATTGAACATAAACAAATTAATTGTTCAAAAAAATAAATGTGTTGTTAAACTCATATTAAATAAGTAGCTTGAACAAGCAGCAAAAGTAATTTTTAAGTGCAGTTTTACATGAAAAATACTGCAAGTTAACCACAAGAATGGCATGTCTGCTGAAATAGCCCATAAGAGGTTATTGTAGGAAAGAATACACTAATTATCTTTATCTGAAAATCTTTCTTCAAGCCTTTCAAGTTTTGATTAATAAATGACGTGTAATTGAATTAAATATACAGTGTAAATCTGGTTCACTTAAGCATGCGTATTGTGCAAAGTACTGAACACAGGAGTAGTGTCAATAATAGTCAATGTATATTTGCACACTACTTTAATTTAAAGATTCAGCTAATAGTCCTGAGTGTGTTTTCAAAAGATATAACAAATGTTATACTTTTTAAACAGATCAAAAAGGCCTCTTAGTGCCAGTAGCTTGCATTTGACAAAATCACCAAGGTTCTATGTTCATACTAAACTTAATACAACAAAACATTTAAATACCAGCACTCCAGATAAAATGGTAAAGGTTATAATAATAATACATATGAAACCTCTTTAACATTATTAAGTACATAGGCTACTGAGTGAGTTATGGTGGTTGGTTTGCACTGTTCTAACTTTCATTTTCAAACTGTTTGCCAGTTACTTTATTTTCATGATCTGAGGCGAAATATCTGCTGCAGCTTTCAAAAACTTATCATAGCTTTTTAAAACTCACACTGGAAGCTTTTAACACTGAATTAAGCATCATTGGCATAGTAGTTTATGCTGTTGTTCAGCCTTGACGTCGTAGAAATAGAAACTGTTTCCAAAATAGAAAATTTAGCACATCCCTGTTGTGGAGGGTTAAGACAAAAACTCCAAACAGTTTGCGTGTTGCGACACCACATTACTTGTAGTTTGGATTCAGTGAGAGGGTGAGTAAATCAACAGCAATTTTTCCATTTGTGGCTAAACTTTCTTTTTAACAATCAGAACATAAATTGAAATAAGGATCAGGGTTGATTTAAAAATGAACATTTGCTAAATATATTAATAGAAAATAAATGATATATTTATATATATAGCGTTTAAGTCAGAACTATTAGTCCATCTGTATGCTTTTTTTACCCAATTTTTGTTTAATACATTTCTGTTAATTTTGTCATGATGACAAAACATAATATTTTACCAGGTATTTTATACTAGATACTAGTATTCAGCTTAACGTGCAATTTTCAGGCTTAACTAGGTTAAATTGGCTTAACTAGGTGAGTTACGTTAACTAGGTAAGTGGTTGTATAATGATGATTTGTTCTGAAGACAATTAAAAAATATATTGCTAAACAGGGCTAATAATATTGACCTTGAGATCATTAAAACATTAAACACTGCTTTTATTCTAGCTGAAATAAAACAAATAAGACTTTCTCCAGAAGAAATAAACATAGGAAACACTGTGATATAACTGTTTTATAACAGTATATGTTAATTGTATATAGTTAACTGAATATAGTTAATTTCATAAATATTTCTATCTCTTCATTTATATTGTGTATGCATGTGTGCTGTCAGAATGATCTTTATGTGTAATGACAATACTTGTAGTAATTAGTTACACTCACAGGCAAATACACAACCGTAAGATCAATGCTGTCAGCTGAGGAAAACACATTAAACAGCACACGCATCTGACAGTAGGGCAAGCAATGTAAATTTATGATTAAGTTTGAAGCAGTGCATTTGTTTGTGCTTAAGGTGACTTGGAATGTGCATGAATCCAGCAGCAGCAGCAGCAGCTCAAGCTTCATTATTTTTCAGATGTGTTTGCAACCAAGTATTGTCCCAGCCTAGGGAGAAAGTCTTGAGTTTAAAATTACATTCTGCCTGTGCCAGGAGCTTAGAGACAAATATCTCAAGCATGACTTTTGCTGATATATTATGAAAGTAATAAACCTACCATACTCAAAATAAAGTGTTTTTTGTGTTGTTTTTCAAATGGCCACTGCACTGCCGTTAAAGCATTTGAGGTCTGTATTGTTTTTATATTTATAAAAGAAGCCTCACCAAGGCTTCGTTTATTAGTTGAATAATCTTAGAGAATTTTATGGAATATATAAATAAAAATAGAAAATATATAAATAATAAAATGTAAGAATAAAATAGAATATTACAACTTAAAATTGTATCATTCATTCATTCACTTTCCTTTGGCTTAATGTCTTTGCTTATTAGGGGTCGCCACAGAGGAAAGAACCGCTAACTTATTCAGAATATGTTTTACACAGTGGATACCCCTCCAGCTGCAACCCAGTACTGGGAAACATCCATACACACTTTTTCACACACATGACTCTACAGCCAGTTTAGCATATTATATTCACCTACATGTATAACGCATGTCTTTGGACTGTGAAGGCAACTGGAGCACCCGGAGGAAACCCACACGAACACAGGGAGAACATGTAAACTTCACAGGGTAATGCAAACTGACCCAGCAACCACTGAGCCCCTGAATTTTTTATTAAATCCAAATAATTTGTTGAAATTAAACTGTCAAATTGTGAAAAAGATAAAAATAATATAATACAATCATATATTTGAAAAAGGTTAACCATAAAACTAAACCTTTTTTGATTATTTATAAAACAAAGAAAAACAAAGCAAAATAAACTAAAATAGAATATACATTTTTTAAATGTTTTATATTTTTAAATATTTTTTCAGAAAAAAATATTTATAATTTATTTTCCTTCAGTTTGACCATATTATCTAAATCAGTAGTTTCCAAAGTGGGGGTCGGGACCTCCTGGGGGTTGTGGGACAATGAGGAGGGGTCACTTGGTGATTTCCAAAACCCAAAAAAGTTTTATTAAACTATTTACCATAATTTTTAACTATCTTCTGTAAGTTATGCTCATTAATCTAAACAACAAAAACAACATACAAATGAAAAGCCTTTAAATTTTTTCTTGGGGTGTTTAGATTAACCACACAGCAATAGCGTCAGTTGCAGCAGACTGATTTTACGGGGCCAGGTTAAATTTTCTGATAACCTGTGCAACCTTTTTTAGACTGTTGCATTTCTTTGCTGTCAAAAAGCTCATGTTTAAATATACCTATAGTTGTGTGAGAAACGTTTATTTATTTGTAACCACCTTCGAGAAAAATGGGGATCAGGAGTCACTGACATTCTGATTTTGTTATTTGGCTGAAATGTTTAGGAACCTCGGATCTGAATCAATAATAACAACTTAAATAAAATAATAAAATGCACAACAAAACTGACAAAACTTCAAAATTAAAAGTCAAATTTTAAATGAATTAACAAAAACTACAATAGTATGTAATTTTTTTTTAAATAACACTTTGCTATAGAAATATTTTGACTTTGCTGTTACTTTTACTCAATGAATAATTATATTATCTTAATGAATAAAATAAATTCATTAAAAAAATGCTCTTTTTTTTTTAAACCCAAACGTTTGAACAGCAGTGTAAGAGTACGATGAAAAAGCTCTACAGCACGTACTGTATATTCAAACTAAATTCACTCCAAATTTGCCCAAAGATACAAAATATTTTGCATGTATGGTCCACAATAAGACCACATACAGTAGTCAGCATTTATAGTGGTTCAAAGCCTTTCATCAAAGTTGCCCTAAAACTACAAAACAATAGCCCTCAATCTTGTCTTAGACCTTTTGATCGACTTCAAACGTTGACTACTGTAAATCACTGATAGAGTTGGGGGTTTTTTTCAGTTTGAGAGGGGTCTGACCTGCGGGTGGGCAGTGGGATCCTCATGAGGGTCTTGTATTTCAGGAGCTCTCTGTGCAGCTCCATGAAGTGCTTTTCTTTTCTCTTCACTATCCAGGTGAAGTTCCCATGTTTGAGCTCTATCTTAAACACCGCTGGCATTGCCTGTGGACACAGCAGTGATGTGAGATCTGTGACATTGTTCAATCTGTTAAGCAGTGTTTACACCACAGACCTTAGACACGCTCCTGTGTTTGGAGAACTTGAAGCGGTCTTGAGTTCTGGTAAAGCGCTCCACATCCAGGATCTTGGCAGTAATTGGGAGAGAGGTCAGATAGACATGTGCTTCTGTGTCTTTAAAGCCAACTGTCCGGTAGATGGCAGAGAACCCAATACGGGACGCACCTGTGAGAAAACAACAGGGAGGAGTGAGGCATGTCTGTGGGGAATGCGAGCGCTTGTTTGTGACGTGCTTCATCATGTTACACAGCTGTCCTCATATCACTCCCTGTGACACACATCACTTTTAGTCTAGATGTCTTATCAGACACACACGTCCACCCTTTATAACTTATTGTTTGGAAAATCATTGCAAATCAAATTGTTTCACGAGTCAAATCACTTTACAGTGCGAGCAAAAAAATAAAAATTCTGATCATATTTTACCTCCCCAAAACAAATTTTACCAATTCCAAACTACACTCAGTGGCCACTTTATTAGGTACACCTTAATAGTGCAGGGATAGACAACCTTTTGCATTTAGAACTACAGTACCTTAATCCTTTGTGGCACAGATTCAACAAGGTACTGGAATTATTCTTCAGAGATGTTGGTCCATATTGACATGATAGCATCATGCAGTTACTGAAGATTTTTTGGCTGCCTGCACATCCATGATGCAAATATAAATGCGTTCCACCACATCCCAAAGGTGCTCTATTGGATTGTGTTCTGGTGACTGTGGAGGCCATTTGAGAACAGTAAACTCATTGTCATGTTTATGAAACTAGTGTGAGATGAATTGCACTTTATGACAGGCTGCGTTATTTTGCTGGAAGTAGCTATTAGATTATGGGTACACTGTGGTCATAAAGGGATGAACATAGTCAGCAACAATACTCAGGTAAGCTGTGGCAGTGACACGGTGCTCAATTGGTACTAATGAGCCCAAAATGTGAAAAGAAAATATGCCCCGCACCATTACACCACCACCAGACTGAATCGTTGATAAAAGGCAGGATGGATCCATTCTTTCATGTCGTTGATGCCAAATTCTAACGCGGCCATCCAAATGTTGCAGTAGAAATCGAGACCCATCAGACCAGGAAACGTTTTTCCAATCGTCTATGTTCTGATATTGATGAGCCTGTGCAAATTGTAGCCTCAGTTACCTGTTCTTAGCTGGCAGGAGTGGCACCTGGTGTGGTCTTCTGCTGCAGCCTATCTGCTTCAAGGTTGGACATGTTGTGTGTTCAGAGATGCTCTTCTGCATACCTTGGTTACTGTTGCCTTTCTATCAGCTCGAACCAGTCTGGCCATTCTCCTCTGACCTCTGGCATCAACAAGGCATTTGCGCCCACAGAACTGCCGCTCACTGGATATTTTCTCTTTTTTGGAGCCATTCTTTGTAAATCCTTAAGATGGTTGTGTGTAAAAATCCAAGTAGATCAGCAGTTTCTGAAATACTCAAACCTGCCCGTCTTGCACCAACAACCATGCAACATTCAAAGTCACTTGGCTAATAATAAATTAGCGTTAACGAGCAGTTGGACAGGAGTATCTAAAAAGTGGCTGGTGAGTGTGTATATATATTTATATGCTATATGCGTTTTCCCTACTACGAGTGTCAATGGTTACAGGTTTCAAAAGTTGTTGTATCTTCTTTATAGTTCAACTGATAGAATAAAAAGAAAATTAACTTGTTTGGAACAAGTCAAGGGTTAGTAAATTAAATGATGGCTTAATGTACATTTTTTGGTGAACTATCCCTTTAATAAGGAACGTTCAATTTTTAGAGTGGGTTGGAAGTGAAACACCCTAAAGGACCACAAAAAAGATGCAATACTACTGTACAGAAACTGCCCCCATTTCTAGAGAACTGCAGTAGTGCTGGATTCTCCACAAGCACACGATATCAGATTCTTTGAGACTTTGTACAGGTAAAGAATCCTGAAACATGACTCGTGCTTAGTAAGAATTATAAGCTGAAGAGTTAGAAAACCAAGTCTTTTGACATTTTAGGGTAGGTGACAGAGGAAACATCATCTCATTTTTTTTTGTTTGAAGAATTTCTGTTCCAGAATTTCTACAAAACAAAAGTGGTGTAATTTAGCTTAAGTCAGTTCAATGTGGAGTCGGTTAAGTTCAATGAAGGACTTAACCCACTTTAAGTGAAACTGAAGAATGAACGATGTGATGTAATTTTATACAAAGGCAGGTCAAAGCGACGTTTCTTTGGAGTTCATTTCAGGTGCTAGAAATAGACTGCCAAAGTAAACTTTCTGGAAAAGTTTACTATGATTGGAAAACAAATGGATATTTCACCAAAAAATTTAACTTTCTTGTTAATTTACTCAACCACAGGTCATGCAAGATGTAAGTTTTTATTTCTTCTGCAGAACATTAAAGAAAATATTTAGCAGAGTACATAGTTCTGGGTGATATATATTGCAGGTGTGTCAAGCTCCGTTCCTAAAGAGTTTAGATCCAACCTTGTTTCAACTTACTTATCTGTATGTTTCAAACAAGCCTAAAGGGCTCAATTATTTTGAAAAGGTGTGTTTTATTAGTGTTGTTAAGGTAAACTGTGCAAAGCTGTGGCCATTCAGGAACTAAGTTTGACACCTGCAATATAATAGGAGTGAATGCTGAAAGGTTGTTTTAAATTAAAAATAAACACATACAAACATGTCTAAATCAATAGCCATGGCTTCTGATGATACACTGAAGTTATGTGAAGAGAAACAATCAGCCTGTGTAAAAAAATATAACATCATTTACACTATTATTACCTTTAATAAACAACCTGTTCAAAACCTTCTTGGTGCATGTGCGACTGTAGTCTGTTGTAGTTCTGTTTCTTTAATGATGACAGAGCCAGGGCGTGCATGTGCATTTGATTTTGGTTTGGTTTGATGACAGATGTTGGTGATTGTCATCAGCCCCATTCATAAAGGACTACAACTGACAACAGTTGCACATGCGCCAAGATCCTTTTGACAAACTATTTTTTTTTACCCCTATCAATAGCTTTACATGGGGGGAGCCATGAATATTGATCAGGAACCATGGCTATTGATTTGAATGTGTTTTTATGGGTTTATTTTTAAATCAGTAAAACCAATCACCATTCACTGCCATTATACGAAATCACAAAAGACCACATATACAGCTAAAATCTTCTTTAATGGTACACCGAAGAAAAGATCCCCCACATCTTAGATGGCCTGTCAGGTAAGCAAATGAACCATTTTTGGGTGAACTATGCCTTTAATGCCCATTGGTCCATATTAATTGTGTGATCAGAGTGGCTCTGAGACCTTCTTAGACTTGGAAACTCATGTCATTTCTTCTTTTCAGTCCATCGAAGAGTGTGAATAAAAACAGCACATTAGCTGGAAGTTACTGAAGTATATTTCTAACTGAAAGCAACACCGACACATTTCACGCTGCAAACCATTTTTTGACAAAATGTTTAAAATATGTTGCTCTAGAAAACATTTCACTGCATGTTTCATGCATCAAATCCACTGGAGGGCGCTGTCTACATTTTTGCTAAACTGAAATATATGTTATATAAATATACAGTATATGTTCCGTGGAACAATTGGCATCAGGTTGCACAATAAAGGATTAATTATTTCCGTTTTATTTATTATCTGAGTCTGAATGATCTTTTTTTTTTTTAAATTACCATATTCTCTCGCTTGCATCTTGGTCACTTGAACCCCCAAATGTAACCCACAAGCTAGCAAAATTAGTAAAAAACAGACAACTTTGAACATTTTTTTTTTGCGAAGGGGAAAAGGCCAAGCGAAGGACCAGCGAACACTCAAGGAATGGATCTGCAACCCATTTATCAACAAATAAGGTGAATCCACCATGCCTTTGCAAGTAGAAGATCAACTTCTGGAGATTGCAAATGAAGGCAGCCTTCTGCACGCAAGTTCATTATTTCCAATGGAGCTGCGTGGCACGCTCGAGCACACTGTGAGTCACGTGACAAGAACTGCACAATGAACTTCATACTTTGTATGGAACATACACATTTAGGTTGACTAACTATCTCATACAAACACAGAACACCCAAACACTGCAGTGATTTTTTATTTCATCCATAAATATATTTATATCATAGTTATAGCAATGATTTGTCAGCTTGTTATCCTCTGAGAAAACGGTAGATGGTTGCCTAGCAGTCTACATATCTCCCTCCGCATTGCCCCTGTTCCGCAGTAAAATTGTCAAGTGCTGATTGGTCTGCGGTGATAAAAAGTTTGAGGACTACTGACTTAGGGTACATTTTATTGTACATTTCAGATTACACATTATTTTTGTGCAGATTCACAAGAAGGTGGGGCTTATCAGACATATCACCTAGTGAACCACTGACCTTAAATCCAACCAATAGTGTTTTTTTTTTTCAAAGAAAAAAAGAAAAGTGCCCTGTGACCACATAGTTTTAGCCTGTATTAAAATAGCGAAAGAACGCATGTAAATAGACAGGTGAACAGCATGGTAAAGATACAGTTATGACAAAGTATGTTCCAGTGCTTGATTACTCCTCTCAAAAATACACACTCAAAAGTACATGCTTATTCTTCACTAAAAGTCCATTCTTTTAGAAAGTAGTACAAAGAATCATTTTAAACAGGTTACAAATTGACTATCTGGGTCTGTATTTATTTACTTACCTGACGGGTTGAAGTCAAAGTCCACCTCTTCAGGTTCATCCTCAGCATCAGAGAAGCCCAGTTCCCTGGTGTCCAGGTTCTCCACCGAATCACTCATGTCTGCTTGTATCAGATGGAGTTGCTTTCTTTGGACTCACCGAAGTGTATTCAGCATTCTTTCGCTTAAGGGTCCAGCATTGCCTGTTTAAACACATAAACATTCACGTCCAGTCAATACTCAAATACAATGGTCCTCAAACACTATTGTAAGACAAAAAATAATCCATAACAGCATCAACATATGAAACTAAACAAAAAGTTGTGCATAATTATTACAGAAAAGTCAATATTTTTTCTTTTTTTTTTAAATGATGTCAAAGGTAAAACTTTAGGTTTGGGTGAAACTCAACTGTGAATTGACAGAAGCTGGAAAAATTAGGTATATTCTGTCATGGTCAGGTTGCGTGACATGCACTCATCCTTGAAAAATCATGAATATTAAATACCGGTTCACTAGCAATGAAGATAAAGTTGGTTCATGCCAACAATCATTTGTTTTGTGTGGTGAATTACTGGCTGCCAAGAGCATGAAATATTGAAATTCAATTTTAGATGATAAACAAATCCAGCACAGTGTTGTGTCACTGCTTGATGTCCAATTTAAAACCTGGGTCCTGAAGCAAAGCTTGACATAATCTAATTTCTTTGATTAGTTTGTAATGCCAGGACAATTTATTTTCATCATCTTTCATTCAGAAACATAAAAGAAAAGAGATTTTTTTTCATACTCTATATTGCATAAAACTTTACTTTGGCCCTCAAAAGCTTTCTAATTGCACTATAAAATAATGTGAATATACCATAACACAATGCAATATCATATTATAACATTCCAAATATTTTTAGAAACAAATCTTCATTCTAAAATGATTTCTGAAGGATCACGTGACATTAAACACTGGAGTAAGAATGCTGGAAATTTGGCTTTTCCATCACAACAATGTGAATGTCAATCATGAACAATTTAAATATTGCTAAACAATTACATTTCATATCTAATTCCTAAAATAAATGCAGCCATCATGAGTAAATGCTTGATGATACTTTTTCAAAAACAGTAGTCTATATTACAATATATCATAAAAGCAATAGCTGTTCTGACTAAAACAATTAAGTGCAGTTAACTTATTATGTCCACCTTACAATATTTAAACAAGTAATCCCAACTTTTTAGCACATTTAGTTGTTAAACTAAATAGATTCAAGTAATTTTGACTTACAATAATATGTATTTACAACTTTTAGACATCATCAAACATAAGCATAATAAAAATCTGAGAGCTTTTTCAATTCTTTGATGTTCAAAATGTATAAATGTATTACAATATATTAACAAATTGAATAATATTTATATGATTATATAATAAATTGTGTCATAAAAATATTTATATAACAACAACAACAACAACAATAATAATAATAATAATAATAATAATAAAATGTATATAATACTAAACTAAATATTACATAAATATTATTTATTATAATAATTGTTAGTGCAATAAACCTTGGCTAGAAATTACTTGTTATAAAGTGTTATATTGTTGTTGTTTTTTGCAGTACATGGATGCATGTGCATTGCATTGTTTTTCATGCTGAGAAAGTAATAACTGTATGTTTAAAGACAGGTATAGACTGTTTAAGGTGACTAATGTGATGCATGATTGATTTATTGGAGGATGCCTGTTTGATGCACTGCACAATATTTAGACAATAGAAAATGTTTTAAAAGTGTGGTTTTTGTCCTTACTTATATGTTTAAGCTCAGCTTACTAGATAATTTTAAGGCAATCGGTTTCCTAATATTTTCCTAGTAATGTAGTTAACACAACTATTATTTTGAGTCAACTGTACTAAAGTTTGCTTCATTAAAAAGTTGAACAAACTGCTTTAAGTAACGCTCACTTAAAATTAATAGAAATGTTAAGGCAATTGATTTCCTCATTTTTTCCAGGCTCAACATACTACATTTTACAGTGTATGTTGTCCTTTAAAAGAAAAAGTGTTTTAGTCAGAATTTGGAAAAGGCATTAAATGATTCAATTATGTATTTTGCAAATGGTGCAGTCATGGCATTGACCAGTAAAAACTAGCTGAACCATGCTAACCAGCCACACTTTGACCCCTTAGACTGGTCATTCCTATTTAAATCATTTCCTCTTTCGGCCAGGCTAAAGATCAGAGGTCTAATGTCATCTCCTGTGGACCCAGAGTGTCTTTAGTGAATATTAATCTAATAATACACACAAGAACAGATTAGCGTCATTCTCTCACAAAAAAAACGGCTATTAAAAATAAGACCACATCCTGTTTTCTGCAGTGCCTCTGGGAGCAAATTCCAAGAAGCTGTTCACTTGCCTTTATATTCCTCTGTTAGTTAGCTGGATGAATACTGAATAATAATTTAAAGCTCTGAAGGGTAAATGACAGGCCTGGCGACCCATCTAAAACCATAAATACAGGTAGACTAGAAATGATGCCACAACAGAGTAATCATAAGCCACTAAAGCCATTAAACTACTGCAAAATTATCACCAACAGACTGAATAATGGATGTGTGGAGGGACAGTGGAGTGTTTTAATAGCCTGATAATAATAGTTGTGGATTTTTGGTCTAAACAAGAGAGTTTCATTTGAGGAGAAAAGAATATAGAGAAACAGGGCATTAGGGGAAAAAAGTCGCCATTAGGGTTTCAGCATTGATAGCACAATGTGCAAATCGGCAATAGTCATATCACAAGATCTGCAATGTCAAGTTGGGATGATAATTAACCAGGAACCACAGTTCAGAACATGTGATTTGTGGATTCATTGCAAAGTTTAACTTTAAATCTACTGTGACTGAAAGATTTTTATTTGGATGTGCTTTTAAGGCTTGTGACTAAGATTTTAAGCCAATTTAAACCATTTAGGCTCAAGAAATGATCAAGTTTGCCACTTTAACAAAGATTAACTGTTTATTTATACAATGAAGACTATACTTAAGGTTTTCTGCAGATTTCACAAAGTTAAGACATTTTTAACACCACTATGAATTAAACTTTAGACTCATACTGGGCTAATCGCTAAGGATTTTTTAGAATAGCCCAGATGGAAAAGATTTTTATTTGCCCTACCAAAGGGTATTATAATTTAATAATAATTTAATAATAATAAAATTAATATTTTTGATATTTCCTAGCTAAATGTTTTAAATATTGTGTCAAAATAAGCAAGCTCTAGTTTGAAAAACTAAAATTAACTAAATGTATGTACAGGTCCGTGTTCTCAGAAGCCATGTGCCGGTATAACTGTCTGACAACCTTGGATAAAAATACTACAGTATGACAGTGCTGTAAAATAACTATTTTTTGAAATGTCTGGGTAAAAAGCAACAACTTTTTCCTCTTTGAAAACAATATATTTTATTTTATGAAACATTTAAAATCATTTTGGAACAATAAACATGTCAGGCTAAATAATTCAAGTAAATCATTGACTTCTGTTGTCTTCATTAGTTTCAAAAACACAGTCTTCTTTACAACACATAAATAAAACCTTGCAAATTGCTTAGGAACGGTATAATGGAATTTTGCGGTTTTAGAACCTTGACTTTAACAAACCGTTGTAAACCTTGGACGGGTCTTAGCCAGATTGGGTAGCTATACAACACACAATATTTCAGTTAATTTAAGACTTTTTAAGGCCTAAAATTCTGTTTTTGAGAGTTAAGCCATTTTAAGACTGCAGACACCCTGTGTGTTATTTTAGATTTAATACTTGAATTTTTGTACCTCAATACTGTTTCATTACACCCAAAACTATAAAGCTCTGTATATTTCATTTCAATCTATCTTCTATCGCAGGAATGCACAAACTTTTTCATATGAAGGGCCAAAAAACCAAATATCGTTGAGAGTCGTGTGCCGAAGACAAATATACTATTTATTGCCTTGAATCTTTCACCAAAGTCTTTGTGTTGTCCTCTATCTGTCTGATTAATTTATACCATTTAAATTGAAACATTTAATTTCAGTTAGCTTTTTTTTGTAGCTGAACAATAAAACAAGCAAAAAAAAAAAATGTTCCATATAATCTCTAAACCATCTCCATCATGCTCTTTTCAGATGGGATAGTGGGCCAAATCAAAGATAACCATGGGCCAACTTTGGCCCACAGGCCGTAGTTTGGGCATCTCTGATCTATTGCTTTTTTTTTTTTATTTTATTTATGCAGATGCACTCTCCTACAAAAACACAACAAATCAATGTCAAATTAGTTCTTAAAGAGCCCATATTATGGGTTTTTGAAAATTCCCCTCCATGTAGTGTGTAACAAAGCTCTAAGTGAAGTGAAGTATCCAGCTAAGGCTTAAATCTGTAAGAGTACAGTGTTTAAAACGGTTGATTCATCTATAAAAGAGTCGACTCATAGTGCTTCAAACGAGTCGCCTTGATACCGAGTCATTAGGTGTTTCGCCATGACGTACGAACGAAACCAAGTTATTCACGTGCACGCGCAAACCCGGGAGATTTCAAACCTGAGGCCCCGCCCTCTGACATAGAAACCCAGACACACACACACACACACACAAACACACACACACACACACACACACACACACACAAACATGCCGGTCGATTGAAGTCACACTGCAGATGGATATTATCGAGTCTCTACCCAAAGATAAAACATCAGCATTATAACCAAGCAGTTGGAAACTACTGGAAACTTCTGCAAACTACATGCTACAAAGAATACTTCATCTGCCTTTGTTAAAGGAAGGATCAGTAACTTACTGATGGACATGTCAGGATGGGTTTCTTCCTCCATTTCTCAAGTGTAAGTACGTGTGATTAAAGTTGTTGCCTCGTTTACTCTAGCTTGCAAATGTATTTAGTTGTGACTTGTTACTTGTAACCGCGTGTACTGTATCAGGTTAACTGGCTATATTCTCTTATCGCATGCAAAGTCACGTTAAAAACGCGACGCGTGCTGCTTTGTTTACGGAGCTCCGTGGACGAGGGTAGTGTGTGCGTGCGTGTGTGTGTGTGCGCTGTCGTCCGGAGGTATGTGTGCGTGTCTGTGTGTGTGTGCGCGCGAGCGAGTGGTCGTCTGGAGGTGTGTGTGTGTGTTTTTGTGTGTGTGTGTGCGCGCGCAAGGATGACGGCAATATGTGTGTTTGTGTGTGTGTCTGTGAAAAGAGCAGAGTGAGACAAGCTAGGAGATCTCCTCGACAGTTTTTGGAGTTTTTGCTCAATAAAATAGTCGTCTAAATTTTCAAGTCCATCGACTGTATTTACATTGACCCACTGGCAGCTAAAATCCACGCCTACACAATCGAGCGTGTATGAACTGTGATTACTTTTATATTGCTGATTAGCTGTTGGGCATTTCACTCTCTGACTGAAGGCAGTCGACCAATCGCAACAGACTGTCATCAGTCCAATCAGCGCAAATTAGCTCCGCGCTAAGGAGGGGTTTGGGAACAAATGAATCACTGGACGATTCATACGGGAGTCGCTGGAATAATTAGGTAAAAATAAATGCAGATTATAAGACCATGAAAGTGTTTTTTGACCTTGCATGCATATTGGACTGTTGTTGAAGACCCTTACAACCAAGATATGACACTATTTCATGTATAATATGGGCTCTTTAAAAAAACTAAATATTGTAATGCCAGTTTTTTTTTTTTTCGTTTTTTTCAATATGATGCTGCTCTAGTCGCCACTTGTAACCAACACCATTCACACTAATTCAAGTTCAGTGATTTCTCAAGCCTTCCACACGACATAAAGTCCCCATTTGTGTTCCTAAAACAAAAAATATCTTTCTTGGAGAAAACACACAGGGCTACTCTTGATTTCTCTCACAAAGACTGAAGTTACTTTCCTTTAGACTGCAGTAATTTTACTGCCAAGTATAACTAGCCCACAAAACCTTCTATTATACATAATGGAATGTTCTCTCTTCTCATTGGCTGTTTGCAGAAGCTATTGGCTCTATTCAGTCTGATCGCTTAATGAGCATTTCATTGTGTGAAAGAGAAATAATGTGTGCCAGAGAGAGGATAAAATGTTGAAGCTTCCCATCTTGCGTAAGATGAGGTGTGGTTACTTGGCAGCTCTTTAATCTGAACTGAATATGACATCATCTTTTCCATGCCAGCCACATCTGACAGATTCTGCTTAAGTTTGAAAAAAGTCCTTTAGTGCTCACTCATAAGGCACAGAAAGTCCTGAAATCGATTAAAAAAACATGGAGAGAATGTTGTTGTTTAAAACACCTCAACAGTTATTATTCTAAATTCTTTGTTTCACTGTTGACTAAAAAAATCGATTAGAACATTCTTTCTGCCCAAAGTAAGCATGAAACTGGAATTTAGTTGATTTTTTTTTTTGTGTGTGTGTGTGTGTATTACTTATCATTGTTAATTGTAGTTCTATTATAGTAAAAATGCAGTACCCATGGTTTTTGTTGAATTGATTAGTATTTGTATAACCATGGTTATACTAGTATGGTTAAATTATGGTTGGTGTATATTAAAACTATAATGAATTTACAAATCTGTTCCAGTGATGGGTTGCAGCTGGAAGAGCATTCGCTGCGTAAAACATACGCTGGATAAGTTGGTGGTTCATTCTGCTGTTGCGACCCCAGATTAATAAAGCGACTAAGCCAAAAATAAAATGAATGAATGAACTGATCAAATCATATCATATCATATAAATCACAAAAAAGCAGCAAACTACAGCTTATTATGGTACTGTATATGGTTTCGTTTCACTAGTGCCCCATTTTTGATTAGTGAAAAATGTGGATAGAAAGGAGGAATTTAGTCCTAAAAATGTAATTTAAAAATGTAGAATGTCAGAATAAGAAAAAAAGGGATAAACAGTTCAAAAGTAGGACATGATTATACACAATGAGGACTATTGTCTGTGAAAATGAACCTGCAAAAAGATTATTTGAATATAAAGCCTGTAGGATACACAGTCCTCAATGCACCAGTCACTTTGTTAGAAACACTTCTATGTTTTCTATGTTTGTTTATACAGCTAGGATTTCATTTTTTCCAATTCTAAAATAGTTTTTACTTTTTTATTCAAAATCATTAATTAAGATTCTTATTGGTATTATGTTTTTTAAAGGTCACAGGTGGTTGTATAAACATTTCACTGTATACCGTACTGTGTGTGTGACAAATAAAATTTGAATGTGAATTTGAATTAATGGTGCAGTTTTGTTTAACAAAATTCTCAAGCACGCTCATGGTGTTTACAGCATCTGCCATCTTACTATATGAAGACATGGAGAAAATCTGTCATAAAATCATGATTCATATACACATAGAAACTTAATTACCTTTATGATTGACAACCCATCCAAATAAGGTTTCACATGAAAAAAAAAAAAACTGACTGGAGTTAATTAAGCCTATCACCATAGTACAGAAGAATTATCTTCTCAAACAAACAAACAAAAATATCCTTAAGAAACAAACATTCCTTCTGTTCCATGATTTAACTTTAAAAGCAATTACAGAAAATGTTTGGCAAAAAATCTAATTATTTTAGAAAACAATTCATGATTTTACAATGTATTTCACTTAGAGTAGATTTGTGACACATGATTTTGAAAAATACAGAAAAATAATTGAAAAATCTAATGTAAAATGAAAATAAAGTTTGATGTCTTTGGTCGCCCATTTTACAAATTAAAAAAAAAGTATTTAAAAAAAAATAAACGTTTCCAGAAAAACACTGACTACTTTATGATTTCTTTACGATTCCTTGAATCATTACAATCTGAATTTTACCCACACTAGAGACAACTACTCAATATCCTTAGAAATCTTTCATCAGTATAACAAATTCCTAGGCCAAATCAATGCACTATTTGAGTCAGAAACATATGACAGATTAGAAAAACAAAAACAGGATGACTTTAATTAACTGTCTACGGTGGCTGTGTTTACTATAAATATGCAGGACGCTCAGGCTAGTCTGCAGGCTAAACAATAGTGTAATATTAGAGAGTTTCCTAATGGAGGGACTCGTTCATTCTTTCTGTGTGGGAGAACATTTTATGAGTGCATCTCATGCGTGTCTCCCACCTGTGAGCTGACCTTTAGAGGCAGCTTTAAAGAGATGTGCAGGCCAGAGAAGGGCAGTGAATTAGATGCGTCAGCTATCTCTCAGCAGGTACAATACAGCATTTTTATAATTCTTCAGATATCTTACAGCCCAGCCCCGAAAATCTCAGATTGGAGCATTGCTGAGTAAGGTTGCATTCATTTATCGGTTAACTGATATTATGCGCATGTGATTTTACAGACAAACTGGTTTTCTGTCAGCTGTGCAGTATGCAAAGTCTAGGAAGTTTTAAGAACACACTCATGGTACTTTGTTTTTAAAAAGCCAGAAGTGCAATAAAACCGAACTGTTATTTAAAACTATGGGAAATGTTACTTAGGGCTACTTCTCTCCCAGGAAATAGAATGCTTGAGTCATGTTAAAGGAACAGTTGACCCAAAAATGACAATCCTGCCATCATATATGCACCCTTCACTTGTTCAAAATCTATTATCTAGTACATCTTTCTTGTACTGAACACAAAAGAAGATATTTTGGAAATTCCTGGTTGTTGTCACTCATTGGCTTCCATAGTTTTTTTTTCATACTGTGGAAGTCGATAGGTGCCAGCAGCAGCATTCTTCAAAATATCTTCTTTTGTGTTTAAAACCACACGCACATGTGGGAGAATACACGCAAAATATCCCTTATGATGTAAAAATCCCTTAAATGTAGGATGTGAAAAAAAAACATTATTTTAAGGGATGCTCTAATCAGGATTGTCGGGGCCAATCCCGAATACCAATTCCTCTTGATGGTGATTAGACAATACAGAGTACCGGTTCTGATGGTTCAAACTTTATATAACTTTAACATTGCATAGAGCACATTTTCCCTCTAGGTGTGATGCTTAAGTGGAGATCTCTCCTTTCCTGAGAGAATATATGAAGGATGTTGCATACAATTCTTTAAACACTTCTCTTAAAACTATTTAGTTTAAATACGTCATGGTCAGATACAGCTTTACAGAAAATAATAAATAAAACATAAAAAAAATAAAATTTTGGTAAGAAAATTGGTAAGAAAAATTACTAACAATGCAATTTGGAAACATTAAATGATGGACAAATAATTCATCATACCTCAATGAAGAAAAGGTTTAGAGTGCATATTTGATGCATAAGAAGACAAAATGCATCTTCCTTTGCTTGTAAAACCATAAACAAACATTTGAGATCGGTTTATGTGATCGCTACATTAGTGAGTGCTGATTGAGTCATATCGATCGATCGATCCAAGCATCCCTAGTCATTTTGAAATGTTGGAAGTCCTGGTAACTTGAACAAGTGGAGGGAGAGTAAATATTAAAAAAGTTATAATAATGTTTTGTGTGTGCATCAAATAGGCATGTGCCGATAACCGTTTTCAAGGTATACTGTGATTTTAAAAAAAATCTGCAAGAGCCTTCCTAAGGAATGTGTAAGATTGTTTATTTATGTTTTTTTTTTGTCTTTGTCTTTTTTTTTAGGACAGCAGTATTTCCAACAGAAAATCTATCCAACGATTGCAAAGAAATCTGTGTTTTTGAAACTAATGAGGACAGCACAAGTCAATGATTTAAACTAAGATGTTTACTGCTCCAAAATATTATACATTTTTCTTAAAATAAAATATTTTGTGTTCAAAAGAGAAAAAAGTTCTTGTTCTTGTGAGTCAAAAATGGAAGTGAATGTTTTGGAAAAGTAAAAACATCCTAAACTTGTTTTTTCCTTCACATTACAAAAAAGAATTTGTAATAATGTGTTCATCCACTGGCAATAAAAAAGCTGAATAAATATGTAACATAGCACCTATAAACAAGAAAAAGAAAACATGTGAGCTTTTATAATCATTGGCTAGCTTCACTGCATCTCGTAAAAACAAATACTGATGCAAATCCTGTACTGTAGGAAAAAGCTGCAATAATAACTGACTGTTAGACAAGGCAAGCCAACATAAACAAATAACACAAGCCACCTTTTCAGTATTTGTTAACTTTTTAAAATAAAATACATATTTTTGAGAAGCAAAATTAGACTATTAAAAATTAAGATTCCAAAAAGACATTTTTAACAATGCCTATAAAGCAGGGGTGTCCAAACTTTTCCAAATGAAAAGCCAAAAACCAAATATCATTGAGAGCTCTGGGCCGAAGGTAAAAATACCAAACTATATTACTGTACATTAAAGTCACCATGGGTAATTTCATAATTTAATTCATAACATTTCAAAATTAATATAAAACATGACTTTAAATTGTATTATCTAAAGCAGTATAACTTTTAAAATGATAACATGTTGCGATAAAACATAAACAATCACGTTTATAACACATTAGAGTTCAACACTGAGTGTCAAGCAGAATCTGCCTTTGACTTGATTTGCTCACCAAAGTCTCTGCATTCTCAGGAGACAGTATGAACATATAAACAAAATCTAAAAATCCAAAAGTTAAACGTTCTTAATGAATCATCAAAGCCAATATACTTGTAATCATGTTTTTAAAAGATTTCAAAAAAGGACTTCTGTAATATTAATTTACAAAAGAATAAGACAAAACTGCAAACTTTTCTACCTCAGAGCACATATTTTGTCAGCAGCAGTGCTCTTTTGTGCATTAAACTACAGAAGTACATAGATAATGAGGGGTAAAAAAAGTTAAGAACATTCATTTCTTTTGCGTGCTGTGGATGGGATATCAGCTGTTGCTTCCTGCCAACAAGTTCCTGCCCATTGTAATTCGTCATGGAGACAAGGCTCCAGGCTTTTGGGAGCAGAACAAAAAATATATACTGTATTATGCAACCGTGTGGTTTTAGAGCTTCACAAGACACTATACTGGAGACACAGGAATCACTTGTGAGTGTGTGTGTTGGGGCACGTTTGCAACAAGTGAACTGTGGGAATGTTTTGCATTGTCACTACATGACATAAAGCCGAACATATGAAATTACTGCATGTTTTTCTGATCTCATAATTGTAAGTCTGTGTTAACATAATAAACAGATGACATAGCAAAGTAGGTAATCATCTTTCATATTTGAAATAGTTGAAAAAGTTTTTTCCAGTCAGCTTACTCCTGTTGAAAAAGCCAGACTTTTATTAAGATTTGTTTTCAGAGCGTATGCACTTTGCACCTGAAGGCAATTTATGATAGGATGGTGTTCGCTACACAAAACCACAGTATAGCTGCTCATTTTACACGTGATAGTGATAGCATGATATACCCAAAAGTTCAGGGTCAGAAGTCTCATGCACTCTGATTAATGAATGACATGATGAAAGATTAAGAGAAAAACAAACAACAAACACAAAAAGAAATTTTAAACAAAAGCCAGTCAAAACAAATGCAATTAGGCAAGCTGAGAAAGTGTCAGAATAAAGGGTGCAGTGCTTTATTCTTTGACTATTCAGTGGAAGTATGCTGAATTACTGTCTTTGAGGACAACTAAAAAAAAACAAGGGATTTTAGAGCCAAGATGACTTTTCCCTCTTGTACACTGGTCACACATTCCAACACGGATACAAAAGCCTCTCACACTGGGGTGAAAAAGGAGCCAAGACACATCGGCACCGGAAAATCTTTCACATGTCCAAATTCAACACACAAACTGTCTTAACTGCTGCTAGAAATTTCCAAGTTTTCATTCCCTTCAACTCTACAAGCTGAGACAAAAACTTGTGAGTAGAGAGCATGAAGCTACAACAACAAACAGCCCAAAGTTTCACTGACCTGCTTTGGTGATTTCCACATGATTTATCAGCTGTTTGGCTCCCACAACAGTGAAAGACTAACTCATAGTTTTTCAGACAGCGTTAAAAGAGTCTCTCTCCCTCTCTGTGACTCCAAACAGACTAAACAAGAGGGCAGTGAAAAGATCAGTCATAGGCCAGTGCATGTGAAGAGGGCGGGGCCTTTCCTGTGTTCTCCAGTGTCACACTCAGTCTCTCAGCCAATCAAGTGCAGCAATATACAACATGCTCATCCCCTGCTCAGCTGTTTTATACATTCAGATTTACAGATATCTCCTCAAGGAAATGAAAAATCGCAAGAGAGATGTCTAGAATAGTTTGGTTATTTCTGGCAGAAACCACTAAGATTAAAGAGGAAATGGAAAGTTTATATTCAGGATTCTACAAAAACTTCTTTTTTCAGGATGTATTAAGAAATACAACTATATTTGCTACTAGATTTTGTAAAGTCTCTTTGATTAATAGATGCATTTATTTACATACATGAATGTTTATTGTATGTGTATTCATTTATTCATTCATTTTCATTTCGGCTTAGTCCCTTTAATAATCTGGGGTCGTCACAGCGGAATGAACCACCAACTTCTCCAGCATATGCATTACAAAGTGAAATACGCATAAACTCCCATTCACACACATACACTACAGACAATTTAGCTTACCTAATTCACCTGTACCACATGTCTTTGGACTTGTGGGGAAAACCAGAGCACATGGAGGAAACACATGCGAACACAGGGAGAATATGCAAACTCCACAATCCCCAGCCGAGGCTCAAACCAGCGACCTTCTTCTGTTAGGTTATGTTTACAGTATATGTATATATTCTAAAATCTAATATATACAAAAATCTAATATAATCTGAAATAAAAAATTTTAAACTTGACAACATCTAAAGTTGTAATATAATAATAATTTAAATAATAAAAACATTTTGTGATATGTTTTTGCTGTCACTGTTGAAATACTTAATATATTCTTGATTAATAAAATATATTTATATATACTATTTAGTGTAAAAATATTATATCATCAAAAATTATTCTACATTTTTTTGTTTCATGCATTCAAAATGAAAACATTTGGATGATTTTCTGTTTGCTTCATATAAAAGATTCTAAAAATTATTATATATTCTAATTAAAATTATACATAAACATTACAAAGTACAAATAAAAACTTTTTGAAATTTTGTATTTTTTATAGAAATAAATTGTAGCATTGTAAATGTTTTTGCTGCCATTTTAATAAACAAATATATGTCTGTGCTTAATAGAATTATTCATTCATTCTTTCAGTTTCATTTCGACTTAATCTTTCATTTATCAGGGGTTGCCACAGCGGAATGATCTGCTTACTATTCCAGCATGTTTTACACAGCGGACGCCCTTTCAGCCACAAGCCAAAATTGCAAAACACCATTACACACTCATTTACACACACACTCATACATTACGGACAATTTAGCTAATTAGATTTACCTATACCGCATGTCTTTGGACTGTGGGGGGGAAACCTGGAGGAAACCCACGTGAACAGGGAGAACATGCAAACTCCATAAAGAAATGCCAACTGGCCTAGCTGGGCCTCAAACCAGCAAACTTCTTGCTGTGAGGCAACACTGCTAACCAGTCATCGTGCCGGTTTTAATAGAATTATCATTTTTATATTAAAATATACATACTATAGAATATTATATTAGAAGTAAACACATACACATGCATACAGTAAGAGATCACTACAGCTTCAGATTCCTGAAATGACAAGCATCATCTCCAAGACTTGCAGGTCGAAATGACAAACCAACTTATTTCAAGGTTGCTCAGCAGTCAGGCCAAAGTTTACCTCAGAGCAGTTAGTTCTGCTCCTCAAACAAATGGCTAACATTTTTTTGAAGCCCTTCGTCCGACAATCCATCTATTTTCTATGGTGAAGAGAGAAAGTTCCACTTCGCTGTGTCTAAATGGATTAATCACTGAAGAACAAGAGCAAGACGCCACACTAAAGGACGTATCTGACGCTCTGTGGCCAACAACAAAGACAGAGCAGAAGATAGACTTCTGAGCACCATAAATCATTTATATTTTCAATTTTCCGCCTTGTCTGACGCAGGACCTCTGGTCTATGGAGTCTGTAATAATTACCACGGCAGGGTGTGCCATACCTTTGCTCAAATGGCAGGCAATGCCATTTATCACAGCCGCAAGCAAACATCTCTGTCTCTCACACACACAGAAAACAATATCAGCTGTACCGCAGACCCTCAAGTGTGAGGGGGGGGGGGGGGGGGGGTAGGGGGGTAAATGAGAGACAGTTGAAGATATTAAATTAATAATTTACACTTACTCAAAAGAAGCACACTAACTATAAACTAAAAATACAAGATAATTAGAATCTCAAGGACAAAAGTGGAATAAGTAAATCACATATATATATATATATATATATATATATATATACACACACACACACACACTACCGGTGATAAGTTTGGGGTCATTTTTTATTATATAAATATTTTTTAATAATTTAAAGAAAACTATTCTGTTCATCAAGGTGACATTTATTAAATGTAAAAAATGGTTAAATACTTATTTATTAAATATTTATTTATTACTTATTGTCTGTAGTTTCAAATAAAATGATCACTCCAGTCATTAATGCTTTTATTGCCATAATCATTAATAATAATAATAATAATAAGGAAAAAATAATAATAATGACAATAATAATAATTAAGGCAGTTCATTCCGCTGTGGCGACCCCTGATTAATAGGAAAAATCTGAAAAGAAAATAAATTAATGAATAATAATAATAAATATTAGAGTGATTTCTGAAGGATCGTGTTACTCTGAAGAATGGAATAATGAAGCTGAAAATTAATCTTTAAAATCACTAAAATAAATTATTATATTATAAACTACTTTTGAACAGTTATTTTATAGTGCAATAACATTTTACAATTTTACTGTTGTTTTTATTAAATAAATGCAGCCTTGGTGAGCAGGAGAGGTTTATTTCAAAATATTTACAAATTGTAATGATTATATATATATATATATATATATATATATATATATATATATATATATATATATATATATATATATATATATATATATATATATATATATATATATATAATTTTTATGGATATATTTCATTTTAACATTACAATTTTTTTGTTTCTTTTTAAAGGTTTTTTTAATAATTTAATGATTTCACCTAACAACACAGTTAAGGAAAATTAACTAGCATTTTAACATATCACAAAATATGACATTATATTATTTCCCACGAAATGCACATAATTTTAAATGTTATTATTATAGAATTTTGGATGGTCAGAACAGATTTATATAAAGCTTTCTTGCCCTCTAGTGGACAACATTAGAAAAACAAGTGTACTGTCCATTTGAGGATTCATTGCATGCTAACCACGTATAGCAGTGGACACCAAACTTGTTCCTGGAGGGCCGGTGTCCAGCAGATTTTAGCTCCAACCCTAATCAAACACACCTGAACAAACTAATCAAGGTCTAACTAGATATACTTGAAACATCCAGGCAGGTGTGTTGAGGCAAGATGGAGCTAAACCCTGCAGGGACACCGGCCCTCCAGGACCAGGATTGGTGAACCCTGACGTATAGTGTGTGTGTGTGTTTGCTTACTAGCAAGCATGTGTCTAAAAGAGAGTGTTTGTCTTCACAGACAATTGTGTGCTTCAAATCCATTCTCAAGGTCAACAGATAAAACTATAACACCAAAACACACACACACAATGCCTGGCACTATTAAAAATGGCCTAAAGAGCTACAGACTTCCTCTCCAGCTGAAAGAGGAATGAGGCATGTGCTGTAAAGATTATAGGTTATATTGTATCTCTAGATTGCAGCGGTTGCAGTATTACTGCAAATGACATGGCAATTGAGTCTGAGACTGAGACCAGTGGAGAAAACAACTACAATGGAGACTTTGACCAGACACCACTGAAACACCACACCTAAAAGGATGATTACTATTTAAATCCATGCTTAATTCATAATTAAACACGCTAACTTTTTAAAAATGTTTAACTTTTTACCTGATTTGTAAGAGAAGGCATCAGATTGCTAATTGTGTGTGCTAATATCTTAGCTGTAATATATGGCTACTAGACTCTAGGTCAGTTGTAAAACCAAGACTCTAGGTTGGTTGCTTTTAACATGAATGAATCTTGTTACAGCAATCCCAAACACATTTCTATTTAGGTTTTTATTTCAGTATGCCTTGGTCATGAAAGACTTCAAAATCATTTAACATCTCACCAATGTTACAGCCAACTCATACTGTGAATTGAGCCTGGACTCTCTCCAGGTTTTTTTTTTCCTTCACTTTTGTCAATTGGTGTAGTTTTGTTTCTCGCCACTGTCGCCTCTGGCTTGCTTGGTTTGGGACTTGTGGAGCTGTGCATCAATGAATTTGCTCTTCAGTGTTTGGACTTTCAGCAGTGAAAATTAAACAACACTAAACTGAACTCTGAAAACCAGACTGACAGTTTCAATTTACTACACTGTTTAAGCTTACTCTGTGCTGTAAAGATAACATCTGTGTCATTTGATATCAAACACTCAACTATTTTGTAACATTTTGGCTTAAAGGATTTTGAAAATATTGACAAAAAATGTAAGTAGAGGGAATAAAATTTTGAGTGATCATAAAGAAAGAAAGAAAGAAAGAAAGAAAGAAAGAAAGAAAGAAAGAAAGAAAGAAAGAAAGAAAGAACCTACTGTATGCGTGATTTTAAAGGCTTGCTGAAGTTTCAGGTTATTAGCTGTACTGATGATGGCAGTTTACAGAAGGACTCGATATCAGCAGATCAGTGCTTTCCAGTCATAAAACAGGTTAATGATCTCTGTCTTCGTTCACTTCCCAGAATTTTCAATCAACATCAAAACCTCATTTGCATGATGAAAAAAGCATTTCTTCATTGAATTGATTAAAAATTTGTCTTATACTCTTGGTACATTAACTAAAACAACGTTGGGTAATAACAGGTTAGTATACCAAGGTAAAGTATTTTTTGCAGTAGCTATGTCCACTGTATAACAAATAATAATATTCGCCATACGTTTAATTAGGCCCTATAGGACTTTCTAGAAATTATAGTTTTTCTCAGTCGCTTTGGTGCATTTCTCAAAACACTTAGTACAAACTGCAAGACCTAGTTGATAACCTGCAAAAGTGCATCGATTACTCAAAATGAATAGTTCATTCCTCTAAAGCAAGTATTGATGTCAATCAATGTGTCACAATCATCAAGATGAAAAGTCCTGACAGCATTGTTTTTGAACAAGATAGTCAAATGGCTTTGACATGTTTTCATTATGACAATTTACTCTGTAATTTTTTCCAATGCTAAAAAGTCAGATGTTGTTGACACATCCTGAAAATTCTCAAGACAGCACTATATACTATTTGCACAGCCATTTGAAAACTACAGTAAAGTTAGAAATAAACAGCAGAGAGTTGTATGAAAGCAATTGATGCATGTCCAAAAGCATTTGCAATTTGATGAAAGGAATGAGAAACTGCTACTAGGATGTGCACAAATGACTAATTGTTTTGAGAAATGCATGACCTTTTGTGCAAATGTAAATAGTGTTGTGAGAAATGCACCAAAGCGACTGGTGCAACTGAAAACATAATTGAAGAATATAAAATTAAAACCTGTACAGGTAGGCTAATATTTGACAGCATATCCGATTATAATAGTACATGATTCTGCTTGGTGCATTTTGCAGTTAGCATTAAGCTAGTTTTTAAACAGTTTATAAGATTAATTATCTGTGGCTTTGTCAAAACTCACTTTAAACCAACATCGAGTGTTTCTGAAAACTAACTACTGCTATTATGGAATAAGGCGACAGAAATTGAATATTAAAGTCTCGTTATTCGGGAAAACTCACAGTCCTTGGTTTCCTGTCTCCGATTAGAGTTGTCACGCCAACCATTCCAGTTCCCGCTGCAAATTAGAAAAGACCAGACGATATATTCCGAGAAGACTCCTGTTTCCAGAGCGTCAACGCAAAACTTCACCTATAGATGGCGCCGCGAGTTACACTGAATACTCGCACGCCACTTCAGTCATGAGTCTGCAATTGTAGCCTGTAAAGTAGGCAATTGCTAATTATGTTGCGTGTCGTATATAATACACAGTAGTTGTGCAACAAATCAATATTAGCAAGAGAAATACATGTGAGTAAAGTAATGATATTACTTTTGAAAGAGTATCAAGTCATAATGTAGTTGCATTTTTTTCAGTAAGAGCCCCAGAGACAAGCTTACATTTTTGTATAATTTAATTATTATTTTATTAAAAACGAAAATCAATTTACAAGAATGTGTTGCGCTGTATTCTATGATATTACCACAAGATGGCCCTGTTTATCAAGAATTAATCCTTTTAACTTTTTTTCTTTAAAATACTTTGTATCTATATTTTCGAACCATTCACGAAACTCTCCAGCTGTTTTTGCATCCACTTAAGCGATGATGAATCAATGACATCAGTAATGAGGAGTCCCTAAGCTCTGAACGCAGACAGCCGGCGCGCATTATGCGCGTCTCTCATCCACCGCAAGGTGATTTCATCTCTCCGACTCTCACATACCTTGTACACTTATCTTTCTTCCCACACCAGAGATGCCTTAAATAGCTTCAAGACTAACGATTTGCTGTCCAGTGTGGACAGATAACTTGCCAGTAAAAGCTGGATTGCCATCCTTAAATCCTCTGAGTTTTATCAGTTGGAACCAATTTTTAGATGTGGAACGGATGGCAAGGATGTGTCATGAGGACATTTATTTGACAGCAACAAATCTGTAGAGTACAACAGGGCGCGGGAAATGCTGAATGACCTTCAAAGAAGTAGACTTTTTAAGGGAATTCTTTTGGCACCAATTGTCAGCCAGCGCGCATCCTGTGCGCACGCCTCTAAGTAAGTTTACTATCATAAGACGTTCAAAACAACAATAACAGCATTGTTGTGAGGCTATATTAAAGTGATAATGACAGTTTTGTCGATTTCACGAGCGACAGAACGGAGCGGTTGCTATGGTTACTTCCAAAGGCGGTTGATGCTTCTTTTCGCGCAGCTTTGGTTTAGCAAAAATCAATTCAACTTTGAGGTTTCGCAAATTTTGTAGAGTCGTTTATGTAAAGGTACATTTATTATACGTACGTTGACATCGTTCAGGAAACGCGGTAATTAACGAAGAGCCTCCAAAACTCCTAATTCGCACCTTGCTGCTGTACAGGTTGTACACGAGAAATAATAAATGTTGGGCAGCCCTGAGCGCAGCACGATGGGGAGTCGGAGGGCAGACTGTCCTCCCCGAGCTCTCTCTCAGAGGACCATCTAGACGCTCCATGATCTCTCAGCATGCCTACCTGGACGAACCGGTCCAACTGTTCCTTCAACTGCAGTTGGGATGATAACGCGACATACTGGGGGATCGAGCAGCCGGTCAACATCTTCCCCATTCCAGTGCTTACCGGGGTCACCGTCACCTGTGTGCTCTTCTTCTTTGTAGGGGTAACGGGCAATCTGATGACCATTTTAGTGGTGACCAAATACAAGGACATGAGAACAACCACCAACCTGTACCTGTCCAGCATGGCCTTTTCGGATTTACTCATTTTCCTCTGCATGCCCCTGGACCTGTACAGAATCTGGAGGTACCGACCTTGGAATTTTGGCAACATACTTTGTAAACTCTTTCAGTTTGTGAGCGAGTGCTGCACATACTCGACCATTCTGAACATCACAGCTCTCAGTGTGGAGAGATACTTTGCTATTTGTTTTCCTCTTAGGGCAAAGGTAGTCGTGACCAAGGGTCGAGTGCGAGGGGTCATTTTGGTCCTATGGATAGTATCCTTCTTTAGCGCGGGACCTGTGTTCGTGCTCGTCGGGGTTGAGCACGAAAACGGGACTAACTCGTGGGATACCAACGAATGCAAAGCGACGGAATATGCCATCAGGTCTGGGCTCTTAACCATAATGGTTTGGGTCTCCAGCATCTTTTTCTTCTTGCCTGTGTTCTGCTTAACTGTCTTGTATAGTCTCATCGGGCGAAAGCTCTGGAAGAGAAAGAGGGAGACAATTGGAGAAAACGCTTCGAGTCGAGATAAAAGCAATAGACAGACAGTGAAAATGCTGGGTAAGTGTCTGGTTTCATCACCGGATTAAGTTTATAATTTTGCGCACTTTGCGCACAAGCGCACCCATTACGCACAGGACGCGCTTGGCACAAAACAGCGGTTCAATCCTGATTCATACTTCCTTTTAGAACCTAAAAATACAACTCGTCATGTAAAAACTAAATTGAATGCGTTTATTGAATTATGCGTTGAGGAAAACAGGCAATGTCCAGATTTAAAGTTTTAATATACGATTTTAATTAACATTCTAATGCGTTTTTCTAACTGAAGTCTTTAGAGATAATAGAAAGGCGCAGTGTAGCTTCAAGCTTTAAGTAACATTTTTTTCTTTGTTTACTCTTTAATCTTTGTGCGCAAGGTCATAATATTAAATTGTGTTAAGGAAAATAAAATGCTGATATTCCCTCAAAAAAAAAATAATAATAAGTAAAAAATCAAGGTAACAGTGTTGAGTAATTGTCCAAGAATAAGACTGAGAAAATATGATACAAAATAGGAAGCATTGACTTGACACTTGAGTGTTCGTTTTGAAAGTGATGAAAATCTTTTTTTGTAAATGAAAATGTAAAGTTTAATTGAAAGTTATAGCAGATCTGACAGTTTATTAAAATATTACATCATGAAAATCTACTAAATGTTCCTGTACTTTTAAAATAATATGCTTTGTATTTTGTGTGCTAATGAGGCTATTAAATAGAATTGGTCAGCCAAAATAAAAATAAAAATTCTGTGTTGGTTTACTCACCCTTCACTTGTTTCAAACCTATTTGAGTTTATTTCTTCTGTTGAACATAAAACAATATGCACTGAAGATTAATGAAAACAAGTTGTCATTGACTTCCATTGTATTTTTTCATACCATGGACAATGGCTATAGTTATCAAACATTTTTCAAAATATCTTCTTTTGTGACAAAAAGAAACAAATAAAGACTTAGAACTATTCCAGAGTGAGTAACTGTTCATTATTGAATGAACAATTTTGTGCATGCCCAACTGTTTGCTTGAAACCGTTGCTCTTTTTCCTGCTGAGTTTCTTTCATTACCTCTGTCTCACAGCTGTGGTGGTGTTTGCCTTCGTGCTTTGCTGGCTCCCCTTTCACGTGGGTCGTTACCTGATCTCCAAATCCACAGAGATGGGCTCTCCTGTCATGTCCATCATCAGCCACTACTGTAATCTCATCTCCTTTGTACTCTTTTACCTCAGTGCAGCAATCAACCCCATTCTGTACAACATCATGTCCAAGAAGTACAGGATGGCAGCTTGCAAACTTTTTGGACTACGTAACACCCCGCGAAGAAGCACATCGGTTGCCAAAGGAGAGAGTTCGCCATGCTGGACAGAATCTACAGCCAGCCTGTGACTTGAATGACTTCCCCATTAACCTCATGCACTGCTGCTATCATGAATTTGAACATGACCTTCTCTTGATTTGACAAAAGATCCACATTAGGGCTTTTCACACTGTATGGGCTATATATTTTTTAGATGATTAAAGAGGTATTCAACATATTTTTAAAAGGGATAGTTCACCCCAAAAATGATCTCCATTTACACACCCTCAAGTGGTTCTAAGTGAAGTTCCACAAACTAATCAAGAGGAGCACGTGATATGATTGATCGCAAGTGGTCTTCCATTTGTAATCATTAGTAAGCCAATCGGATCATTCCAAGCTCACTATAAATATCCGACGAACATTATTCCCTTATCTTTTTTTTTTTTTTTTTGAAGAATCCCCCTATCCACCTCATCTCCTCCTTTACAAGGGGAAGCTCTCGAGAACTTCCCTATCTTGTACCCCCTCACATGCTCATTGACCAGGTGGGAGCCCTGGGCTCAATTTTTTCTCTCCCGGGACAGCATGCCAAACCTGCTATTATTATCCAGCAATATCTAAGTGTGAACTCTTAAAACCTTTGAGTTTATTTCTTCAGTTGAACAAAAATTAAGATTTTCTGAAGAAAGCTGAAAAGCTGTAACCATTGACTTTCATTGTAAAGACATACCATGGAAGTCAATGGTTACAGGCATTCAGCATTATTCAAAATTTAATTGATTCATATTATAATATCATATAATATCATATTACTCATAAAGATTGTAAACAATTAAAGAAGAGCAAATGATGTCACAATTTTCATTTTTTGGGCCAGCTATCCCTTTAAGCATCCCTGCCAGAAATGTTTTATAGAAACGATAACAAGAGATTATTCTTTACAGGACAGTTGACTATTTTAAACTGAAGAGGTGTAGAAAAACACATTCTGTGTTCTTTTCTAAATTCCAAAGGTCTAGCTTGGAGCTAGTAACACTGAATACAGTGCTAAATGTTCATGTATTGATGTCAATAATGAAAAGGTATGCAATCCATGTACATGAAATCAAAAATAACATGGTTACACTTTACAATAATGATCTTCTAATGTATTTGTTAACATTAACAAACAATGAACAATGCATTTACTACAGTATTTACTCATCTTTGTAAACGTTAGTTTATGTAAACACATTTGTTATTTATTAATTTGTGCTAACAAAAAGTGCATTAACCAATGTTAACAAGCATGAAATAAGATTTTAACAATACAATATTTTTACAGTTAATTTTTGTAAATAAATAAAATTAACTAATGCAACATTATTGTGAAGTGAAACCAATATTAAGTGTCAAAAATGTTATACAATTTGCCCATTTCACAACTTACCAGAATTCTATGATCAAATTAAAGATAAATTTAAAAAATTGAATAAAATCTGACATCTCAAAAAATCACTGAGGGCCAAATAGACTTCAGCATGTAAGTTAAGGGTAGGTTGCACATCAATGAGAAATGTCAGTATACAGTATGATTAAGAATGAGTGATTGTTACCTGTTGATATATTTTGTGTTGCAACCAAATCTTAAGTTTTTATTTTTTATTTTTTTTATTTTGTGAAAATCCCTATTAAATATATAGGACGAATATCCCTATTGGCTTGATGTCAAACATCCCATGAAAAAAAGTCAAACTGGCTTCATAAAATTTGCTTTCCTTTTTATTAAATTTTAATGCCCAGATATTAGTAAGAAACTAAACAAACAGAACAAAAATAATTTTAATCTGCATGCATGATGATTTTATGAACAAATCAGCTCACATTTAACAAAGAACATAAAAAAACCTGAACTAGAAGGGATGTGATCTGAGTTTATAGGTTTGTTGCACATAACACCCATTGAGCTCTCAGATCTGGCAGTATTTTAGAAAGATCCATTCCATTATGAGCCATTTGCATCAAAGCTCCACATTTGATATGTATATGCTTTTAAGATATAAAGAGATAGGACGAAAATAACATGTTGCCTTAAATCTAAATGAAATCTGGAAGACAAAGTGAGCACTGTAGATACAGCAGCCTCCCGATGCGCCTGACGACAGGGACTGCAGAGGAGATGCCGTTCATTTGCATTGTGCCTGAATACATGTCGTGCTCTCTTAGCAAGTGTTGTCTCTGTGTGTGTGTGTGTGTGTGTTCATAGAGCTCCGCTCCAGACCTGAAGCAATACACTTGCTTTGGAGGAAAGTTAATTAAAAACAAAGAAACATAAAACAGTCAAAATGCATTTAAAGTACTGAAGCATCATAAAAGCTTGCTTTTTTGTTCTCTGTGTTTCATGTGCTGAATGCATAAGCTATTGGTACTAAACTACACTGTTGTTCAGAAGTTTCATTTAAAACCACCGCAATAACTGTCCTCACAGTATATGTGTATGTTAACAAGAGCTCTTGAATCCAGTTGTATCTGTTGTGCTGAAAACTGCATGTGTCTTGTGTTCTGAAATGCTGTACAGTATATATACTTGCATATTTGTAAATTGTAACATATGTAAATATACTCACTTAATTGGATATTTGTTGTGCAGGATGTTTTCTTTTTGTGAATGTTGGTGTCGACTAAGATCAAGGATTTACCAATTATGATCAATTTGTCATGCTATGTTAAAAATAAACATTCCAGAAGGGGCTTTTCACAGTGATCCAATAGATTTACTGCTTTTGGTTCCTCAAAGAACAATGAAGACCATTATAATAATCTAAAAAAAACTTTCCACATTTAATGGAACCATTTGGTGAATGAACAGATTAAAGATTCAGTGAAAAAAATAAGGTTTTTAAGGTAACTGGCTGCAAACCATATGCACATATAAATTGTTTGCAAGTAGCAAGATTAAAACAATTAGCAAATCCAATGAATCATTTTGTTACAATGAATCAGTGTTCTTTGATTTTAAGAGTAATATATATATATATATATATATATATATATATATATATATATATATATATATATATATATACACATACATACATACATACATACATACATACATACATATATATATATATATATATATATATATATATATATATATATATATATATATATATATATATATATATATATATATATATATATATATATATATATGTGCATAGATTCAACAAGGTGCTGATAAAGTATTCCTCAAAGATTTTGGTCCATATTGACATGATAGCATCAAACAGTTGCTGCAGATTTGCACATCCATGATGCAAATCTCTCATTCCACCACATCCCAAAGGTGCTCTATTGGATTGAGGTCTGGGGACTGTGGAGGCCATTTGAGTACAGTGAACTCATTGTCATGTTCAAGAAACCAGTCTGAGATGATTCATGCATTATTATCCTGTTGGATAACATTATCCAGGCTCGTTATCCTGTTGGAAGTAGCCATCAGAAGATGGTTAAACTGTGATCATAAAGGGATAGACATGGTCAGCAACAATACTGTGGCGTTGACACACTGCTATATTAGTGCTAACATGCCCAAAGTGTGGCAAAAAAAATATCTCCAACACCATTACATCACCAGCCTAAACTGTTCATACAAGGCAGGAAGGAGCCAAACTTTCATGTTGTTGACACCAAAATCTGACCCTACCATCTGAATATTGGAGCAGAAATTGAGATTCATGCATACATTAGTTGTAACGAGTGGTTATTTGAGCTACTGTCGCCTTTCTATCAGCTTGAACCAGTCTGGCCATTTTCCTTTGACCTTTGGCATGAACACTGCATTTGACCCCACAGAACTGCTCCTGATATTTTCACTATTACAGACCATTTTCTGTAAACTTTTTTGATGGTTGTGTGTGAAAATCCCAGTAGATCAGCAGTTTCTTAAATACTCAAACCAGCCAGACTGGCACCAACAGCCATGCCACATTCAAGGTCACTTAAATCACATTTCTTCACCATTCTGATGCTCGGTTTGAACTGCAGCAGATTGTATTGACCATGTCTACATGCCTAAATGCATTGAGTTGCTGCCATGTGATTGACTGATTAGAAATTTGTGTTAACAAGCAGTTGTACCTAATAAAGTGGCCGGTAAGTGCATATCTAATCATTGTTCAATTGAACTTATATTCTTCATCAGCAACAAGCATTTTTCAGTTTCATGAAATCTTGAGAAATCCCACTCTTATGTCTCGTGTCCATGTGTAAAGTCTGACTCTTGTTGCTTTATCGATGTCAAACCAAGGTCAGAGTCTTCGGACTGGAGTGAAAGAGAATTAAAAAGGAGAATGGCTTCATAAATCAGTCAGATCTCCTCATGAGGCAGGAGGTGACGCTGCAAAATGAGATTGTCCACCATTCACTCATGCCACTTTTGCCTAACATCATCATAAAACATAAAAAAAAAATCTTTTTCCATGTAGGCCTGAATGAGAAGGGGGAGTGTAAACACTCTTTAAAGCGGCAATTACAGGTCGATTTCAAATAGATGAATGCCATACCTGGACAAACTGCTTTTTTAATGCTTGACTTCAATTAAAAGACTCTGGCATTAAAGGTGTAGGGTGGGCTAATAACGGTTGGATTTTCATAAGTGAGCACAATCCATCACTGCAAACTTTAAATGGTTTCACCTTATAAAACAGTTACAGGCAAATTCGTCAGTAGTGTCTGGATACAGCCTTGATGATGCAAGCTAAGACTGCATATCTCAGAGATGCAATGCATGTCAGAAACAATGCACTCAATGGAGCTAGTGATGTCACTGTGAGGGGTAGGGTTCGGGATTGGGTTAGGTGAGGGTATTAAAAAGCATTACATGCAGCTCAGATTGCAACTGCACCAGATCGGCATCCAGGCCCTTCTCCAATTTGTAGATGTCTCCTCCACAGTCATACAGTAGGACATCAAACTATTGAAGACTGGAGACTCTGATTTATTGATTGCACACTGCTCTGTTATTGGATGTTGACTATATCTTGTCACATGATCAGTTCAGAGTAACATTTAGTTCCATTTGGAAGGCCTTATCACTATGCCCTAATTACTGTGAAGGGTTTACCCTCTGGAGTGACTCCTTGGAAGGAATTAGGGCACTGGTGTTAAACTTACTCTTTCGAGGGCCACAACTCTGCACAATTTAGATCCAACCATAATTTAACAAAACTTATTAAACTAATTGATTCCTTCGGGTTTGTTTTATACCTACAAATAGGTGTGTTGAAGCAGGGCTGGAACTAAACTCTGCAGGTCTGTGGTCCTCCAGGAATTGAGTTTGACACTTCTGGATTAAGGCATAGAAATGAGCCCTTCCGAATAGAATGTCACTCTAAAGTAATAATCTGAGTAAAGTTAGTTGATTGAACATTTGAATCAGTGAATTGTTAAATGAAGACTAAGTCTGAAATCGCCTACTACTCAGTAGGTACTGCATTTGAATGTACTACTCGACTGTTAGAAAAGTACGTTCTGCACAGTGTAAATGTGAGTAGTATGAATGGAACTCTGATGTACTACTGCCGCCATTTTTCATCATCAAGTGAACTACCTATGTCAGTTAATTGCGTCACTTCACTCCCATTCATGAATTTTCTTGTGGTGCATCATGGGATAGCATAGCATCCATTGGATGCGCACTTCAGAATCTCACCGGAGGTAGTAAGTCATCGAGGTACTTTGCACATAGGCTACTGATTTTCGAATTCTATGAATTCTGACATACTACACATACTGTTTTTAGCATATTATATTCTATAGAAGTATGCGATTTATGACGCAGCCTAAGTCTACTGAAACATTTGCATCAGTGATAAATTAACTGTAGACTCTCTGTCTAAAACATTTGAATTAGTGAGTCATTAACTGTAGACTCACTCAGACTAAAACATTTGAATCAGTGAGTTGTTAACTGTATACTGTCTGACTGAAACATTTGAATCAGTGAGTCGTTAACTGTAGACTCACTCAGACTAAAACATTTGAATCAGTGAGTCGTTAACTGTAGACTCTCTGACTGAAACATTTGAATCAGTGAGTCGTTAACTGTTGACTCACTCAGACTAAAACATTTGAATCAGTGAGTCGTTAACTGTAGACTCTCTGACTAAAACATCTGAATCAGTGAGTCGTTAACTGTATACTGTCTAACTGAAACATTTAAATCAGTGAGTCGTTAACTGTAGACTCTCTAACTGAAACATTTGAATCAGTGAGGCGTTAACTGTAGACTCACTCAGACTAAAACATTTGAATCAGTGAGTCGTTAACTGACTCTCTGACTGAAACATTTGAATCAGTGAGTCGTTAACTGTAGACTCTCTGACTGAAACATTTGAATCAGTGAGGCGTTAACTGTAGACTCACTCAGACTAAAACATTTGAATCAGTGAGTCGTTAACTGACTCTCTGACTGAAACATTTGAATCAGTGAGTCGTCAACTGTATACTCTCTTACTGAAACATTTGAATCAGTGAGTCGTTAACTGTAGACTCACTCAGACTAAAACATTTGAATCTGTGAGTCGTTAACTGTAGACACTCTGACTGAAACATTTGAATCAGTGAGCCGTTAACAGGGGTACTTCTTTGGAATTTAAACGTATTACTTGTCATGGTCACTTGACCTACCCACGTCACTTGCGCCCCTCCACTCACATTAATAAATTATTTTGCGGGGCATCATGGGATAGGGCATCGTGCATTGGATGGGCACTTCAGAATCTCGCTGGAAGTAGTAGATTATCCGGGTAATTCTCGCATACTGATTTTTGAATTCTATAAATTCAACAAACTGCTCGGCTTGCTTACTGATTTTAGCGTACTATATAGTATGGACGTATGCAATTTTGGACACAGCCAGTGAGTCGCTAACTTTAGACTAACTCTGACTGGAACATTTGAATCAGTGAGTAGTTATCTGTAGACTCACTCTGACTGAAACACTTGAATCAGTAAGTCGTTAACTGTAGACTCTGACTGAAAAATTTGAATCAGTGAGTCGTTAACTGTAGACTCTGACTGAAAAATTTGAATCAGTGAGTCGTTAACAGTAGTATTACTCGTTCTTTGACGCATGCAGATTTGTTTTACAGTAATAGTCATAAATATGTTTGTCCAACATAAGATGTCTTTGCGACTGTTTAATAGATTGATGGATTACAAAACTATGTTGAAAACAATAGAACTTGTGATCATAGCTGGCTTAAAATGATTTTAGGAAAGTTTTTAGATCAGTTCTTCAGTTAACAATTTTCTGATTCAAATGAGCTGGTATGAATCAGTCCACAGTTAATGACTCACTGATTCAAATCTTTACTTGTGGACATCTGTCATGCATGGAAAAGACTACTTTTCAGGCAATCTTAAAGTTGAAGATACTCAGTATCGATGAGTAATATTCATAATGAAGCTAATCATTATTATATTCTACAGCCTGAATCATCACACCAGAGTGTTACTGTTTCTTTAAGAATGAGTAACCGCCTCAACAGGTTTATGCAGCACTTTTGCTGGTGGATGAAATTGGACTAGCAGCTTCATTGAGCAACATCTTTCTACATCAGGCACATCAGCAAAACTAGAGAAAAGCCTGCAGGAATCATTAGATGTTGCGTTTCATGAATAATTTATCATGTCTGGAATACTTGATTCTGATTGGTCAGTCGTGACCGGCTTATTGGCACCATCTTGTGACTAAATAATCAGCAGTTTCTGACAGCTTTGCGTTTAATTAAAGAATTAACAAGGCGTAGGCCTGCCGAAAAAAACACACTGCCAGGCTTTATTAGTTGTTTGCAATCACGTGGTTTTGGTGATGTGCGAAATTCAGATGGAGGGCAGAGAGTAAAAACTGAATGGGAGACATAGCAAAGTCAGTATTTTTGCAATTTATACCATATTTTAAAGGATGTATAGCCTAAATAGAAAATAACCACATATGTTGGGCATGATCCTTATATCATGAAGAGGGCAGAGTTTTCTACTGAACTAAAATATATTTGCCTGCAACCTGAGGTGATAGTTACAATACAAGCGATTACGTTTCATGAAAAAGCATTACAGAAAATATGTTTGAAAGCATACTATAAATAATTAGTTGAATTAAACTCGTAGCAATTATAGTGTTGCTGTGGTACAACACAACTGTAGTAATAAACAAATTATTCAATCTTCAGTTTACTTCGCTGTACCAGTTTAAACTAACATTACAGTATTTATTAGTTTATCAGTTTACTATTGACAGAGCTGTACATGTTGAACAATTTACTATGTGGTTCAAAAACATGTTTATTATAAATTACTGTAGTAGTTTTTTGTTCTGTCGATGAACTTACCATCAACAAGCATTCAGCGCTGACGCACATCTCAATGTTCACATTACGGTTGTTTATTCTGCCAAACACCAGTGAAGACTTGGATTATTGCGAATCAATACAGAAATTTCATTGCAGCGATTATATGGCAGGGTACGTTATTTAAATTCACCTGGATTTTGTATAAGCGTGTTGGTGTTTGTATCTGAGTTTTATATAACACATGAACATATTTATACACATAGCTAGGCCTGTATATACAGGGCCGGAGCAAGTTGTACAGCCGCTCTAGAACACCACTGACTGAGGACAAGGGTGGTGAGAGAGGTGTCGCGGACACCGCCCTCTCTATTCTGCCGCCCTATGCCCGGATATAACTGATGAGCCACCTAGGTCGTCTCTATGGACACGCCGGCCCTGGCTGTGTGTTTAATTCTGATGTCTCAAAGGCACATTTTAGTGATAATGACCCATATACACACACACATATATATATATATATATATATATATATATATATATATATATATATATATATATATATATATATATATATATATATATACATATACATATATATATATATATATATATATATATATATATATATATATATACATATATATATATATATATATATATATATATATATATATATATATATATATATATATACATATATATATACATATATATACATATACATATATATATATATATATATATATATATATATATATATATATATATATATATATATATATATATACATATATATACATATACATATACATATACATATATATATACATACATACATACATACATACATACATACATACATACATACACATACACACACACACACACACACACACACACACACACACATATACATATATACGTAAATTTATTGACATAATGCCTGCAAATGGGTTATTATCACTATAAGGTGCTTTTGATGTCCCACAAGACGGGATCAGTCCTTTTTGAACATAATGCGAAATAATGAAATTCTGATGTTTCAATATGGTTGGCTAAACCTTTACACACATGCAGGTAGAATTGAACGTGTTTTGAAATTTGTTTTTGTCAATCTGTCCATGTTCTTTCATTGAATGGATGTGATTTTGCCATGTCACACCACTGTAGGTCGATTAGATGAAATGAAAAAGATTTTTAAATATTCTTATTGTCTCTAACAAGTTATTTGACCAAAAAAAAAAAACAAACACAAAAAAAAAAAAAAAAACGTAATTTTAATAACTATTTATTTTCAAAACATTAATAATAATTTTGCAAGTGTCCTTGAAATTGCTGTCCACCCTGTCATGGTTTGGTAAATGCCCCTATAAGAAACCCTCTGATGTACTCATTGGCATCCCCATGCCCATTTTTCCCTTTCTTCAGAGGAGGGTAAAACATCCGCTGTGACACACAGTAACTATCTACATTTATGTTTCCTTTTTTTCTTCATATTGTGTTTGGAATTGAATGTTGTCAAGCTTAACATATCTACCCTGTCAAAGTCAAATAGTGATAAAAAAAAATTTCAGAAATCAAAACTATAGCTTTCAAAGTACGTACAGAGAACTTCCCATTCATTTGCATATTCATAAAACCTAAATGATAACGTGCCTGTCCTGTGTATATAACCTTTATTTGCGTGTCAAATGAATTATCAGGTTCAAAAAAAGTTTGTACACATGGATGTATCGAAAAATGTTTAATACATATCGCATTGTCTTCTGTTTTTCAGCCAGTTTCTTGAACCTTCCCCCCTTTATGGGCAAAAACTTTTGGAAGTCTAAAAAAAACTGTTCGGATTTCTTTTGATTTAAACAATTATGAACAACATAAAACAGAAATATTTTGATATTCTGATAGCAATCCCAATGTAGAAGAATCACTTCCTGCCCTCCATCTGTATTTCGCACATCATCAATGATGTCATGTAAAAACAACCTAATCTGTGATAATCCGTGATCTACTTTATTTCTATTGTAACATTATATAATAATAAGTAAATCAATAAAATGCTAAATAAATAAATAAATAAAAAATACAATCTGTCAGAAAAAAAATTTAAACATTTATTGGGTATAAATATATTACATACACACTACAGATACAGTTAAGTCTTACATACATAGGGTAGTATTTGCAAAAAATCTATACATTAACATTGATATGGCAGTTTCTTTTATATATATGCATATGAAATTGTCTAACATTTACAATACAAGAAATTTATGACTTTAAAAATTGTAGATCATGACAAGCCTGGAATGTTTTTGTATATTTCCTTTCTTCTTCTTCTTTTTTTTTTTTAGTTTTTGTTTAAACTGTGAGGTAAAAATTTTCCACCTTTTTGGAAAATAGTTGAAAACACTTATGGTTCTATACATTTCTCTGGGATGACTGAGAGCTGATCGATCTCCAAAGCATCATTCTCAAATTCATTTTTCATATTTAAAACAGAGCACAGACAAAACTGAGATCAAACGGAATAAAATACAATATAAAAATACAAAACTGTACTTGGGCCATAAAAATAGGTGTGTATTTTGGAAAATTGTACAAGGACCGATAAAAGAGAGAGAGAGAGAAACAAAATAAAAACAAAGCAATTGAGATCAACGGTGAGGACCAAAGAAGAAAAAAAAAATATATACTTATACAAAGGAGAAAAAAAAACTTACTAACATTTAAAAGGACACCAATGGACTTTCAGACTTTTCACTAGATATATTTCAAGCCTGTGTGGGCCAGTTTTACAGACATTTCGTACTGCATTATTCTCTCGATTTGAAAGCAATAGCAACATTGACTAGGAAATACAGTTTTATCAAGATAAATCTAATAAAGATTAATGTTTCGCTTTAAAAAGTGCTTCATTTCTGTTAGTTGACATACTATATATCTATATATCTCTATATATAATTCCTTAGCAAAAATACTGGATAAATTCACTATTGCGCTATGACATGTTTAAAAAAAAAAAAAGAAAAAAAAAAATGTCAAAACAGTCTGATTGTTTTGCGTTCCTTTCGATGTGAAACAGCATGTAAGATTTCACCTCTTAAGGATTAATCAAATAAATGGCACAATTACCACTACTTAAAAAAAAAAAAGTGTAGTCACAGATGAAGTTTAACTTATAAACTCGTGTTTTTCCTTTTCAAGAAATGATGTTCTAGTGTCACAAAAGGATTTGTCAAGTAACCCTTTAAATAACGATAAAAAGCAACATAATAGTGGACAAGCCTCCGCTTTGGCAAACAGTAAGATAACAAGCATCATAACACTCTTTAACAATGCCAAAATGTAGCTATGTACGGTATGGTACTGTATGTCCCAGTACACACTCACAAATAAAAACAAAAGAAAAAACATTTGCTACGGTTCTCTATATGAAAAGACAACTAGTTGGAGTTCGGCACTTTCTGATAGGAGATGATTTGGTTATATATATTTATATATTGTACGTAAATATTTCAGCATGGTACATGCTACATGTTCCCAATTAATGAAAGACATAAACACAACCAGAATGAAAGGAATGCTGGCCTTAATTGTTAATCTACAACACAAAATAACTGGATAAAAGAAAGAAAAAAAAAACATGCTACAAGACAGAAAGAGAAGGAAAACGTACATAACTACATCTCTTAATTTGTTTTGAAAAATAAATAAAAGAAGATTGCACTTTAATTGCCATTTAAAGTACTGTATGCAATAGATAGTATAAATAACCCTAAAGAACGTATACCTTACTTTCCCATTAACTTTGGCAAAGGTATTCTGAGCTAGTAAACGATTTGCTTATGAACGAACTGGAGCAAGGCACAGCTTAGGTGAGAAAACAGATCAAATAAACACGTGGAATGACGCTACTGATGACAGCAAAAACTCATTCGGCAACGTTTAGTGTTTGGCAGCACCCTCTAGTGTGTACTTCACCTCTGAAAAGTCCATGTCCCTGAGGTACAATACAGGCTGTCAGTTTTAGTTCTCCTTTTTATTTCCCCCCTAACTGTTCTGCGCGCCGGAGAAACTCTTTGGATCGATGATGGGAACTGCTGGTTTGTACCTTCTTTACTTGGCTAAAGATGCACCGCAATCTGTTTTGGCATGAACGATAACCTCAATAAAGCACCTTAGAAATGTCCAACTGGCTTTTTCACGGATTTAAAAAAGATGAAACATTCGAGGCGAGGTCTTGGGCATTCACAGAGTGAGAGAACATGAGGGTTTTCACAGCTACACACTCACTGGCTATTGTGAATCCAGCCATTGAGCTGGTCCCTGGATCTACAGACGCCCCATAGAGCCTGATATCAGTCTGAGAGAGAGAGATGAGGGGGAAGTTTGCCTAGCCAAGACATTCAACGGAGGAAAGGACTATGACGTGCACCTTAGGACTGGATGGCCAGTTTTCTTCACCGGAAAGAGCGTGTGGTGGCATCGTTACTCTGCTTCCCTCCGCCCTCATCCGCCAACCACTACTGACCACAGATAAAGCACCATAGATTGTGAAATGACACGCTCCAAAAGAGACATCTACTTCAAACGCGTTATTTATATTACAATAGCTCTATAGAATCTTATATTTATATCTATATATTAGATAACCAATTCGGTTCGTAGGAAGTAAAAATAATAATAATAATAATAAACACACAATAGCAGCATCACTTAAACCACACTTGGATTGCAACTTGCTTTGGCAGCTTAATGCAGGGGGGCTTTTCCAACAGCCTTACTACGGTACGCTAACAGTATGTCGTGATTCTGAAATGGATCGGGGTGAAAATGGTGTATTAAAAAACTAAACAAATGTGGAACTGGGTGAACTGTGAGCATTTCGCAAAAGCTATGATTCCAAAAACTCGTGTATGGCTGTGAAACAAAGCGCACTTGGATAAAATCAACAAGAGTAAGGCCGTGAACTCGGAGAAAATAGCGATACATTTTCCTCCCGACATATACGTACACTTAAAGGGATACGAAAAAACAAAGCATGCAAAAAAACAGGCTGTCACGCAACTCTTCGTAAGGCTTGATGATGTGGTTTTGCTTCCCCCGAGAGTTCAGAGCGAAATCCACGCGAGCGATGCACGGGCAGGCTGGAAGGCATCAGAAAGAGAGAGAAAAAGAGTGTGAAAGACGAGGAGAGAGCCTGTATAACATACTCAGCCTACAGTACGTCACGTCCGATGTGTACTTTAAGTGTTCGTGTGTTACTCGAAGCGTAAATGTTTTCTGTTCACTTCATGAAGAAGTACTCCACCACAAAAGCGATGAGGAAAGACAGGGCTCCGAATGCCCCGACGAGGACTGCGGCGAATCGCTCGTCTGTGGAGAACATGCCGCTGGGTCTCAGGGTCTCGGTGGAGCTCAGTTCTCCGGGAAGGGCGAGTTCGGTGCGCCGCAGGCTGAAGAGTGAGGGTGGGCTGAGGGGCCCGCACAGTTCCTGTGTGCTGTCCTGACACCGGCGACACACGTACACACGGAAACGATAGTCTGTGTTGTTCTGCAGGCCCGAGATCTGGAAGCTTGTGTCCTCTCCCTTATATAACTGAAAAAGAGAGAATGAACGTTTGTGAAAAATACAGCAGACTTAAAAAAAAAAAAATAACTACGAACAATGATTATTATTGCATGTGAAATGCTTAATAACGATTTTAAATAACAAATAAATACATGTGATGATAGCATTTTTTAAGGATTTGTATTTGATGACAACATTGTATCACTATAACAACACTTTCAATTTCACACACAATTACAGATTTTGCCACTCTGTTTTATATTAAGTAGTGCACACTTTTCATTATTACTTTAAAATTCTAGAATTACTTTTAAACTGCTTGTGAAATGTGTATTTTGCTAACACATATTGTTATTCTTTAGGTGAACTATTGATCTGTGCAAATTAAGGCTGATTTATACTTCTGCCTCGAGCAATCACCGTGACGCATGACGTATACCCTGCGCGTAGTCGTGTATTCATACTTCTGTGCGCTGTTTGGGTTCCTCAGCAATAACACTTCCAAAATGCTAGCTGGTAGTATGTTATGTTATGTTCCTCTGTATCGAGTTTATTCGCAGGTGTTTTGTGTTTTTTCTGAACATTACCTTAATGTAGCTACAGTAGCTAAAACTCACTTACTCAGAGGCGGAAACTGGCATCATGCAACAACAATAATCATAAGGTAAACAAAACATCTGGAGCTCCTTCAAAGGACTTGACATTTGTAAACACTCGCTCCATCGGGCTCGCGGATCTTAGCACCGCCCACACTCCTCACAGCTACTAAGCTGACCAATCACAGCTTGCACTACACACCTTTGCGACGTGTAGTTACGTTTTAAGCGTCGCCTTAAGCCATGGCAAGGACTGCGACTGCACAAAGGCTGCATCTTACCATAAGCGTGCATCTAATCAGAAGTATAAATCAGCCTTTAATCAACTGAATTACATATGTTTTGTTCATTTTTGATCAAAGTCTGACCATTTGCTTCCTCTGAAAATTTTTCTTCAGTTTGATGGCTTACTGTTGAACAAACTTACTGTTTGTTTGCTACAAGTGAATGATGCACACACACAAAAAAAAAAAAAAACCCCGGCCCCTACTCCAATATTCTGTTTAAGTCAGAAGTAAATCAAGTTAAAAAAATCATCACACTGCCACCTTAGCTCTCAAAAAACAAATTTAATTTGGACAACGATTCAAACTACAAGGTCTTCATCAGGTCATGCAAGAAACACAAGAGAACTCAAAATATTGGCTGTTTCTCAATTCCAAGAATGCAGACAACAGACTTGCATTCTCGTGGAGAGCGATCTTCCCAAGTTACATCGGAAGAACAAACTCGCGAGAACACAACACTTTTTATGAGAAATGGTCACATGATGATCACATGAACTTCACATGTTTTTTTTGAAAGATTTATTTTTGCCCTTTTGTCTTTATTAAGTGGATAGGACAGTATTTCAGACGGGAAGCGAAGTAGGAGAGAGAGAGAAGGGGTAGGGACGGGAAATGTCCTTAAGCCAGGATTTGAACTCGGGACGCCCTGAAGTGCCTCAGCGCACTAACCACTAGGCTTTTGCACCAAAACCTTTGCATATTTTTTACGAAAAATTATTTAAACATTACAGCATTCATACAACGATTTATTGTTTTTTCCATTTTCAATACATATATATATATATATATATATATATATATATATATATATATATATATATATATATATATATATATATATATATATATATATAAAAACTTTAATGAACTTTAATGATAAATCTATATCAAATGTCGTACTTCCCACCTCCTTTATTCAGCTGCAATGACTTCTGAAACTTTAAGTGAGATTTTCTCGATGCACACATTCTCGATATCAAGAACACATTGGGGAACTTACACACATCCTCTGTTATTACGGTCTTGAGTTTTGGAACTGAGCTTTGCTGGTTGATGATGACATTACATGATAACAAAGACGCAAGAATGCTTAAAAAAGCATATTAAGAAACAGCCTTAGTCAAACTCTGGACATCAAACCTGCAAACAATGATCACCCCAGTTAACCAATGAGTAAGTAAATAAAAAAATACACAAGTTGAAACCAACAGAAAACGACTACAGTAAACCATCAGAAACATCATTCAACCGGAAGCAGCTCAACATACAGAACTAAAAGTCTCAGCAACTTCCAGTTTGCGGAGACTTCAGAAAAGTTATTAAAATAACTAAGATAGATCAATAGATTGGATGTACCTGGTAATTGCAGTCAACTACTGAAAGTAGAGCACAGAAAAGCCTGTAGATTAATTAATTATTTTTTAAAAAGTAAATAATAAAGATAGAGGTCAATAGTGTGCATTCCTCATGCGAGGGAGAGCTTTCATATCTGGTAGTGTTGACCTAATGTCATTACATGCCACAAAATCCTCTATGAGCAAAGATGAAAGAGTGTACTAGACTATATGCGTCATATGCTGCTACAAGCAACAAACATTGAAGGCAGTCTAATTAAACTCCAGAACAATTCATGAGTGGGAATAAAAAAAAAGCCTTTCAACTGAAACTAGATATTAAAGTTTGAGGACAAACTTTATGGTGGCTTGAAAAGCCGAATCTGAAAGTTTGAAGTGGTTGAATTAGCATGTTACTAGCATGATTCTAGCATGAATTAGCATGCTACTAGGATGATTCTAGCATGAATTAGCATGTTAGTAGCATGATTCTTACATGAATTAGCTTGTTGTTAGCATGAATTAGCATGTTACTAGCATGATTTTAGCATGAATTAGCATGTTGTTAGCATAAATCTAGCATAAATTAGCATGTTACTAGCATGATTCTAGCATGAATTAGCATGTTGTTAGCATGATTCTAGCATGAATTAGCATTTTACTAGGCGGTTGCTAGGGTGTTTTAAGTGGTTGCTAGGTGGTTGCCAAGGTGGTGCAAGGCAGTTGCTAAGGTGGTCTGACTAGTTGCTAGGTGGTTGCTAGGGTGTTGCTAGACGGTTGCTAGGGTGTTTTGAGTGGTTGCTAGGCGGTTGCTAAGGTGGTGCTAGGCAGTTGCTAAGGTGTTCTGACTAGTTGCTAAGTGGTTACTAAGGTGTTGCAAGGTGGTCACTAGGGTATTCTGAGTGGTTGCTAGGTGGTTGCTAAGGTGTTGCTAGGCGGTTGCTAGGGTGTTCTGAGTGGTTGCTAAGGTGTTGCTAGGTGGTTGCTAAGGTGTCCTAAGTGGTTGCTAGGTGGTTGCTAGGGTATTCTGAGTGGTTGCTAAGGTGTTGCTAGGTGGTTGCTAGGGTGTCCTGAGTGGTTGCTAGGTGGTTGCTAAGGTGTTGCTAGGCGGTTGCTAGGGTGTTCTGAGTGGTTGCTAGATGGTTGCTAAGGTGTTGCTAGGTGGTTGCTAAGGTGTCCTGAGTGGTTGCTAGGTGGTTGCTAAGGTGTTGCTAGGTGGTTGCTAAGGTGTTGCTAGGCGGTTGCTAGGGTGTCCTAAGTGGTTGCTAGGTGGTTGCTAAGGTGTTGCTAGGGGGTTGCTAGGGTGTCCTAAGTGGTTGCTAGGTAGTTGCTAAGGTGTTGCTAGGCGGTTGCTAGGGTGTTCTGAGTGGTTGCTAGGTGGTTGCTAAGGTGTTGCTAGGTGGTTGCTAAGGTGTCCTAAGTGGTTGCTAGATGGTTGCTAGGGTGTTCTGAGTGGTTACTAAGGCGTTGCTAGGTGGTTGCTAGGGTGTCTTGAGTGGTTGCTAGGTGGTTGCTAAGGTGTTGCTAGGTGGTTGCTAGGGTGTCCTGAGTGGTTGCTAGGTGGTTGCTAAGGCGTTGCTAGGCAGTTGCTAGGGTGTTCTGAGTGGTTGCTAGGTGGTTGCTAAGGTGTTGCTAGGCGGTTACTAAGGTGTCCCAAGTGGTTGCTAGGTGGTTGCTAAGGTGTTGCTAGGTGGTTGCTAAGGTATTCTGAGTGGTTGCTAAGGCGTTGCTAGGCGGTTGCTAGGGTGTCCTGAGTGGTCGCTAGGCCCTTACTAAGGCATTACTAGGCCGTTGCTAGGTGGTTGCTAGGCGGTTGCTAGGGTAATTTGGGTGGTTGCTAGGCAGTTGCTAGGGTACCCTGGTTGGTTACTAGGCAAGCCTCACATACATGATTGATAAAACATTTATACTTAGTAAGCATTTCTAGCAAGTTACAGTACTGGGCTAGTCAATATTAGCATGTAGCTAGTCACTGCTAGCATGTGTAGCATATAGGAAGTTCCGTTTGCTAGCATGAGTCAAACGAGCCAATCTCCAAGTCTCTACGATGTTCTGATGCTGAGATATAGCTGTTGATGAATGGTTGCTAGGGTACTCTGTTTTGTTGCTATGGGCGAGGTTACAGAGTGAACTTGAATGTGGTTGGTTGTCTTAGTCGAATGAACCAACCCCCATGTCTCTATGACACTGCTATGCAAAGATATGCATCTTGGCCTATTTTAATGGAAGTCTATGGAATCAATTTGGGGGCGTGGCTTGTGAGCTTCATTATCATATTGAGATGCTCATTGGTTGTCTGAGTCAGATGAGCCATCCCCCAAGTCAATAGGACACTGCTATGCAAAGATATGCATGTAGGCCAGTTATTAACATGAGTCTAGTTTGAATTAGCATGTTACTAGCATGATTCTAGGACAAATTAGCATGTCATTAGCATGTTTCCAGTATGAGTTAGCATGTCATTAGCATGATTAGCATATGAGTAGCATGTTGCTAGCATGATTGGCATGTCATTAGCATGTTAGAATTATAAGCATTTGATAGCACAGCTAATTACATTCTATAGGACAGTTGCTAGGGTGCAGTATGTGGTAGTTAGGGGTGTGGCTAGAAAGTTAAAAGGCCATCAGTGATTGGCTGCTGGCTAGACTGAGTTAAATGAGCTCAGCCATTAGTCTCTATGACAGTCTGATGCAGAGTTATGAGCTCACAAAGTTTGATCCCATGTTAAGTCAATGAGAGTCTTTTGTAATGGAAGTCTACGGGACAGTTGCTAGGGTGCCATAAGTGGTTGCTAGGGAGTGGCTAGTAAGTCTAAAGGTCATCAGTGATTGGCTGCTGACAAGACTGAGTTGAATGAGGCCTGACTCTAGTCTGTAGGACAGTCTGATGCAGAGTTATGAGCTCACAAAGGTTGACTCAATGTTAAGTCAATGGCAGTCTTTTACAATGGAAGTCTATGGGACAGTTGCTAGGGTGCCAAAAGTGGTTGCTAGGGAGTGGCTAGTAAGTTTAAAGGTCATCAGTTATTGGCTGCTGGCTAGACTGAGTTAAATGAGCCCAGTTAGAAGTCTGTAGGAACGTCTGATGCAGAGTTATGAGGTCACAAAGTTTGACCCAATGTTAAGTCAATGGGAATTTTGGGAATTTTCCGGGTCGTTTTTCGGAAAACCGAAAGTCGGATCAGTCGGAAAAGATATAGCAACCCGAGTCAGACCAGTTTGAAGGTTTGACGAAAGTTTGAGGTATGAAGCTTGAAAGGGTTAGGAGGAGATAGACTTTAAAATTAGTCTCAGAAGAAAGAAGAAGAATAACTAGAACCTAAAGTTCGTTGACGAACTTTGATGTTGGCTTGAGAAAGCCAACGTGACTGCGCCGGGGACTCAAAGGCAGTTGGCAGGAAGCACAGCGGTTGAGAAGTGGTTAATAGGCGGTTGCTAAGATGTTGCTAAGGCATTCCTAGGTAGTTGCTAGGGTGTTCTGAGTGGTTTCTAGGCTGTTGCTAGGGTCCACTGGACTGTTAATCGGAAGGCCTCATTTACATTTTTGATCAAATCGAGAGAGAGAGAGAGAGAGAGAGAGAGAGAGAGAGAGAGAACTGATTTGTTCAGGTTGTTTAATGCAGATCACTATAGTATAGTTAGTATTTATAGTATATATTATAATCTGAACAAAATTACATTATAATAAATATCATATAAAGAAAAATATTAAATTAAAATACTAATGAAACAATAGCACATAAATTTAGTTAATTTGTCTTTTATTTAATCAGTCTTATCAGTTTTGCAGTTAATATAGAGTACAGTCAATTTACAGTAATTTGCAGCGTTATATATATAGTTATAGTTATATAGTTATATACAGTTTACAGGAAGAAAATTGCATTAAATACAATATTAGGCCATCTTCATCACGTGGTTAATTCTGACCAATGACGTTGTTTCACCCCACTGGCCACTAACACAATGTTATAATCGTAATATTTAATTGTCATCACCTGGGTGATTTTATTTTTTTTTCGTACAGCATAGGCCAAAAGCTTGGCTTTCATTGTCATTATCACAAGTGAGGAGAAGGCTTTTTTGCGGTACAGAATATTCTGTTTTGAAAGAAATATCTGAAGTAAACTTATGTTTTTGCCAACATAAAAGGGGGATAAAAAATAATCCTTATAACCCTAACCATAAATGTGTGTGTGTGTATGTATATATATATATATATATATATATATATATACACTGTTGAAGTCAGAACTATTAACCCCTAGTTGATTTTTTTTTCCCTTTTTTAAATATTTCCCAAATGGTGTTTAACAGAGCAAGGAAATGTTCACAGTATGTCTGATAATATTTTTCTTCTTGAGAAAGTCTTATTTGTTTTATTTCGGCTAGAATAAAAGCAGTTATTAATTATTTAAAAACCATTTTTGGGACACAATTATTATCCCCTTTAAGATATTTTTTTTTTTTGATAGTCTACAGAACAAACCATCGTTATACAATAACTTGCCTAATTACCCTAACCTGCCTAGTTACCCTTATTAACCTAGTTAAGCCTTTAAATGTGACTTTAAGCTGTATAGAAGTGTCTTGAAAAATATCAAGTCAAACATTATTTAATGTCATCATGGCAAAGATAAAATAAATCAGTAATTAGAAATAGGTTTTTAAAACTATTATGCTTAGAAATGTGCTGAAACAATCTTCCCTCCATTAAACAGAAATTGGGGAAAAAATAAACAGGGGAGCTAATAATTCTAACATCAACTGTATGAATATATATATATATATATATATATATATATATATATATATATATATATATATATATATATATATATATATATATATATATATACAGGGCTCGAAATTAACTTTTTTACTTGGTAGCACCGGTGCTCCCAACTTCAAATATTCAGGGGCACCAAAATAAATTTAGGAGCACCAGAAAAAATTTAGGAGCACCCACCAAAAATGAATGAGCACCGCTGCAAATAGCTTTTTAAGGGATTTATTTTATTTTAAAACAACATCAATAGGACTGACAAAAACCAGAAACAACTATTTAACTAATGCTGCGAAGACATTGATATTTGTGTGCAATAATTCTAAAATGAATGTCTAATAATTAGGCCATAGAATATTAGTGATGATGAAAATGACAATAATAGTAACAATGAATTACATTTCTCATTATGATACTGCCTTGAATGTGCATGAATGTAGGTTATCTGCTATAAAATGTCTGTTACTTTATATAAAATAATTGTATAGTTTGCATCAAACAAAAATGAAGCATTGCAGTAAGAAATATTGATTTTGTACTGCTGTATTTATATGCATGTCAATTTAATAAATAATATTTCTGCTACAAAACAAACAAAAGATTATAATAAATAATTCAATTCAATGATAAAAGCTGCAAAGCAGTCATCAGTAAATAAATAAAAAATAAAAATAATATACACCTCAAAAAAGAATAGACAAAAGAAAGAAAGTAAAGTCTCACTTCTATCACTCTTTAAAAGTTTTGGTTTCAGTTTGTGTCAATTTAAAGGTTCAGTCTGAGATGATCTTCATTTTTCTGTGTTTGTGGAAAAGCAGGCGAGTCAGCCGACCCAATTTATGAGCAGGCAGAGCAGGATTCTTGCACTAACCATCGGCGCAATACTGGTCTTTGTTATGAGCCGCAGTTTCAGTGATCTCAGCTGGTGGATCATTATTCACCACGTGACGTGTCACGATCTCTCTCATCTACACCTCAATTTTAGGTGGGGTTTGCAAACCTGTGTGCTTTAAGTTTTTACTCTTCAGCCGTTTGCATTTCCCGTGGTCATAAAAGCTCCTTCCCTGTCATCTGACAGCGGAATACCTTGAGTGATTGACAGCTAATATGAACCAATATAGCGGCAGGGAAGAGCGATTCAGCACGTTTTTACAAAAAATCAAAACAGGTCGCACTACAACCATTATCAGCAGTTGCACTAATGCGCCCAAATATGTTATGAGGTCGCATAGATTAATTTTCAGGCGCATATGCGACCAAAATGGTCGCAATTTCAGCTTCAAATGTTGTAACAAGCACGTCTGAAATGAGCCCGAATTTCTGTAGATTCAAAACAGTCAGTCCGGATATCCCCGCCTCTTAAAGGGCCAGTACTAAATTACAAAGGGCTCAAAAATAGTCTTCTGGCGCCATCTCGTGGACACTCTGACACGCTTTGAGTCTGAATTTTACAAATTTAATATAAAAAAAATATTTATAGGAAAACTGTTATTTATAATTACACCAAATAAATATGATAATTATCTGTAATTTCAAACACATCTTTTGGACAAATTTGAGGATTGTATACTTTTTTATATGCCCCAAATACTCGATACAATTTTTTAATTAAAAATTTTTTAATTCAAAAACTACAAATCTTATCAGGATGAGGACATACAGCAACCATCTCATGGGCAGTAGGCAGCTTTTGACCAAATTTGGGGCTTGTAGCATCTAAGCCCTGGGAGGAGAAGCGATTGCTTTTTTAAGTCAGAAGCCGGAATAATAATAAGAATAATAACTAGAACCTAAAGTTCGTTGACGAACTTTGATGTTGGCTTGAGAAAGCCAACGTGACTGCGCCGGGGACTCAAAGGCAGTTGGCAGGAAGCACAGCGGTTGAGAAGTGGTTGCTAGGCGGTTGCTAAGGTGTAGCTAAGGCATTCCTAGGTAGTTGCTAGGGTGTTCTGAGTGGTTTCTAGGCTGTTGCTAGGGTCCACTGGACTGTTAATCGGAAGGCCTCATTTACATTTTTGATCAAATCGAAAGAGAGGGAGGACTGATTTGTTCAGGTTGTTTAATGCAGATCACTATAGTATAGTTAGTATTTATAGTATATATTATAATCTGAACAAAATTACATTATAATAAACATCATATGAAGAAAAATATTAAATTAAAATACTAATGAAACAATAGCACATACATTTAGTTAATTTGTCTTTTACTTAATCAGTCTTATAATTTTTGCAGTTAATATAGAGTACAGTCAATTTACAGTAATTTGCAGCATTATATATATCGTTATAGTTATATAGTTATATACAGTTTACAGGAAGAAAATCGCATTAAATACAATATTATAGGACGTCTTCATCACGTGGTTAATTCTGACCAATGACGTTGTTCCACCCCACTGGCCACTAACACAATGTTATAATCGTAATATTTAGTTGTCATCACCTGGGTGATTTTATTTTTTTTTTGGTACAGCACAGGCCAAAAGCTTGGCTTTCATTGTCATTATCACAAGTGAGGAGAAGGCTCTTTTGCGGCACAGAATATTGTTTTGAAAGAAATATCTGAAGTAAACTTATGTTTTTGCTAACATAAAAGGGGGATTAAGAAATAATCCTTATAACCCTAACCATAAATGTGTGTATGTGTTATATATGTATATATGTATGTATATATATATATACATACATATATACAGTTGAAGTCAGAATTATTAACCCCCTTTTGATTTTTTTCCCCTTTTTTAATATTTCCCAAATTTTGTTTAACTGTGCAAGGAAATTTTCACTGTATGTCTGATAATATTTTTTCTTCTTGAGAAAGTCTTATTTGTTTTATTTCGGCTAGAATAAAAGCAGTTATTAATTATTTAAAAACAATTTTTGGGACACAATTATTTGCCCCTTTAAGCAATTTTTTTTTGATAGTCTACAGAACAAACCATCGTTATACAATAACTTGCCTAATTACCCTAACCTGCCTAGTTCACCTTATTAACCTAGTTAAGGCTTTAAATGTCACTTTAAGCTGTATAGAAGTGTCTTGAAAAATATCAAGTCAAATATTATTTACTGTCATCATGGCAAAGATTCAATAAAGAAGTTATTAGAAATGAGTTATTAAAACTATTATGCTTAGAAATGTGCTGAAACAATCTTCCCTCCATTAAACAGAAATTGGGGAAAAAATAAACAGGGGAGCTAATAATTCTGACTTCAACTGTATGTATATATATGTGTATACACACACTTTATTTTCACTGTTTGTAAATAATTGTTCTTAACATTTTTGCTTTAAAACATTATAATACTGTTTGGATTTTCCCCCCATAATAATAAATTGTGAACATTGCAGTGTAAATTGCAATCCAGACGTTACAGAGAGAAATTGATGCAGCAACAGCAGAGCATATTAAGGGGATATAAAAAATCTCCATACATTGTATGTATATATATATATATATTCACTATTTTAAAATACATTTTCTTTGCTGTGTGTTTTTATTGGTTATGATGCTGTTTGGATGTTTTATTTTTGCACAATAAATAAAATGTGATTTAAAAAGTGCAAACATTGTCTTTGTTAGAATTTACACGTGATTATAAAGACGTTCAGGTCCGACCGGACCGAATGGAAAGAAATTGTAGGTTTTGAAGATGGATTATTAGTTTTGTGGCAAGGACATAGCTGTTTTAGTGGGTTAAATACAGATAAAAAATAAAGTTAGAATGATTTTATATTCAATATTTTTATTGTATAATATACGTGAATGTTCGCATGGCTTTCATTTTCATTATCACAAGTAGAGGAGTCAGCACGGATAACTCCGGGTATCTCCGCCTCTTAAAGGAGTAGTGCCTCTTAAAGGGCCAGTACTAAATTACAAAGGGCTCAAAAATGGTTCTCTGGCGCCATCTCGTGGACACTCTGACAAGCTTTTTGTTTGAATGTTACAAATTTAATATAAAAAAAATATTTATAGGAAAACTGTTATTTATAATTACACCAAATAAATATGACAATTATCAGTAATTTCAAACACATCTTTTGGCCAAATTTGAGGATTGTATACTTTTTTATATGCCCCAAATACTCGATACAATTTTTTAATAAAAAAAATTTTAATTAAAAAACTACAAATCTTATCGGCATGAGGACATACAGCAACCATCTCATGAGCAGTAGGCAGCTTTTGACCAAATTTGGGGCTTGTAGCATCTAAGCCCTGGGAGGAGAAGCGATTGCTTTTTTTTGGTCAGAAGCCGGAATAATAATAATAATAAGAATAAGTTTAAGTAGCATTACAGTATGTTGGCTTTCTCAAGCCAACATAACTAGAACCTAAAGTTCGTTGACGAACTTTGATGTTGGCTTGAGAAAGCCAACGTGACTGCGCCGGGGACTCAAAGGCAGTTGGCAGGAAGCACAGCGGTTGATAAGTGGTTGCTAGGCGGTTGTTAAGGTGTAGCTAAGGTATTCCTAGGTAGTTGCTAGGGTGTTCTGAGTGGTTTCTAGGCTGTTGCTAGGGTCCACTGGACTGTTAATCGGAAGGCCTCATTTACATTTTTGATCAAATCGAGAGAGAGAGAGGACTGATTTGTTCAGGTTGTTTAATGCAGATCACTATAGTATAGTTAGTATTTATAGTATATATTATAATCTGAACAAAATTACATTATAATAAATATCATATGAAGAAAAATATTAAATTAAAATACTAATGAAACAATAGCACATACATTTAGTTAATTTGTCTTTTACTTAATCAGTCTTATAATTTTTGCAGTTAATATAGAGTACAGTCAATTTACAGTAATTTGCAGCATTATATATATAGTTATAGTTATATAGTTATATATACAGTTTACAGGAAGAAAATCGCATTAAATACAATATTATAGGACGTCTTCATCACGTGGTTAATTCTGACCAATGACGTTGTTCCACCCCACTGGCCACTAACACAATGTTATAATCGTAATATTTAGTTGTCATCACCTGGGTGATTTTATTTTTTTTTTGGTACAGCATAGGCCAAAAGCTTGGCTTTCATTGTCATTATCACAAGTGAGGAGAAGGCTCTTTTGCGGCACAGAATATTGTTTTGAAAGAAATATCTGAAGTAAACTTATGTTTTTGCTAACATAAAAGGGGGATAAAAAAATAATCCTTATAACCCTAACCATAAATGTGTGTATGTGTTATATATGTATATATGTATGTATGTATGTATATATATACATACATATATACAGTTGAAGTCAGAATTATTAACCCCCTTTTGATTTTTTTTTCCCTTTTTTAATATTTCCCAAATTTTGTTTAACTGTGCAAGGAAATTTTCATTGTATGTCTGATAATATTTTTTCTTCTTGAGAAAGTCTTATTTGTTTTATTTCGGCTAGAATAAAAGCAGTTATTAATTATTTAAAAACTATTTTTGGGACACAATTATTTGCCCCTTTAAGCAATTTTTTTTTGATAGTCTACAGAACAAACCATCGTTATACAATAACTTGCCTAATTACCCTAACCTGCCTAGTTCACCTTATTAACCTAGTTAAGCCTTTAAATGTCACTTTAAGCTGTATAGAAGTGTCTTGAAAAATATCAAGTCAAATATTATTTACTGTCATCATGGCAAAGATAAAATAAAGAAGTTATTAGAAATGAGTTATTAAAACTATTATGCTTAGAAATGTGCTGAAACAATCTTCCCTCCATTAAACAGAAATTGGGGAAAAAATAAACAGGGGAGCTAATAATTCTGACTTCAACTGTATGTATATATATGTATATACACACACTTTATTTTACCTGTTTGTAAATAATTGTTCTTAACATTTTTGCTTTAAAACATTATAATACTGTTTGGATTTCCCCCCCATAATAATAAATTGTGAACATTGCAGTGTAAATTGCAATCCAGACGTTACAGAGAGAAATTGATGCAGCGACAGTAGAGCATATTAAGGGGATATAAAAAATCTCCATACATTGTATGTATATATATATATATTCACTATTTTAAAATACATTTTCTTTGCTGTGTGTTTTTATTGGTTATGATGCTGTTTGGATGTTTTATTTTTGCACAATAAATAAAATGTGATTTAAAAAGTGCAAACATTGTCTTTGTTAGAATTTACACGTGATTATAAAGACGTTCAGGTCCGACCGCACCGAATGGAAAGAAATTGTAGGTTTTGAAGATGGATTATTAGTTTTGTGGCAAGGACATAGCTGTTTTAGTGGGTTAAATACAGATGAAAAATAAAGTTAGAATGATTTTATATTCAATATGTTTATTGTATAATATACGTGAATGTTCGCATGGCTTTCATTTTCATTATCACAAGTAGAGGAGTCAGCACGGATAACTCCGGATATCTCCGCCTCTTAAAGGAGCAGTGCCTCTTAAAGGGCCAGTACTAAATTACAAAGGGCTCAAAAATGGTTCTCTGGCGCCATCTCGTGGACACTCTGACACGCTTTTTGTTTGAATGTTACAAATTTAATATAAAAAAAATATTTATAGGAAAACTGTTATTTATAATAACACCAAATAAATATGACAATTATCAGTAATTTCAAACACATCTTTTGGCCAAATTTGAGGATTGTATACTTTTTTATATGCCCCAAATACTCGATACAATTTTTTAATAAAAAAAATTTTAATTAAAAAACTACAAATCTTATCGGCATGAGGACATACAGCAACCATCTCATGAGCAATAGACAGCTTTTGACCAAATTTGGGGCTTGTAGCATCTAAGCCCTGGGAGGAGAAGCGATTGCTTTTTTTTGGTCAGAAGCCGGAATAATAATAATAATAAGAATAAGTTTAAGTAGCATTACAGTATGTTGGCTTTCTCAAGCCAACATAATAAGAATAAGTTTAAGTAGCATTACAGTATGTTGGCTTTCTCAAGCCAACATAACTAGAACCTAAAGTTCGTTGACGAACTTTGATGTTGGCTTGAGAAAGCCAACGTGACTGCGCCGGGGACTCAAAGGCAGTTGGCAGGAAGCACAGCGGTTGAGAAGTGGTTGCTAGGCGGTTGCTAAGGTGTAGCTAAGGCATTCCTAGGTAGTTGCTAGGGTGTTCTGAGTGGTTTCTAGGCTGTTGCTAGGGTCCACTGGACTGTTAATCGGAAGGCCTCATTTACATTTTTGATCAAATCGAGAGAGAGAGAGAGAGAGAGAGGACTGATTTGTTCAGGTTGTTTAATGCAGATCACTATAGTATAGTTAGTATTTATAGTATATATTATAATCTGAACAAAATTACATTATAATAAATATCATATAAAGAAAAATATTAAATTAAAATACTAATGAAACAATAGCACATGCATTTAGTTAATTTGTCTTTTATTTAATCAGTCTTATCATTTTTGCAGTTAATATAGAGTACAGTCAATTTACAGTAATTTGCAGCATTATATATATAGTTATAGTTATATAGTTATATACAGTTTACAGGAAGAAAATCGCATTAAATACAATATTATAGGCCGTCTTCATCACGTGGTTAATTCTGACCAATGACGTTGTTTCACCCCACTGGCCACTAACACAATGTTATAATCGTAATATTTAATTGTAATCACCTGGGTGATTTTATTTTTTTTTTTGGTACAGCATAGGCCAAAAGCTTGGCTTTCATTGTCATTATCACAAGTGAGGAGAAGGCTCTTTTGCGGCACAGAATATTGTTTTGAAAGAAATATCTGAAGTAAACTTATGTTTTTGCTAACATAAAAGGGGGATTAAGAAATAATCCTTAAAACCCTAACCATAAATGTGTGTATGTGTTATATATGTATATATGTATATATGTATGTATATATATACATACATATATACAGTTTAAGTCAGAATTATTAACCCCCTTTTGATTTTTTTTCCCCTTTTTTAAATATTTCCCAAATTATGTTTAACAGAGCAAGGAAATTTTCACTGTATGTCTGATAATATTTTTTCTTCTTGAGAAAGTCTTATTTGTTTTATTTCGGCTAGAATAAAAGCAGTTATTAATTATTTAAAAACTATTTTTGGGACACAATTATTATCCCCTTTAAGCTATTTTTTTTTGATAGTCTACAGAACAAACCATCGTTATACAATAACTTGCCTAATTACCCTAACCTGCCTAGTTCACCTTATTAACCTAGTTAAGGCTTTAAATGTCACTTTAAGCTGTATAGAAGTGTCTTGAAAAATATCAAGTCAAATATTATTTACTGTCATCATGGCAAAGATAAAATAAAGAAGTTATTAGAAATGAGTTATTAAAACTATTATGCTTAGAAATGTGCTGAAACAATCTTCCCTCCATTAAACAGAAATTGGGGAAAAAATAAACAGGGGAGCTAATAATTCTGACATCAACTGTATGAATATATATATATATATATATATATATATATATATATATATATATATATATATATATATATATATATATATATATATATATATACAGGGCTCGAAATTAACTTTTTTACTTGGTAGCACCGGTGCTCCCAACTTCAAATATTCAGGGGCACCAAAATAAATTTAGGAGCACCAGAAAAAATTTAGGAGCACCCACCAAAAATGAATGAGCACTGCTGCAAATTGCTTTTTAAGGGATTTATTGTATTTTAAAACAACATCAATAGGACTGACAAAAACCAGAAACAACTATCTAACTAATGCTGCGAAGACATTGATATTTGTGTGCAATAATTCTAAAATGAATGTCTAATAATTAGGCCATAGAATATTAGTGATGATGAAAATGACAATAATAGTAACAATGAATTCCATTTCTCATTATGATACTGCCTTGAATGTGCATGAATGTAGGTTATCTGCTATAAAATGTCTGTTACTTTATATAAAATAATTGTTTAGTTTGCATCAAACAAAAATGAAGCATTGCAGTAAGAAATATTGATTTTGTACTGCTGTTTTCATATGCATGTCAATTTAATAAATAATATTTCTGCTACAAAACAAACAAAAGATTATAATAAATAATTCAATTCAATGATGAAAGCTGCAAAGCAGTCATCAGTAAATAAATAAAAAAATAATAATATACACCTCAAAAAATAATAGACAAAAGAAAGAAAGTAAAGTCTCACTTCTATCACTCTTTAAAAGTTTTGGTTTCAGTTTGTGTCAATTTAAAGGTTCAGTCTGAGATGATCTTCATTTTTATGTGTTTGTGGAAAAGCTGGCGAGTCAGCCGACCCAATTTATGAGCAGGCAGAGCAGGATTATTGCACTAACCATCGGCGCAATACTGGTCTTTGTTATGAGCCGCAGCTTCAGTGATCTCAGCTGGTGGATCATTATTCACCACGTGACGTGTCACGATCTCTCTCATCTACACCTCAATTTTAGGTGGGGTTTGCAAACCTGTGTGCTTTAAGTTTTTACTCTTCAGCCGTTTGCATTTCCCGTGGTCATAAAAGCTCCTTCCCTGTCATCTGACAGCGGAATACCTCGAGTGATTGACAGCTAATATGAACCAATATAGCGGCAGGGAAGAGCGATTCAGCACGTTTTTACAAAAAATCAAAACAGGTCGCACTACAACCATTATCAGCAGTCGCACTAATGCGCCCAAATATGTTATGAGGTCGCATAGATTAATTTTCAGGCGCATATGCGACCAAAATGGTCGCAATTTCAGCTTCAAATGTTGTAACAAGCACGTCTGAAATGAGCCCGAATTTCTGTAGATTCAAAACAGTCAGTCCGGATATCCCCGCCTCTTAAAGGGCCAGTACTAAATTACAAAGGGCTCAAAAATAGTCTTCTGGCGCCATCTCGTGGACACTCTGACACGCTTTGAGTCTGAATTTTACAAATTTAATATAAAAAAAATATTTATAGGAAAACTGTTATTTATAATTACACCAAATAAATATGATAATTATCTGTAATTTCAAACACATCTTTTGGACAAATTTGAGGATTGTATACTTTTTTATATGCCCCAAATACTCGATACAATTTTTTAATTAAAAATTTTTTAATTCAAAAACTACAAATCTTATCAGGATGAGGACATACAGCAACCATCTCATGAGCAGTAGGCAGCTTTTGACCAAATTTGGGGCTTGTAGCATCTAAGCCCTGGGAGGAGAAGCGATTGCTTTTTTTTGGTCAGAAGCCGGAATAATAATAATAATAACTAGAACCTAAAGTTCGTTGACGAACTTTGATGTTGGCTTGAGAAAGCCAACGTGACTGCGCCGGGGACTCAAAGGCAGTTGGCAGGAAGCACAGCGGTTGAGAAGTGGTTGCTAGGCGGTTGCTAAGGTGTAGCTAAGGCATTCCTAGGTAGTTGCTAGGGTGTTCTGAGTGGTTTCAAGGCTGTTGCTAGGGTCCACTGGACTGTTAATCGGAAGGCCTCATTTACATTTTTGATCAAATCGAGAGAGAGAGAGAGAGAACTGATTTGTTCAGGTTGTTTAATGCAGATCACTATAGTATAGTAAGTATTTATAGTATATATTATAATCTGAACAAAATTACATTATAATAAACATCATATGAAGAAAAATATTAAATTAAAACACTAATGAAACAATAGCACATGCATTTAGTTAATTTGTCTTTTACTTAATCAGTCTTATAATTTTTGCAGTTAATATAGAGTACAGTCAATTTACAGTAATTTGCAGCATTATATATATCGTTATAGTTATATAGTTATATACAGTTTACAGGAAGAAAATCGCATTAAATACAATATTATAGGACGTCTTCATCACGTGGTTAATTCTGACCAATGACGTTGTTCCACCCCACTAGCCACTAACACAATGTTATAATCGTAATATTTAGTTGTCATCACCTGGGTGATTTTATTTTTTTTTTGGTACAGCATAGGCCAAAAGCTTGGCTTTCATTGTCATTATCACAAGTGAGGAGAAGGCTCTTTTGCGGCACAGAATATTGTTTTGAAAGAAATATCTGAAGTAAACTTATGTTTTTGCTAACATAAAAGGGGGATTAAGAAATAATCCTTATAACCCTAACCATAAATGTGTGTATGTGTTATATATGTATATATGTATATATGTATGTATATATATATATACATACATATATACAGTTGAAGTCAGAATTATTAACCCCCTTTTGATTTTTTTTTCCCTTTTTAAATATTTCCCAAATGATGTTTAACAGAGCAAGGAAATTTTCACTGTATGTCTGATAATATTTTTTCTTCTTGAGAAAGTCTTATTTGTTTTATTTCGGCTAGAATAAAAGCAGTTATTAATTATTTAAAAACTATTTTTGGGACACAATTATTATCCCCTTTAAGCAATTTTTTTTTGATAGTCTACAGAACAAACCATCATTATACAATAACTTGCCTAATTACCCTAACCTGCCTAGTTCACCTTATTAACCTAGTTAAGGCTTTAAATGTCACTTTAAGCTGTATAGAAGTGTCTTGAAAAATATCAAGTCAAATATTATTTACTGTCATCATGGCAAAGATAAAATAAAGAAGTTATTAGAAATGAGTTATTAAAACTATTATGCTTAGAAATGTGCTGAAACAATCTTCCCTCCATTAAACAGAAATTGGGGAAAAAATAAACAGGGGAGCTAATAATTCTGACATCAACTGTATGCATATATATGTATATACACACACTTTATTTTCACTGTTTGTAAATAATTGTTCTTAACATTTTTGCTTTAAAACATTATAATACTGTTTGGATTTCCCCCCCATAATAATAAATTGTGAACATTGCAGTGTAAATTGCAATCCAGACGTTACAGAGAGAAATTGATGCATCAACAGCAGAGCATATTAAGGGGATATAAAAAATCTCCATACATTGTATGTATATATATATATATATATTCACTATTTTAAAATACATTTTCTTTGCTGTGTGTTTTTATTGGTTATGATGCTGTTTGGATGTTTTATTTTTGCACAATAAATAAAATGTGATTTAAAAAGTGCAAACATTGTCTTTGTTAGAATTTACACGTGATTATAAAGACGTTCAGGTCCGACCGCACCGAATGGAAAGAAATTGTAGGTTTTGAAGATGGATTATTAGTTTTGTGGCAAGGACATAGCTGTTTTAGTGGGTTAAATACAAATGAAAAATAAAGTTAGAATGATTTTATATTCAATATGTTTATTGTATAATATACGTGAATGTTCGCATGGCTTTCATTTTCATTATCACAAGTAGAGGAGTCAGCACGGATAACTCCGGATATCTCCGCCTCTTAAAGGAGCAGTGCCTCTTAAAGGGCCAGTACTAAATTACAAAGGGCTCAAAAATGGTTCTCTGGCGCCATCTCGTGGACACTCTGACAAGCTTTTTGTTTGAATGTTACAAATTTAATATAAAAAAAAATATTTATAGGAAAACTGTTATTTATAATTACACCAAATAAATATGACAATTATCAGTAATTTCAAACACATCTTTTGGCCAAATTTGAGGATTGTATACTTTTTTATATGCCCCAAATACTCGATACAATTTTTTAATAAAAAAAATTTTAATTAAAAAACTACAAATCTTATCGGCATGAGGACATACAGCAACCATCTCATGAGCAGTAGGCAGCTTTTGACCAAATTTGGGGCTTGTAGCATCTAAGCCCTGGGAGGAGAAGCGATTGCTTTTTTTTGGTCAGAAGCCGGAATAATAATAATAAGAATAAGTTTAAGTAGCATTACAGTATGTTGGCTTTCTCAAGCCAACATAATAATAAGTTTAAGTGAGATAACAGTATGTTGGCTTTTCAAGCCACCATAATAAACAGAGAGGACTTTCCATGTACAAGGCTTTTCACACGCGTCTCCCTTTCTGAGTGCCAAAAAAACAGCTTTTCATTTTCACAGAAAAGCTGACCAGAACTTGTAACCTTTCCAATTCACAGCTAAGATGATGGACAGGGGTTCATTTGTTGACACTAACGAAACAAAGAAAAATCAGCTTGAGCCAAAACATGCCTGAGCGTTATATCAGGAGGCCAGTTTGAGCGGCACAGCCGAGCCACAAGCTAAATATTTAAGACTTCATTGTTTCCTCCAGATGCACTGATAAAGTGCCATGGCACGATCTCTTTTGAAAAAACAGCATTGACAATAGACTTGCTTATGGAAGTATTTGCTGAACTGGCACTGCATGAAAACTGAGCATAGAGGATTAAACATTGACTTCAGTTAAGAAGAACTCCAACATAAAATTGAACATCAGACTCGAGCTGCTTTTGATTTCCGAAGAGAAAAAGAAACACGAATGTATCAAAGAAATACACAAGCCAAGCAAATATGTTCGCAAACTGCCCCCCTCAGCAGCATGACACATTAAAAGAGATAAACTTAATATAAGTTGTTTCTGGCAACCCTTTTTGACAGCCACTATGTCATTTTTCCATTTCCATTTGCAGCGAGGAAAGAAACCGATGCCATTTGAGTTCAGAAGAGCATGTAAAACTGAGACGGCCACCGTTAATGAAAGCTGGCAAAAACAAGCCAATTACTTATGAGCAGACAAAATGAAACAGGGAAAAAAAACAAGCTGAATCTAATAGAACAAAGAACAAAAGTACAATAAATGGAGTATAACACAAAACTGTTTATTCAGGCACATGAGTGCTAAGGTTTCATACAAAAGCAAAGGAAGATTTGATTATTTGTATCACTTACTGTAGCTTCTGTGTTTTCAGCTTACTGAATATATGCATCAGTCAATATGGAATATTTAACTTTTCAAGTTCACCTCCTCTATATTTTGATTTAGTTAACTAAATTTAGATTAGGCGACGCGGTGGCGCAGTAGGTAGTGCTGTCACCTCACAGCAAAAAGGTCGCCGGTTCCAGCATTGGCTGGGTCAGTTGGCGTTTCTGTGTGGAGTTTGCATGTTCTCCCGTGGGTTTCCTCTGGGTGCTCCAGTTTCCCCCACAGTCCAAAGACATGTGGTACAGGAGAATTGGGTAAATTGTCCAGCATTGGCTAAATTGTCCGTAGTGTATGAGTGTGAATAAGTGTGTATGGATGTTTCCCAGAGATGGGTTGCAGCTGATAGGGCATCCGCTGCGTAGAACATGTTCTGGATAAGTTAGCGGTTCATTCTGCTGTGGCGACCTCGAATTAATAAAGAGACTAAGGCGAAAAGAAAATGAATGAATAAAATTTAGATTACTTTGCTTGTGTTTTTAAATTGTCAACTTAAACATTTAACAGACATTAAATTTAAGGCCAACAATTTTTCCTTGCATTTTCTTGTGGTTCACAGGCAAAAAATACAGCCAAATACATGTTTTTTTATCTTCAAAGACACTTCATTTATTCATTCATTTTCCTTCAGCTTAGTCTCTTATTTATCAGGTGTTGCCACAGCAAAATGAACCCCCAAGTATTCCAGAATATGTTTAACACAACAGATGTGTTTCCAGCTGCAACCCAGTACTGGAAAATCCCCATATGCTCTTGAATTCACATGCACAATCATACACTTTGGTCAATTTAGTTTATTAAATCCACCTATAGCGCATGTCTTTGGACTGTGGGGAAAACCGGAGCACCCGGAGGAAACCAATGCGAACAGTGCAAACTCCACACAGAAATGCCAACTGGCCCAGCCGGGACTTGGACCATCAACCTTCTTGCTGTGAGGCGACAGTGCTAACCACCATTTTAAGAAAGAAAATGTGCTTATTTTATACTATTCGTAAACACAGGCACGCAACATAGCCCATATATCATAGGCAGATTTATCCAGCATCTGCATCTTATATTCTCTCCAAACATTGCACTCAATTAAACTAAAGTTGCTAGAATTATCTCAAATTCATGGTGTAAACTGTATGCACAGGCTAGCCTCAAGGCTGATTTGTTCTTCTGCGCCGAGTGATCGGCGTGACGCACAGCGCCTGCCTTGCGCGTAGCCGTGCATTTATACTTCTGTTTGTGTTGCTCTGCAATAACACTTCCAAAATGCTAGCTGGCAGTAGGTTTTTATGTTCCTCTGTGTTGAGTTTCTTCACAGTTGCTTAGTTTTTCTGAATGCTACCTTAATGTGTAAGTAGCTAAAACCCGCTTATTCATTGGTGGTAAATGGCAGACATGCAACAACTTTAATCATAATGTAAACGCAAAACAACAGCTTCAATCTAGAGCTGCATCACGGAACTTGACACTTTTTAAATGCATAACAAGAACAATTGCATACAGTACAAAAAAAGAGGAATACAATGCTTACAATTTTTTCACATCAAAGGAACAAATCATAAGAGAATATATATATATTTTTTTAGAGTAAATAAAATTACAGGGGATATATAAACTACAAAAAAAAATTGCATAAAAAATGATTCCAAAATTGCATACATCTTTATAGCTTTATTTTAGAGTTTTGATATAATGCTTAAGATCAATTTGAAAAAAAATGTTAGGCTTATCACTGGACCTTTTTTTGTGTGTACATGGTACTTCCCATATATAATCTTTAAATTAATAAACAAATTTTGCTCCAAAGTTTTGTTATTATTATTGCATATCAAAAATATCTTTACAATTTTGTATGTTTAAATATAAGATATTCAACATCAAACCAAAATATTTGGGTATACTGTAAAGTACAATCAAAGCACAGGACAGGACTCGACACTTGTAAATGAGGGCAATGCGACTCTGCGAAGGCTGTGCCAGAGCACACTAGAGTGTTTGACGCAGAATCAGCCTTTACACAGAGTACACAGACCTGTACACAGAGTTTACACAGGTTCTGCTGACACTGGGTATTAAAGGAAACGCTAACCCAAAATTATAAAAGCATTTTTTCCCCAATAGCCACAAAACTATGTTAAAAATTTTAGTTTTATGAATTAGTACAGGAAAGATAACAACAATGCACTTATCATTCATTCTTATTCCTTCAGCTAAGCCCCTGATTTATAATTTATACTCATATTAACTGTATGCAGTGGAATGCCTTGAATATTAAGCAGAAATAAAAACGACCTTTATTTTTATCATCAGATACCAACATTAGTCATTAGCTTACGGTTACCTTCCTTCGGCTTAGTCCCTTTATTCACCAAGGGTCAACACAGCGAAATGAACCGCCAACTTATTTAGCATATGTTTTACACAGTGAATGCCCTTCCGGCTGCAACCTAGTACTGGGAAACACCCACACCCACACACACACACACACACACACACACACACACACACACACACACACACACACACACACACACACACACACACACACACACACACACACACACACACATATAGTGCTTATCTTTGAACTGTGGATGAAACCGGAGCACCTGAAGGAAACCCACATGAACACAAGGAGAAAATGCAAACTCCACACAGAAATGCCAACTGGCCCAACTGTGACTTAAACCAACAACCTTTTTCTTGTGAGACAACAGTGCTAACCACTGAGCCAGCATGTCGCCTCATTAGCTTTCGCCAAACCAAAAATATGAAACGACAAATAGTTTGAGCTGGGTCGCAAAACAAAAACACTCAAGAGATGTAGTTTATAATCAATATACGATAGAAAACAGGATGGACTTTTATGATAATGAGTTAATGAGATATGAGAATATCTTGAATACTGCAAATTTTGTGGGTTCAAGCCAAATGTGCTTGACATTTGGCAACATTCGCGCCACTCAGTACTACTCGCATAAATTCTTCAAATTGATATTTGATGTGTACTGTATGCTCTTACGGGCCACATAAAATGACTATATTTGGCACACGGGCTTCATGTTTGTCACCACTACAGTAGATACTGGCTGTTTGAACACATTTGACCACGTGATGTGTTACAGTACAAAAACAAAGCATTCGAATGTGTGTGGAAGTGGAAATGCTCAACACATTTCCCGGTCTCCATTTACACACGCATCCAGTGTCATCCACTTGCGATCACATCCACAAAAACACATCCTAATACTAGAAGCAGAGCAAACAGAAAACAACATCTGCTGCCATTAAGCACTCGTTTCTCTTTACATGCAAACACCACGCTCCTCACTTCTCACATCCATTTTACCAGCTGACAGGACAAAGCACACATTAGCGGAGTAATAGAAGGGCATTCCAGACATTATAGCAGCAGCTTTTTTGACTCAAGCGCACAAATATCTGAGTTAAGGAAGGGATCTGGTTTGCTCTGGTCACGACAGAAGCGTTGGTGTAGAGCTCTCTAGAGAGACCTAGTGGCCTTCGCAAGTGGTCAGTGCTCTGGATTTATTATTCACAGCCTGAGCTACTAATGTGGCCATTAAATGGAGAATGAGAGCACATTTGTAAAAGAATTGTGTGCAATAATGTCACTTGTGCAGTGAATGATAATTATCCTCCCTCTGGAACAAACTCCCTCTCTCAGGATCGAACAGAAAGCAATAGATGATTTTAACCTTCAAAAAAGAAAAGAAAAAAAGAAAAGATTTTGCTCCTTGTTCAGTTTAGACTGTTAACAATTTCCTGTAAAATCTACAGTACTTACTGGCAGCAGTTTGTCAATCAGTTACAACAAAAATACTGTATTTACAGTACCAGTTCATTCTTAAAACAATACTGCCTACAACTATGTTAACACCTATTTATTGTACATCTCACTGGCAACATCGCCATTTTTACATTGTCCTGTTTTTTGGGAGTATGTTGTTGTAGTATTTTGCACTGTCTGTATTTTGCACTGTCTGGAGCCAGCACCTAAGCTTTTTCACTCATCATAGCACACATGCTGTTGACGATTTGACAATAAAAGTGATTTGATTTGAGTTATCTTGCTTTATTATTTATTTTGTATACCTTCACTGTAAATTATACAGTAACTTCTACAATGCAACTAAAATACAGTAACACACTGCATAACTGTCCTACAGTAAATTACAGTTTGTATTACAGTTAAATACTGTATAATTTACAAAAAACATTAACAGCTTATGTAAAATGAGCTTAAACAACACAATTCTTCAGATTCTATTTTGGACAACTTAAATGTTTTAAGCTCAATCCACTCCAACTTGTTAAGTTAACTTAATTTGTGTTGGAATAAGCTGAACAAATTGTGTGAAACCCTGCATTTTTTATGCTCCGATGGTAATTGTAGTAGGTTTTTCATGAACATATTGTACATATGGCTAAAATATTCTGGTATTTAGTAGTTAAGAAGCATACAAAAAATGGCAATCACATTTTGTTGTTACATCTACTCTACCTTACAAAAGACTTGTCGCATTCCCAAGCTTAACGAACAACAAATAATAACTTGACTTGTAGTTGATCATTTGGTATCAGAAGTGGCTTATATGAAAGGCAAAAGCCTCTAGATTATGCTTATTTTACCAAAATAAAATATGACCATGGCTTGGTTTTTGATTATGTAGTTAGAACAGTAAGGTCTGACTTTGCTTAGACAAAAGTCTTGTCACTTAACAGAAATAATGTACAGTATATAAAGTCATGGTGCAGTGGAAAAATTATTATTATTGTGTATGACTCCAATGAGCTTGGATAACTGTATCCACACATCTCTGCAATGACTCAAATAACTTATTAATAAAGTCATCTGGAATGGCAAAGAAAGCATTCTTGCAGGACTTTCAGAGATCATCCTTCTCCATCTTACCTCAGATATGTTTAATAATGTTCATATCTGGTGACTGGCCTGGCTAGCACCTTCTTTGCTGTCAGAAATGAATGTAATGGGCAGCACAAATGTCTTGATACCTCAGGCTGTTGATGTTGCCATCCACTCTGCAGATCTCTCACATCCCCCAATACTGAATTGAACGCTAAACAATGATTTTTCATTCACCAATTTTGATTTATTTGTGTGAGAATCTTAGGCTAAATGTTCCAAAACGTGTACTGCAGTATTTGTGATGATTGGGATGCAGTTCAACAAATGATTCGTCAGAAAAATTTACCATCTGCCACTTTTCAAATGATCAACTAGAAGTCAAGGTATTATTTGTTGCTCTTACAACTCGAATCAATGACAAGACTTTTGTCAGGTAGTGTATACTGTATATACTACTTGTACTTAAGACTTAAGTCATTTTAATGGAGCTAATACTTGGATTAAACAGCATGGTTTTTGTGTCTAACCATGAATAAATGTCTAACTAAAATAATTGTTTATGGGATCACATTGATCGTTTTGTTAAAAGAAAAAAAAAAAAAAAAAAAAAAATATATATATATATATATATATATATATATATATATCTTGATTGTATTCATTTATAAGATGGGATTTAAATAAGATCATATTCTTAAACAAGGTCACATGCAAAAATGCACATACAGTACATTGTGAAAAGTCAGTTACTAATCAGATACAATACAATTTAGTTTATGTTATGTAATGAATGTATAATAACTGTTAAGACTGAGTCATGACTTTGTCTCACCGGTCAAACCCGATAAAGGTTTACAGTTTTTTATAATATCAGTTATAATAAAATATTTCATAATAATTGATGAGGAGATTGCTGTTTCGCATATTTCTGTATTACATGAAAAACCCCGAACCAAATGGGTGATTTTTTTTTTTATGCAGGCAGTTATCTCATATCAACTGCATAAAATATGACAGATGAGCTGGGTATTAGTCACTGTCAAGCCATCAGCAGTGACATCAAGGTCAGTAACAGAATACTAATAGTCTCAGACAGACGACAGACCTATCATCCTACTTCTATATCAGACTTAGCTTGTGAGGATGACATCTCTATCTCTTTCCCCTTCTTTGAATACCAATGCACTGCAAAGAGTACAAGAAAATATCCTTGGACTTTTTGCCAAAGTTTTAAACATGGCTATAGAGATAGTATTACAAAAATATAAATATAAATTTATGGAAGCTAATACTAATATTAAACGTAAATGAAATTATTCAAACTTTATTACATTGTTAAAATCTAAAAGTAAAAAAATATTATTAAAAAGAGCCTTACTAAATGTCATCACAAAAATTCTAAATATAACGCAAATGTAGCGTGCAAAACCAAATGTATCTTTTTATCTATTTTCATTTGAACAGAAACTTAACTTTGTGCAAATGTGATTAATAAAGACACACAAAAAATTGGGGGCTGTTCATTTTGGCCAATAAATGACAACTGAAACATATTAATTAGATAAAATATTCACTACAAATACTATAATTCATTAAATTCCATACACAAAATATGTTCCTTGTATAATATGTAATGGGTTTGTCAACACAGTTTGAGATACAGTTCAGCCATCACTAAATTCCAGAGGTTTCATTACATTGACGTAAAATGGGCTGGAAGCAGTTGGTGTTGCCCCTTAAAAATAATTATTAAAAGGTTACCAATCATGCGCAAAATATGGTTTGTTTATGTTATTTTTGCATGGGCATTTCAAATTCAGGATCACGTTAGGTCCGATGAATGACGAACCCACTCGGGATAGATAATGAAGGACATAACAATCACACAGGCTATTTTTATTTCAAGAATGTCATTTTTTAATTTGTTAAATTTGCAAAAAATACCAACCACAAGTGTAAAATTTACTTCGTTTTGCTGAAAATTGTACATGGATTTACAACAATAAAATCCTGGGGCTTTTGTAATTCCATGGTAAACCACAAAATAATAATAATGGTTTTGGTACATTACTCATAGATTAACTGTGTTTTTGTAATTTAACATATGGTAATCATTCCTGTTTAAGCTAATAAATACCACATTTTTCTGTAATAAACCATGGTTAATTTTACTGACTCAATCTTTATTAACATAATTTTAATTAACAACACATTATTTATTTATTTATTTATTTACGTTTATATTAAAGTTATCGTACATGAAACATCAGAGATCAGGACAGGTATCTGATGTTAAATATTATAAAAGGGATCATACATGAAACATCTGGCATCAGGACAGGTATCTGAAGTTACTGTAAATAATACAAAAGTGATCAGACACGAAACACCTAGGATCAGGACAGGTATCTGAAGAATATTACTGTATTAAAGTAATCTGACAGGTATCTTAAGGTACTTTGTTTAATATAAAATACACTAGCTGCACATGAAAGACTTGTAATCAGGACAGTTTTTTCAAAGTACTGCATATAAAAGGCATTGGACTCGAAACTCCTGCGATCGCGTACAGGTATCTGAAACAAACGGCTGTTTTCACAATGCGAGTATGATCCATGAACTATGCTAATTCACAAATAGGCCACGCCCACCCGATGACGTAGTATCAAGTACACTGTAATGAAACCCTAGAGAAAAGTGACTGTCCACTACAGTACTCCATTGTCTGTTCCGTGTCTTAGAACTAATAAATAAGTTAAGTAGTTATATCAATTTATCTTCTATAGAAAATTTGTTTAACTTGTGAGATTGTTCACAGGTAAATCGATAGTGCTAATCTACTCTTTTGTGATTTAAGAAATAGAATGCTCACCTGTTTGTAGTCAGACTCTCGGCCCACCAGCACCTGCAGGATGTAGATAATGGGGTCTCCTCTCATTGGTGAGATGCTCTCCCAGCTCACCTCACACACATTTCCTTCCATCTGTACCACTTTGGGAGCTAAACAAATGTATAAATAATAATAATAATAATAATAATGATGATGATGGTCATAAATTATGAAATCAAACAAGTACATAAAACAGGAACTGTTTGTGGATTATAAAGCAATGGTTTACCCTTGAGAGCTGGAGGAACAGATTTGGTGGTGCTGAAGGTGTAAACTTCAGAAAAAAGCCCTTCTCCTGCTTCACTCACAGCCTGAATCCTGAGACAGTAGCTGCTTGATTCACTTAGTCTCTGTACCTTATACGTGTGGCTTGGCCCCCTGTATATTGTGACAAACCTGAAACACAAACACCGTACACATTTACTTTAATTGCGTACAATTAATACTGCCATCAGTCTACAGAGTTTTTTTTTTTTTTTAAAGGTTAATTAAGCTCATCAAGGCACCATTTATTTGATCCATACTACAGTAGTAACATTAAATTTGCATAATAATGCTATTTAAAATTATATTTATTAAATTATTTTTTAAAAATTCAGTGTTAATATTAATTACTTGTTCAATTCAATTCAATTCATCATTATTTCCATAGCGCTTTTACAATGTCGATTTTACAAAGCAGCTTAACAGAAGTTCTAGCAAACTGAAACTGTGCCAGTTTTTAGAGTTGAAGTTCAGTTTAGTTAAAAATTCACTGCTGGAAGTCCAAACACTGAAGAGCAAATTTATCGATGCGCAGCTCCACAAGTCCCTGACCAAGCAAGCCAGTGGTGAGTAACAAAACTTCACCAATTGACGAAAGTGAAGGAAAAAACCTTGAGTAGTCAAATTAAGTTCTTAGCAGAGGGGAATTTTCAACGTCAGTGAACATTTTTAAACGTCAGTTTTCCGTGTCCAAAAGCATCTCCTCAGAAAACCATAAAGCGATGTTTATTTATTTTTACTTGCAATTTATTGTAGATTATGCAGATCCACTAAAGAAAAAAAGACTTGACCATCAATCTAAATTACTGAAATTTTTATTCAAATTATCTGGTGAAATAATATTCATTTAGCAATATATATAGCTGTAAAACAAAATATTGTATCCTTGACCAAAAAAAAAAAAAAAAAAAAACTAAACAAAGGTCAATTTTGGAAATAAATAAACAAACTTTTAATTTGTTAGGATAGGACAATAATTGTCTGAAATATAACCATTTAAAAATATCTAAAATCTGAGGGTTTGTACACTCTTAAATGTAATTTATTCCAAACATTCTTTAAATACACCAGAAGTGCTGATTTCATGTGATGCTGAAAAGGCGTTTGATCGCGTTTAGTGGGGGTATGTTATGTTTGCAGTTCTTAAAATATTTGGTACTGGGGACAATCTTTTGAAGTGGATACAACTTTTATATAATTCCCCTCAGGCAAGTGTGCACCAATAATATTAGATCCAGCTATTTTCAATTGGGACAGGGCACACGTCAAGGGTGCCCACTGTCCCCTTTACTGTTTGCTTTGGTCATTGAGCCACTATCAATAGCTCTTAGGTCTTCCCCTTTGCTGCATGGTCTAGTGCATTCAGGTGTTGAAGTTAAATTATCTTTATATGCAGATGACCAATTATTATATATCGAATATAATTTCTAGCTTTCCAATTATTTTATCTATATTAAAGCAATTTGGCTCTTATTCCGGTTATAAAATAAATTTTCATAAAACTGAATGTTTCCCAGTAAACGTATTAGCTATGAATCTGTTACAATCAGATATTCCAGTTAAGTTCAGTTCATCAGGATTCAGATATCTTGGCATTAATATAACTAGATCATTTCCTTCTTTACTAGCTGGAAATTTTCTCCCCTTGTTGGAGCAATCCAAGTCTGATTTTCAAAGATGGAGCAGTTTACCCTTATCATTGATTGGTCGTATTAATGTTGTGAAAATAAACGTTTTGCCCAAATTTCTTTTTGTATTTCAGTGCGTTCCTTTTTATTTACCCAAGCATTTCTTTAAATCCCTTGATAAAATAATTAGTAATTTTTTGTGGGGTGGCAAATCTCCTAGAATTCGGAAATCATTGCTCCAGCGATGTCAACTGAGTGGTGGGCTATCGTTACCAAATTTTATGTTTTATTATTGGTCAGTAAATATTCATGAATTAACATTCTGGTCTAGCTCATCTAATGCACATTGGTGCAGATTGGAAGCCAACTCATGTGCATCTACTTCACTGTTGGCTTTCCTTATTTCTCCACTATCTTTCAATGTCTCCTCTTCTTCCCTAACATACAATCCAGTAGTTGTTGCTTCACTTCAGATCTGGTGCTAAATCAGAAGACACTTTAACTTTACCTCTGCTTCAATATTAATGCCACTACTGGAAAATCACGTTTCCACCATCCCTTACAGATCCTGTATTTAAGCATAGTATGCAAAAGGTTTAAGAAATTTTCGGGACTTGTATAGGGATGGTCTTTTTTGCAACTATACTCAACTTTCCCCTGAAATGGAGCTGTCAGAATCCCATTTTTTAAGATTCTTACAGGCTAGACATTGCTCTGCTACCTTATTCTCAGGCTACCCATCTCTGCCCAAGCTACAGGTATGGGAGGAGTTACTGCAACTAAACCTGCAACACAAAACACAAATTTCTAAAATCTGAGTGCATTTAAGCTTGGATGATTGTTCTCTTACTACACCTAAAAAATCTTGGGAAAATGAATTAGGAATATGTTTTGAGGAAGAACAGTGGCTGGGTGCGCTGCAGAGAATAGGTTCTAGTACAATTTGTGCTCACCTTAGTCTGATACAATTTAAAGACTTTCATAGAGTCCATTTCTCAAAATCTGAGAATGTTTCCCAATATCGATGACAGATGTGACAGATGTCATGCACCAAGGTGTAATTTGAGTCATATGTTCTTTATGTGCCCTCTACTACAGAATTATTGGATTAATTACTTTACAATTATGTCCAAGGTGTTGCAGGTAAATATAGAACCATCCCTTGATGTTGCCATTTTTGGGGCTTCAAAGATTTGGTCCCAATTCAATTCTAAACAACTTGATGTTTTGGTCTTTACCTCACTATAAGCCAGGCGTCGTATTCTACTTCACTGGAAATCAAATAAGCCTCCAACTACATCCCAATGGCTTGTAGATACCATGTATTATCTTAGGTTGGAAAAGGTTAAATGCTTCGGGAAAACTAATTTCTTTAAAATGTGGCAATGTTTTATAACTTACTTTAATTCTCTTAGGGTATTGTCTTGCAATTAATAGATTCACTCTATTTCCCTTTTTAATTAATTTCGTAGTAATTTGTTTGTTTTATCTAATACTATTTTACACTGTTTAATTGTAAATATTTACTTTTAAAATTTACAATGTATCTGAACACTTGACTGTAATGGTTGTAATTTTCTGTACACTTATTACTCTTGTTTCCATTTTGCTTTTCCTCTTTTATTATTATTAGCATTATTTTCTCTTTTTTATTATATATATATATATATACTTTTTTAGTATATTATATTTACTTTTTTAAACAAAGTAAGTCTGAGGGTTCAAAAAACATCTAAATAATGAGCAAAATAAGCCTATAAAGTGGTCAGGTTACTAATAAAAAAATAGGTCTTAAGCATATTTAAGGTAGAATATTCCCAAAATATTTTTATACAACACGATAATGTGGTATGAATAATTTGGAAAATATTGGAATGATTTTGGCATAAAATAAAAGTCTATCGTTTTGCCCTACAAATAGTATATTTCTTAATTCCCACCAATATACCAGTGCAACAAAGACTTTAAGGTTTTGCAGTCCAGGGTCACAAATGATCCATAAAACCATAAAACAAAAAGTCTTTTATGCCCGTTTCTGTGCTTCTACAACAAACAAAGGACACAATGACATTGTAAACCAGCCCCACACTTTAAAAATTTAATTCAACCACTTTCTGCTCTCAATTAAAATAAATTACGTGGAAATTTCTAATGTTGGCAATGAACTCTGGGTTTCTCGTGCCATCCAAGCACACTCGATCAGTCAAAACACCTCAGGTCAAAACAGAAAACTAAGCAACAGCTGCTATTTAATAATTTTATGCTTCCAGAGGTAGTCTGCCAGTCTCAAGTAATCCCTGCCAGATTGATATTTGACTAATTAGACGAAGGTAATGGATCAGTGATTCAAAGTTCATGCTTGACACTGTCAAAACTCTCCTCTTTTAGCTCTTCTAATTCAAAATGCTGGCTAGCACTCACAGTTGTTTATGTGCACATGAAAAAACAAACCTCTTCTGCAGGTTTAAAAATACGAAAGCAAATCCAAAAGAAAGGATTTCTTCAAAGAAAACGGAAACCAGATCATAGACAAGAGGTCTGATCAAATATCTGCCATTGCTCGTTTGATTTAAAGTACAATGTGCAATAATGATTACGAGTCCACCATTTTACAGCCATGCTGAATCATCTAATTTTTATTATGAAATCAATCAATCCTCATTAATACATCAAATACTACATAAAACAAAGTTTTACTTCAATTACCTAACTAATGGACAATGATAATGCCAACTGGATATTAGGCCTTTAGTAAATAAGCTTATTGCAGTAATATGATCAAAGCTAGCACACAACGTCAAGAGGACATTATGCAGCCAACAGATAGGCCTCTGGTCATGATGATCCCTCGGGATCTCTAGATTCATGAATGAGAAACAAACAATTAAATGCCAGATAAGGTTTAAAGGCATAGTTCACCCAAATGTGAAAATTCTGTTATCATTTACTCACCCTCCATTTGATCCAAAGTACAGGCCAGGTAATAAAAAAAAATACATTATGATTAATTGTGGGTCGGTTGCCGGTGGATGTAGTGGGACATGGCAGTGGACTAGCGAAAAAGCAGAAACTGAGCTTTGCAGAATGGGAAGATGAGACACTCAAAACAATGGATGAAGTGCAAGAGTAGCCTACTGTTCAAAGTTTCAGTTAGAGGAGTCATCAGAGGAAAATCTGCTATCGTTCTGGGAGAAACAAGATCGCTTATTTCCACGACTGCAGTGCCTTGCGAGGAGAATCTTGTTCATTCCTACAACAAGCTGTGCGAGCGAACGCTCATTCAGTGCAGCTGGCCGCAAGGCGGAATCGCCCGAATCCAGGCACCGTAGATGCTATTCTGTTTTTGCACAGTGTGAAAAAAAGGCCAAGTAAACACAACATAGCTGCCATTTAGGCCCTTTTTGTTATTTTGTTCCTGTATCTGTAAAAGCTAAAATGTCTTATTTTTACTTTCTGTATCTATTTTAAAATTAGGAAAATGTTGTCTAAAGACAAAATTGTGTTTTTATAAATAAATGTTCATTTAAAAAGGTTTATGATTAACGTATTATTTTACTATCAGCGATGCGCAGATTATAGCTCGCTGAATCTGCTGTTAATATCCACGGTGACCTATCATCATGCCTAAGACAAAGAATTAAATTATTAAAGTAACGATCGGGTGCGGACACATAGAGGCTATTAGATAAAAAAAATTCAGCTAATCCACGCATCTCATATATATATATATATACACATACATATATACATACATATATATATATATATATATATATATATACATATATATATATATATATATATATATATTATATAATACTCTAAATGGTTGACAATATCAACACACATAATGTATGTGTATGACTCAAAAAAAAAAAAAAATATATATATATATTTTTTTTTTTTTTTTGAGTCATACACATACATTATGTGTGTTGATATTGTCAATCATTTAGAGTATTAGTAACTTATCTTAAGTCCTGTTATCAAATTGGTAGGAGATCTGTTAATAGAACAAATTAAGTCCAAACAACTACAGTATAAAACTACTATACTCAAATGGTATGGTATTGCTTCCAGTATCAGAGTTAATACAAAAATATAACTAATTCTTATAACTCATTGGATTTGAGTTCTGCTTAAAATAATTTGTTTTTGAGTTAAGTCATCAAGTCATAGTAAATGTATTTATATTATAAGTTAAACTAACTTCATTTGGTGATTTTCTCTGTTAAGGCTCCTACACACCAGGACGTTTTTAGTTTAGCGTTTATCGGCAGCGTTTAACGTTTTTCAGTGTTCAAACCCATGAGCTTTTCATGGGGTCAAGCAGAAGAGTATGCTAAATCACTCTTTTGACGTTAGATGGCGCTGCACAACTTTAAGCTTCTGACATCCGCTTAGAACGCAGAAGAAGAGGAAGTTCACACATTTGTTTATAAAGTTACTGGTGACTCGAACAAGCATGGATGGTTTAAGGAGCAGCTCCAGCTCTAGCGATGAAGAAATGATTATTGTTCACTTGAGCAATAAGCAGCTAAACGTTCATATCACCTCTGGACATCTTCAATGTGCGCTCGCATTGACAGTTTTTCGCTTGAGCGCCTCCATGTGCTGCTTACTGTAACTTCAGCAACTCCGTGCACGTGAACAAAAGTGCTTATCTGATTGGTGGAGAAGGTTTTGACGCCGCATTTTTTAAATGACGCTTTTGCGCCTGCCGTTTTGTGCGTTGATGTGCACAATCACATTGACGCCCTTTATTTAGTTACGAGGCGTTAAACGTCGACAGAAAACAGGAGCAAAAACGTCTCGGTGTGCACAGGCCTTTAGGTTTTACAGTGTATAATAAAAATGTATATATGGCAGATTATTGCTCTTGATATCTTAATTATGATATTAATGTTGATTAAAAAAAGAAAGAAATGGAAATTGTTCAATATATCCATCCATCCAATAATGTTGGATAGTATAGTGTTTTTGCCCCTTAACTTGAATTTGTAAGGATATTTTGTTTATTTGACTTCCGAATGCTTCAATTTAAGTTGAACCTTTAGATTTCCAGATATATATGTAATCTGTTCAATCATTGCCCTTTGTAACAAAACTGGTACTGGCTGAAGCGAATCATTACAATAATTAGAAAATGATCCAGTCTAACACTAAAGGATTTTCAACAGTGTCCGTAAGGGAATTCAATATATTTATTTTATTAAACGCCCATCTGTCAGGCCTGTTGCCCACTCTCTAATACTGCCAAAACGCCACTCTGCCAAAGAAAACAATCAAGAGTGACAATTAAATTTGGACATGAGCCAAGCTGAAACTTTAGTAGGTTAAAAATGCAGTGGCCTGACCGAACAACAAGTGCATCTATAAATAAAGACCTGAAGAACAATAATAAAACCTCAAAGCATTGCAATTAAAGTGAACACTGAATACTTAAAAACACAGAGTTCAAAAATAAGATTATATAACATAAAAAAAAAAATGTCTGCCAATTGTTACACCGTTGCTTACAATGGTACATTTATTCTAGTTTATGAGGTGTGATGGAGAGGAACTGACCTTCTGTTCTTATCCTCTATCTGTAAGTTGTAGAGCATCTCTTCTCCCAGAAGGCTCTTGGCATTGCTGCTGTCCCCCCACTTAAGTTTGAGGCTCTGGGGTCCAGCGGCGGTGCACTCCAGTCGGGGCGGGACAGGCGGCAGAGGTTTGGTGCGGGCCAGCAGAGTTGGGCAGAGGGGACCTTCGCCAATCTCATTCACTGCCTGAATCTGCAGACTGTCACAACACACAGAGAAGCTTATTTAAACACCAGGTACATCAGCTGACTTTAGGCCTGAGCTATTTTACCTGAATACAGTCAAACCAAAACATTTATTTTATTATGTTTTCTAATCTATAGCAAACATAAACTTTGATAAAGTTATACATTTTAAATGCATCTGAATAATTTATAGGATCTGCATAGAATGTGCAGTATACTGAATTTTGTTATGATTCTTGTTTATTTTGGTACTACTATGCCTCACAGAATTAGGAGCTGGTGGATTATTGCTGCTATGAGACACCTGCTTAGATACTGTAAATCTTGTTCTAATCTTGTTCTTAATCTATAAGTAAATCGATATATATTAAAAATGTTCACTTAAAAGTATTTTTACATGATATGTTGAAAAACAAAAAAATCCAACCAAAAACTTCTGACTACCACCAGAAAGCGGGTAATAACTCAGAACAGAATGACTGATGTGCTCTGCATGACATCACCCACGTTGCTTTAAAGTGTTGTATTGGTTTGGCTACTATAATTTGTTGATGCATGACATTTTTGTGCATGTGTGTTAGCGGTCAAGGCATTGCAAGTGAGGTTAGCGTCATTTCCTTTTTTTTTAGCCTTTATTTTTTTATCAGGGTGCGGAGAGACTGACTTTACCTGACCTTTATTATCCGGAGCTCCTGATGGAGACAAAAGAACTTTAAGGCTTAAATCAATAACTCGTTACAGGAATGTAATTCTTAATAACCCTTCTCTTGCTTTAAAGTTTTTCAAAGGCATCTGTATGTTACAAATTGCATAGCGAGCTTCGAGAAAGCATGGCAATGCTCTGGTTTATTTTCCTAAACTTTTAATCATTTTGGTGAATCAATAAAAATGAAAAAGCAGCAAACTAAACCAAAACAACAAACCAAAACCACCACAAAAGATAATAAACAAAACAAAAACGTAGGCATAGCAAAGAAGAACACAAAACAAAAAACAAAAAATAATAATACAAACAAAAAAGCAAGGCAGTACCACAAAACATTAAAGCAAAAAGGAAAATCAAACCAAACACAAACCACCAGCACCACCACCAAAAAACTAAAAAAACAACAACATACAAACAACACATAAAACACAAACAATCCAAATAAAAACAACAAAAAACACTACCCAGGATAAAAAAAGAGCAACACAACAAACAACAAGGTAAAGCACAATCAACAAACAGAAACAAATTATATATATAAATAATTATATATATATACACACACACACACATACACACAGTATAACTATATAAAAAGCTACAGTAGCTTGAAATTGAGTAGCCATTCCACTGCAAACATATTTACAGACCATACAAAACCGACCAAAACAGTTTCAGAACAGATAAACATCAATCACTTGTTTACTGTGACTGCTGAACTTGACATTGTAAAGCAACTGCACTGCAACATTACAGGTGTGCATTTGCATTTGTTTTCAAAGCAAAGCAAACAGAAAGTCAACAGAGACATGTGGTATCATCAGCAACACAGTAACTATACAGTACTACACTCATTCATGTGCATGTGGTAAAACCACAACATTTCTCCTCCCCTCACTGACACCGCTCCCTCATATGAGCAGATTATTTTGAATATGCATGTGCGGAGGGACAGCAGCGGGTTTCACATATGCTTATCAACAGGCCAACAGATGTGCCTTAGTCTTGCTAGTAACCATGAGACACTTAATTGCTTTTCGATGGCACAATACAAACATACAAAATCTGCTTAAGCGGTACGAATTATGTATATTAAATCTTAGGAATGAAATAATAATAATTATACCTTTGGCATTCACACTGATTGTACAAACTGTACAATGATGGTTTGTTCTGTAGACAATCGAAAAAATATACTGCATAAATGGGCTAATAATATTGACCTTAATATTTTTTTTTATTAAAAACTGCTTTTATTCTAGCCAAAATAAAACAAATAAGATTTCTTCAGATGAAAAACTATTATAGGAAATACTGTGATAAAATCAACATTGCTCAACATCATTTAGGAAATATTTGAAAAAATTAAAAATAAATAAATCACAGGAGGGTGAATAATTGTCAACTGAATGTCACAAATTCAAATTAAAACCAAATCCCAAAATTAAAATGATTTAACCTATTAAAGGGCCATGAAACCTCCTTGTTTCAGCAGGTTTTTTTTTACACCTCTACTTTGGAAAAAGTCAGGAAAGTGGGCACATCCAGCTCTGTTAGGGAGGAGTGCCGGAGGAGGGGAAAGAGGGAAGGTCAGTAAAAATTTGCATAAAAATGGGAATGTCGGTTTGGGCACGCACTGATTTTCACAGAGGCAAATCAAACACACAGACAGAGGAGAAAGACAGTGAATGTATTTACATGGACATCAGTAATCAAATTATTTGCCAAATTATTAAATGGTGGACTTCAACTGCAGTTTGGCTCTTTCATTCAGGATTTTTATTCATGCCTCTCTTGACAAACTAGATATATGATTCGAAGAATTGGTATAAGCGTGTATTTTTCATGCAATGTTTGTTACTGCACAGTGGTGAGAGAAAAAAACCTTCCGCATTTCATTTGTGTGTTATTCCTCTCACAAAATGCGGCGAAAATCCAACACGACAGTAAGTTTGATTGTGGTGCTTACATTTACACTCGGAGAGCAGCATTTACAGCAGATTTTTCAGTCTATAATATTGTAGTGATATTCCCGTACGGTAAACTTTATTAACTTAGAAATCATTTGACTAAGATCCATCTTTAAACACTGAAAGAGTACTGCTGACGATACGAACTAACTTTGCCTCTGAATTAAACAAAGACCACTAGTCGCTCGCTCACCAAATCTGTAGAGATAGGACAATCAACACCAACTGGAGCTGCGTCTTTATTAAAAGGAGACAAGCAGGAAATCCAGATTTGCCCGTACTAACGACCCGTAACTTCAAACAATTCATGTTGCTCCCTGTCGTCTGTAACACTGTAACAGGTAACAACAAAGGTCTTCGATGCTATCATGCATATTAAGATCTCATGGCTGTGACACAGCTACAAAAATTAGTTTCAAACTGGAAGTATGAATTTGCTCGAAATAACGCAAAAACGACCAATTTTCACTTTTTAGTGAAATATATGTGTCCTAATAGTGTTTTTAGCAGTGTGGGACACATATACGACTGTCAACAGCTCAAAAAATGTGTTTTGGTGTTTCGTGACCCTTTAATGCAAAGTTAATACACTATATTTATTATTTGATTAACAATTAAACCATTAATGAAATTCTGACTGTACTAAAATCAAAACAATTGACTTTCTCTTAACGACAATAGCTGCTTTTACCCATTTTTTGTAGCTTCACCTGCCATAATGTTAGATAAGAGGTCGATCTCTCACACAGAGTGTAGGAAGTGATAAGACGTGTCAAGCTGAGCCTTGCTCACTTGAAGATGCAAATAACTTCCTTAACTTTCACCCTGCCCAGCTTTATCAAATTTATATTTGTCGGCTGAAAGTGCTTTGAGAAGCAGCCCATCATTCAAGGATAATGCCTTGTCATGTTATTAAATCAAATGGAACCAAAATCAATTTTTGGGCTTAGCAAAAATATGGAGCTCTGAAGTCTGGACTGGAATGAACTGCAGCTCTGCCAAAACAGCAGACCGCTTGCTTGACATTTAACTGAAAACAAAACATACTTTAACCTTTCGCAAGATTTCATTACTCTTTACGGCGCTAATGACAAAGACATAATCGATCTAGGAGTGATCAAATGACTGTACAGTCTCACCACGTCTGTCTGCCTCAAGCATCCGCTCCTTATTCACTTACAGGGAGTTCAGAAGTCTGGTTTTTCACTAAAAAGGGTTCAATGAAATGACAACAGCATTTTTGGGGCAATTTGTACACAAATGGGAAATATTTTAACAACCCTGTTGTTTACACTTAGAAAAAATACTGTTGCTGCTTGTTCAAGCTACATAGTTATTGTACATTTTTTTTGGACAATTTATTTGTTTTATGCTCAATCCACTTAAATTTGTAAAAGATGAAGTCAACTTAATTGTTTTGTGTTGGTAAAACATGAATGATTAGTGTTGGTGTAACTGCTGTGTATATCCCAGCATGCTTGACATGAGGGGAAAAGTTGAAGAAAAAGAGAAAATCTTTGGTGTTTGGGTTAAGAAAAATACTTGTTGGAGTTTAAACCACACTTAGTTTTAGAAATTTTAAAGAATTTCACGTGAGGTTTTGAGTTTTGATGTTACCACCTTGAAGACGAAAAGCACTCAGGTTTTGGGTGTTTGCAGTTTCATTCAAAACAATATTGTTTGTTAATTCACTCAGTGAGCCGCAGCTGTGCTAATACTAGTTCTGAGATCAGTCTCAGTCAATTGTAGGCAGGTGCAGTTTGTACCATAATAAATAATTCAAAATTCTGCTCATTCAAATGAAAATGATAATTTGTTTGAAACTAATTTTTCTTTTGGTTTCTATTTATGTAAAATAATTTGAAACAACAAATACTTAATAAATTAAAATAACTTATAACTATTCAATTTCATGGAAAAAGTTTCCATTATTTTAATTAAGTTTGTTCAACACTTTTTTCGAGTGTATGTTTATTCTGTTTTTCAATGATGTTGTTCTTAATCATTTGTGAATGAATGGTTTCCTGTATTTGGAATTCAAAGATATTTTCAGTACATCTACACTTCCAAACTTTAGTCATTGATCTTTGCTCTGAGAATTTGAAAAAACACAATGATTTTATTTACATTTGTAGCAGTTTAACACACATTACAATACATTAGTTAATTGTAAATATTAGGCTTATGACGTTATCAAATGTTTTTGCTGCAATTAATTGCTGAAGCTTTTATCAAGGTACTGTAAGTGGTATCAACACAATATTGTCCTAAGCTGCAAAAAGGGTTACTTTAACAGGCATAAGAAAAAAAAACTATTATTGCATTGCTTTATTGTATATTTGTGTTCAGAGTAAACAAATGTGTCAACCAAATTTAAATAGAAAATGATTATAAAGTACAATAGGTGACACTAGTTAATAGGTCATTACGAAACATTAGTTTCAAAAAACAAAAGTGAGGTCAGATTTATTACAGTTACTAATATTAGTTTTAAAAATGCTAATTAAATTATTAGTTACTAACAACAAATAATACAATGATAATGACTTGTAATCAGACTATAATACTAAGCATCAACTAATTAACATAAGCCAAGATTAATAACAACTTTTGAAGTTCTCATTGTGAGTTATCTGGACTATTACTGAAGCCTTACTGCACAGTGTTAATGAACAACAGGTCTATAAATAGTCACAGAATTTTCAATCAATATTTCAGCATGTAGTAGGCTAATTAACATGTTAAAATGTTAATGTTTGAACTTTTAAGTTAATTAACCAATTAAGTTTCCAAGCATTTGGTGCTGTAATGCAGTTAAAAGCCATTAAAAAAATAAAATAATAAACAATTATTTGTGGTATTTTGTAGTGCCCACAATATCAATACTGTACATGTTCATTATCATGATATATTGAATTATTGAATATTGGCAAACTCCAAATATTTCCAAATATTGTCCTATCCTAACAGATTATAGATCACTGAAATGTATAAATCCTAATGATAATAATAAAATTATGAGCAATTTTGTGGTCCAAAGTCACATTTTTTAGTATAGAACATATACTATCGCTTCAAACTATCAATAAGTCACTTACAATTAAGCATTTTCAACATGAATGGTTATCAGAGCAGAGATCAAGGTGACATAAATCAAACTATATTTACAGTAAGATTTGAGGTGTTAAACATACTGGACACAGCTTCTTTTGTCTGAGCAGGGTACATAACAGAGGTTACACCTCTATACAGTAAGTTGAGTCAGAGCACTAGCAGGAGATCACCAGATAGTCTGCTATCAGATAATGGAATCGGTCAGCGCAATCCTGTCTTTGGTTGGAATTCTATTCATTATTTGATTCTAAGCTACCAATAATTAATATGTAAAAAATAAAGCAAATTTGTGTCAATGTTACATGGACAAAAGCAGAAAACGAAAACACACTGAGGGCGCTGTGATGAGTGGCTGAGAACGCAAACTGAAAGCAAGATAAACACAACAGATGGACATAATAGAATGGTCAAGCATAAAACCAAAAAATAAACCCTGATCCTCATACACATGGATCTATATTGAACATGGCTAGAATACTAAATAACATACACAGACAGAAAATAGTAGAGCTGTTAAAAAAGTCTTTAGAAGTGTCTGAAATTATAGATTTATATTGATGTAAAGACAACTAACAGCTATCTGTTTTAAGATTTCATTTGTGCTGCTTTACTAATAAAAATGGAGCTGATATAGGTTGTCTTCATGTTTTATGGCATGAGAATAAGAAACTGAGATACTGACAATAAGATCAGTGACTCCTGGAAAAACAAGTTTAATATTTTCTTATGTTTGAATGTGCACAAAATCCTTATATTTGAATGTAATAATAATGGTTACAATAATCCATGCAGTGTGCAACACAGCTCTAATTGAATGGAAATATCCAGCTTTAGTTTAAATCTGAAAGTGCACCGTGCACCATGTTTAAAACCATTGATTCTTTGACTATTGGTTGAGTCAACTCGGATTCAGATGAATGATTCATCCTTTGTTCGGATCTTTTGCCTGAATTTGTCAACATCAATAAGGCGCGGTCAATTTTCAAAATAGTTTAAATGTTGCCACTGTGTGGATTGACACAGAATGTGTATGATTGTTATTACTTATGTATTATTGTGATTACATTGTTTAACTGCGTAGCTTTAATGCACTCTTGGACTGGGCTCACACATATAATTCAATTCAATTCATGTTTATTTATAGAGCGCTTTTCACAATGTAGATTGTGTCAAAGCAGCTTAACATGGTTCTAGTAAAGTCCATATACTGTGGGCGTTTCTCTCCATCTCGCGCTGAACACAGTTGGCTAAACAGACTGGTTCATTGGACCAATCAGCACAGATTAGTCTTATGCAAAGGAGGGGGGTTTGGGAACAAATTAACCGCTGAACAAATCGCATGGGAGTCGTTGGGATAGGTAAAAATAAATGCATATTATAAGACAATGAAAGTGTTTTTTGACCTTGTATGCATATCAGCCATATCATGGAGACCCCCAAAACCAAAACATGACCTTTTATAATGCATAACGGGGTGATTTAAAATAAGTCACTTATCCTAAAAATAAGGCTGTTTAATTTATAAAACAACACTTTAATATTGTAAATTTTAATAAATAATAAACACATTTAAAAACCTTTTGTATTTTATATATTCTAATCTATTTTTATTTCTATATATATATATATATATATATATATATATATATATATACACACACACACACACACACACACACACACACACACACACACACACACACACACACACACACACACACACATACACATACATACACACATACATACATACATACATATAATTAATTATATATTTATGTCAGGGTTAAGCTAAATGTTCATCATTATCACTCCAGTCTACAGTGTCACAAAATATTTTATAGAAATCATTCTAATTTGCTGATTTGCTACTCAAAAATAAACATTTGTGAATAAAAAGTATTACTTGTCTGTCAAAACTAGTTCCTGACATCAAACGTTCTTAAAAAGTAGTGTAAATTAAGTGGGAGTAGGCAAAAAGAAAATTACAAAAATCAGCAGGAGTGGATGAAAAGTTGGATGAAAGTGGAATAAAATCAGCTGCATGCAAGTCACTAATTTAAAGAGCATAATCACAGCTCTCAGACAAAAACACGGTTTGCATAAGCTGGCTGATGGAGACTGCGCGGCCCCATGCAGTGAGAGATGTCCTGTTATGGACAGCATTTCATAGATCCACACACACAAACTCTGCCCTCTGGCCTTCTCCTTTCATTAGCGTCCGATTAGCATCATTAACACGCTGCTGTTTACCCACCGTCATCCTGGGCTGCGGGAGGAAACAGGCAGCGGGGGTGACGTGGTTTTGGCGTCAGGCTTGGTTGAAATGGACAACTCTGTAGAATGCCAATGAGAGTCGAGATGAAGCATAACTACTCTCTGCAGGACACGGATCCGCCTCGCAGGGAATCAGAAAGCGAAGTTGCCATTAGTTAAGTTTACTATAATTTAAGAAGTGCTTGTGTGAATCACCAGATGAAAAAAGTGATCTAGTGGACAGACTGGAAGTGTTACTGGTTCCTGGTTGTATATGTGTTTGTTTAATTGCAGATGAGACACTAAACTACACATTTAGAGATTTAATTAGAGGTATATTTGTGTAATAATGTTATCAACTGTTAGTTTGAATATTAATCGGGGTAGTTTAGTCATTATTTCCTACCTGCCGGGTTTGAAATGGTCTTTATTTTACATTTAGCAGCCGCTTTTGTCCAAAGCGAAACAACTGAGGAAGCATTCACCAATTCAACAAGAGGCAGTACACACAAGAGATAATGATTATACAATGAACTGTAAAGCCTAGTTCACACTACAAGATTTTAAACATCGGCAGATCGATGTGCAGTTCACACTACATGACTTGATTTTGTGTCTTTTAGTTGCTGTGGTAAATGATCCACAAGAGGGGGGTCAAGCACCAGAGGTCTGCATTCTCGTGGGACCAGAGCAGATTTCTTGCGGCATGGGAATAAACTTCCGAATAAAGTCCGAGCGGTCGGTAACTGGTGTATTTTGAACGGGAGCAGGCAGGCTAACAATATCGCGTATGTATTTGTGTGAATGAGAGAGCGTGATGCTGTCTGTTGTCACTTGCTTGATGCTGTGTGTATGTGTGTGTGCATGTTTATACAGACAGCTTGTTATAGGCTGTCAGGAGGACTCTGTATAGCTGGGTGGTTTTTAGTTTTGTCGAAAGCGGGAACAAGCGCGGTGGATAGAAAACGATGAACACTATTGGCTGCTTGTGTGCTGATTACATCACTGACACCGTTTCAAGCTTTTAAAGGAGCATTTAAAAAGTCAGCTGATGCTTCAGCGGGTTAAATCATCTGCAAGGTTCAAGTGGATAGATACAGAGTTTTGAATTTTTTCTCATTTGAAGTTTTGAATGTAAATCTGACGTGACAATATGACGTCTTATCTGAGAATGGTCAGAATGACCAGTATAGTAATTATAATAGTTATAGAATTCTAGTTTCACTGTTAACATGCAGAAAGATATGAGAGTATCGATGCCCATTTGGGCCAATTACAGACGTTTCTGTTGAGCTCCTTCTCTCTCATTGGCTGCAGCTCGTCACTACATCTGACCGCACGTGGGGTCAAGTCGGCCGACTGCTTTGGAATATTCAACATTGTAGATATTGGATTTTCATCTGCGAGGTGTCGGGGACGCTTTAGCGAGCCTCTTGGATGCGTCCTTCAGTATTTCACACATAAAGACTGCAGAGTGCCGAGCACCCACAGATTTTTCCCCGATCACAGCCCGATCTGTCTGAGAGCTCGTTAACTTTCAAATCGGCCTCAAATCAGGCTTAAAATCCTGTACTGTGAACTAGGCTTTAATGTTCAAAGAATAAGATGCTAGAGTAAGGGGAAGTATTTTTTTAATGGAGAGAAAAAGATTCTACAGGTCAAGGCCACTCACCTGTGTGAAGCACACTTCAAAAATGTTTTTTAAAGAACCTGTCTGGTGAAAATGTGCAAAACTGGTGAAGGTGTTGGTTAAAGTGTCAAAGAGATGAAAGAGTGTGCTTTCTACAGGTGGTTTGTCCAGCTCACTCACACACTCAGTTTGGGGTTGTCGTTAAAATGTTACATTTTATTATAGCTATAATGCATCAATGACCTATTGTTATCTAATAATTATTCACCAGAATGCATGTCATTTTCCTATGAAAAGACAAATCACTTAATTGTTCAGGAAAGCATGAGCTGCTGATTCCAGCAGTGTAAATTAACAGAGATTGGGCAAGTAGAACAAACAAATTCCTGACCAATCAAATCGCGCATAGCATCAGACAGATTGACCTCATAAAATGGATGCAGATATATTCAAATTAAAAATGTAGTGTGAAGGCATTAAAAGCGACCAAAATTTCACAAAATCGTCACTCAAAATTACTGAGACTGTTAAGACTGCATGTGACTGATGAGAAGGTAAAGGATGCCAAATGGCCTTAAACAATTACTAAATACACATCTTTTTTGGTAAGTAATGGTACATTAAAATTTTTCCTAATAGCTGTAATGTTGGTTTCAGACTTCACAATAGCAGAATCATTTTGAAATAGATTGGCATAAGGTCTTGAGATTTGCCAAACAATGATTGTTGAGATGTAATAGTTGATTGTTTAATCTAATCTGATGTCAGGGTCAGGGATGACAACTTGTTGAGCTGAATGAGATTGTAAAGATTTTATAATGAACGCACTCTTCACTTCAGAAAATGCAAAGCACACCGCACTACCTTTTTGTGTCTTTAGAAATAAGGGCAGTGGGCTGCTCTTTTTATGTTGCTAGGCAACCACTGTTTTAAAAGCCTTGATGCTGACACTCACAATCATAAAGGAGAAGAAAAACTTTTGTATAAACTGAAGAAGGTATAAGTGGGAGATGCATTCACAGTTTCTGTTTGGAATATGTTTTTGCCCTTCTTGTAAGGGCATAATACAAAATAAAAGGTAAAAATGTTTAAAGATGTAACCATGTACTGTACATATTATAATGTATATTTTTATTTCGAACACAAATATGAAATGCCTGTGTATGTGCATTAAATTTTTAGAGTTAAACTGTCAGTAGGTGGCAGCAAGTCCCTGTATTAATAAGTGGTTCACTTAATCTGATATTTAAATCAGTGTTTCTCAACCACATTCCTGGAGGACCACCAGCTATGCACATTTTCCATGTCTCCTTAAAAAAACACACCTGATTCAGATCATCAGCTCATTAGCAGAGACTGAAAGACCTGTAATGGGTTTAACAGACAAAGGAGACATTTAAAACATGCAGTGCTAGTGGGCCTCCAGGAACGTGGTTGAGAAACACTGATTTAAATGATTTTCTCATAATGGCTGTTTTATTTATATGAATCACTGACTCTTCAAAAACTGACTTCTTTTAATCAGATTTTTTTAATGGATTGATTGTTTTAGAAATAAATAGTAATGTTGCACAAATATTCTGCCTTTAGAATTATTTGTCTAAACCTCAAAATGAAAGACAATATTGTGTATACAATTACAACATTCAGGAAAACTCTTGCTTGTGTGATATCACTAATATATAAAATACCATACGAAGACATGTCAGGTTTACAGAGCTTGCATAATGTAGTCATTCTAACTGTATTATAGTAGGCTTCGTCGTGCAGTAAATGCTTCTAAACTCAGAGAAAAGCAAATGACATACTTGACAATATCAGCTTACACACACTGATCGAACTCCAATTATAATTTTATTGTAGATGATAAATATCACACACTCCAACTGTGAGCTTACAAAACCATCTATAGTAGAACTTTTGTTGTGCATAATACTGAATTGCAGACTGCCTTTGTGGGAAGCTATTTATGCTTTCAACTCAATGAGGGAAATAAAACCGTCTGAGTTCAAAGATTCTGTTGCATTGTGTGTCTCACCTCCTCCCCCTTTTACTGAACAGTTTTATCATTCACATGTTTAATAGCATTCCATGTTAGAAACTAACTATCGAACATGGAGATTAAATGACCTTTCAAAGCATGTTGGTTCTGCACATACCTGTATTCAGTGTCTGGCTGAAGGTTTTGCAGGACATGGCAGGTGCTGTTGCTCAGGCTGATGAGCTGCTCTCCCATTTTAAGAGTGTAAGACACGATCTCGGCTCCGTTGTTGCAGGGCTCGTCCCATTTCAAAGCCAGGCACGTGGAGGGCGAGTAGACGCCGCTGTCGGTGGGGTCATGCTCCAGTACAGACAGCACTAAGACCGGATCGGGCACTGTGGCGGGTGTCTGACAGCACACATGCTCACTGTAGGGTCCTGCACCTGCCTGATTCGCTGCCTTAAAACACAAGACGAAAGGTCAATTTGCTTTAATAAGAGATGTGGGGACACCCATTATTTTGAGATGAAATCCTCAATATTAACAAACCATTAACAATGACTTTTAGCTTAGGTACTAATTGGCTGCTTATTAATTAGTTATCATAGTAGTAGTTGGGTTTTGGTGCTGGTAGGATAAGGGATGTGGAATGCAATCATTCTGAATATTACTAATAAATAAACAATTTCTTTATTATAGGTGGATAATAGTTAATAGTTAGAATTGGAACTTAAACTAAAGATTTGTTTTGCATAAACCTTGCAGAATCTGCAAAACTCTAAATAGTTTAAAGAAGTAATGACACGCTCACACCAAGCATGATGACTATAAAGAGTTTTAAAAGCGGTTCGAAATGTAAAACAACAGCAAAGTCCCGACCACAACTATAGCAATGTAGACAAACTATATTGTTGGGATCACTTTCCGAATTTTTTTTCTCAGCTATTAATTGATGAAACACTGACATATATGGAAGTTATTTAAGCAAGGCTGGCAAAAAAGTATAAATATAAAGCTACTTCAGTATCCTAAGCTAATTTCAGCTTAAAACTTTTTAATTTTGAAACTGCTTGGTAATAATTTGTTGTTTTTATTTTCCCACACTGACTATGATCTCTACATTTGCTTGATTAGATAAACACATTTTTAAATGAAAATTCACAGGTCAGATGCGCTAGTAGCAAACTGAAGATATCTGTTGGTTACAATGTGCCACAAAAAAACAAACAAACTAACAAGAAAACAATTCTTTTTATACTACAATCGTTTTTATAATCATTTATTTTATTTAACTGTTTGTCAGCATGGACGAAAATGTTTATTGTTATATTCATAGTTACTGTGCTTGGTGTAAACAGGTCTTAGAAGAGATCATACAAAATGAGTGTTATTTTTTAATCAGTACTTGCCTGAATACAATACTCCACACATTGTAAAATATGCTTTTATGTTGTTCACAATAGAAAATAATACTGTAATAATAATACTTGCAAAAGTTTGCATACACTTGATTCTTAAAGGATCAATGAAATTTCTTTTTTTGTGATTATTATTCATGAGTCCCTTGTTTGTCCTGCAGATAAAATGCCCACTGTTCGTCAGAAAAATTATTCAGGTCTTAATAATTCTATAGCTTTCAGCTTTTGTTTATTTGAACCCTTTCATCAAATGATTTTGAGATCCATTGTTTCAAATTGAGAGACTCATGAGGACATTTAATAATGTTAAAAGTCTTGTACGTTTATTGAATTTAACTTGTTTGTTTTCTCAAAACAATCAGTAAATGATAATGACACTGAATAATGGCATCCAGACAAGTTTGCAATATAATAATTTTAGTTTCCTTTCACTGAAAATTTACTTTAATAGTGTCACAGCTGTTAATCACAATTAAATCTTATAATTCACTGACAGTTCTGTGAAATAATAGTAAATGTCAGCTTAAGAATTAAGAGACCATACACTTACTCTTGACAATTTTTATGTCTTGTTTATCAGCATACAATTCTAAATATATTCTTTAGTTTAATTAAAAAAAATATATATATATATATATATATATACTCTAACTATTTTTGTATCTCATTCCACTTCTTTTTTTTTTCCCATTGAGCTACATGACTATATTTCCCAATAAATTAAAAACTATTACAGTGACCAATATATCGTTAATCCTCATATTAAACTTGTCATTTAATATAATCTTGCCCTGACTGTCACCAGCTCATATATTTAAAGCATAATGACTTAAACCTTTTTACAGCCTCAGTGCGCAAGATGATGCAGTTAATGAAGGGGCACAATTCATTGTTCTTTTCAACTTCTCCTGTCACACTTTTACAACTCTGCTCATAATTAACTGACTAAAATAGCTAAAACGGTCTGAAGAGCGAATGCTAGATTCTTAAAGAAAATCCAATTCAAGTTTCAACTAGTTTCTAATTTTAGTTTGAGTTGTGATGCTGGAGTAGAACGAATAAATGAATTAATTAATGAATACATGAACGAACGAACGAATGAAGGACAATAAAAAGACAAATGAATGACAAAAAGAATGACAAAGAAACATCTAAAACATTGATTTGCAGTGTCATTTTTTAATAGTTTACATGTTCTTACTATAGTAATAACAGTATATTATGCATTATTACATACAGTTAACAAAATATTTAACCTTAATCCTAATTTGTGTTGGGACAACATAAAGGATTAAGTTAATTTACTCGTTTTTACAAAAAAAGTGGATTGAACATAAAACTATTAGCTATAACCATTTTACTATAAACTATTTTACTATAACCATGTAAATAAGGGTTAAAATGTTCACGTAAACTGTAACAAGAACATCTTAAAACAAAGCGTGAATAAATAATAAAATAAAATGATTTAAACTCAATGGCATTGCACATTTCAGAAGGAAATAATTAAAGAATTTAGTTTTAATAATCTTTTGTTTATTTGTAATTGCTCCACACTTTAAAAATTATTGCTGAACAATAAATGTGACCTAAGTGAGATGAAGGCCTGATCGGCTGTGCTACCTGTAGTCTGCAGTAGTAATGCGTGGCGGGTGTCAAGTCTGAGATCTCGCGCTGTGTTTCAGGGCCGCAGTAGATCAGCTCCATGGGTTCTTCCTCTCTGCCCCATTCCAGGCGGTACTCGGAAATATCGGCCCCTGAGCTCTCTGGACTCTGAGAGAAAGAAAGACATGATAAATCATAGGGTGGTATGAATCAAAGTGGTATCTGAAGGTCGGCACTGACTGTATTTCTATATTGAATTTGAATATGTTAATGCGAGATCTATCTCTTAGCACTATTGCTGTCAAAATGAGCACATTAGCACATTTGATTAATAGGTTTTGTTTAATAGTGCTAAAAATAAGGGTAAAATTGGGTGGAGCTAACACAGGGACAGAAACTGTGTGGATGTAACACAGGGGCCGATATTGGGTGTAGCTAACACAGGGGTAGAAATTGGGTGGAGCTAACACAGGGGCAGAAATTGGGTGGAGCTAACACAGGGGCAGATATTGGGTGGAGCTAACACGGGAAGAAATTGGGTGGATCTAACACACAATATTTTGCCCAATTTTAAACCTTTAATACCTCTCATGCACAATATCCTGCACAACATTGCTCAGTTTCATGTAACAAATACAGTACATGTATAGCCTGTATTATTTGTATAGTTAAGTATCTTATAGTTTATGTTAGTTATGCTAGATTTTTTTAAATATCATTGTAGCACCACTGTCCTGTGAGACATGACATTTCATTCCTCTGTACATCCACACATGTAGCGGAATGACAATAAAGCTCGACTTGACTTTTTAAAGTGAATTAACTGAACATAAACATGAGGAAAAAATGCAGATTTTAGAAGAAAACGCTTGCATCAAATGCATCTGAACTCCTCCAATACTGCTAATGTACAGACTTTGTGTGGTTTGTACATTAATTAGAAGATCGAATATGAAATTATTGCAATGCAATAATATATTTTAAAATAAAAAGCTGTTAGGTAGGATTATTCTCAATTAAATTAAAAAAGTGTGAGGTTTTGGTTATATTCGATTTGACTGACAGCACTACTTATTAGTGTTTTAATAAATATAACAAATTACCTCCCAGCTGATCAGCACACATGTATTGGAGATTAAGGTGAGGGATGGTGCCGCACACTGGCTTGGAGGACCAGCTGCAGTTGTTATTTCTGTTGGGTCGGAGAACTGACCATACTGTGAGGAATACGAGAGAGAGAAGTCCATATTAACATTCAACACATGACATGAATTGCCCCAAATGCATCTACGCGAATTTCAATCAGGATAAAATGTGAAAACAAAATAAACCACTTAAGACCAAGACAATCTTGAATTATATCCTTGTGAAATCAAAACATGTTTCCAGTACTGCAAAGTGATGCGAGACGCATTGATTCTTTACTTGTGGGAGTTCGCCTCACACAAACAATGAAAAGTAAACAGAAAGGGATTAGGTTCACTCCTTTGGCTCTAGTGCTTACTCTAAATTTTGCATTAACACTTCTGCAAAAGAGACACAGTGTAGTGTAACAGAGGATAGTTTCTCCTATATCACAGAAGACATATAGAGCTAATCCCTGATTCCCCAAACAGCTAAAAGAAAGAAAACCTTGGGTAAGATAGAAATATTTGTGTGGAAGATATAATAAAAACCAGGGTCCCACTTTTTATCAAGTGTCCTTAACTAATACGTACTTAATTCAAAATATAAATACAATGTACTTAATGTGTTGCTAATGTAAATTGCAGAACACATTTACAGTATGACCCGAGATGGCATAAGGGTAGGGCTATGGACAGGTTTGGTAATCTGGGTAGGTTTCAGGGTGGGTTATGGTGTAAGAGATGGATCAACAGCGAAATTCTAAACGTAATTACAGAAATAATTACCGTTGTAATTACATGCAGATATTTAATCAAGCATAAGGATAACATTTAAACAGACATTTACACTAGAAGCACATTGCATTTTTAATTTTTAGCTGTAATTTTTAAATGAATATTTTTTTAGAGTAAGTACATAATAGTTATGGTCACTTAATATAAAGTGGGACCAAAAACGATTTTTTTTTTTGTAAATTAGGAGACAAAATTTAACTGAAATTATGAGATTCAATATTATGATTAATCAACTTTCATTTCTGCTAAATTTTCTACATAAATGTCACAATTATGACTTCTCAATTTAGATTTTTGTCATTAATGACTGTCATAATTTTGCAAAAAATATCTGAACTTTTCTGTTAATAACCATTTCTTCAATATTTCTAAAAGTTCTCATAATTTGCACTTTAAATAAATTATAACTTCATCTTAATTCTTTTCATTTTGTGTAAATAGTTGTCGTTTGACTTAATTTATACCTTTTATATCATAAATCCATCTTCTTGAGTCACCTGTTAATTAAGCTGTATGACATTCCATCCATTTTATCTCATTGTAAATATTTAGTAACTCATTTTTTATGTCAATTATCACTCATATGAATTGTAAATTTCAAATTTTTCTCTCTTAATTATGACCTCTCATAAAAACATACTTTATCATTAATCACATTTAATCATGAGAAGTTATATGGGACAAAAAATGACTCGCAGTTGTGATTTCATATTGCATACATTAGATTTTATTCATGATTAGACTGATTCCTCTCATTCCAGACAGATTAAAATAATGATTGGCTAGTTTAGATGATTAATAATGATGAGCATTAATAATTTCAGTGACTTGTCAAATACCAAAATATTATTAGTTTTGTGTATTTTTAACTATGGGCTAGTGAAAAGAAATACTGAAGAAGTACTCAGCGTAAAACAATTTCAGCCAGGATTAGGCCATAGTTCATAGTCAATCAGAACACGCAAGTAATTCTTACAAAATGTGCTTAAAACATTACTGGTGTCCCTCTTGAGACAAAACAAAAGCAACGCAACTTTCAGCTAAAATAGGTCAGACCTATAGCACTTTTAGTCTGGGACTAGACTTCATGATATATTTTGCATGACAAACTCTCAAGCCTCACTCACCCCTGCCTCATTGGCAGCACGAAGGCGGAAGCTGTAGGTGGCGCCGGGGAGCAAACTACCCACAGTGCACTCCAGATCTGAACCGTGATAGACCTCAGCTGGCTCCATCACTCCCTCCCTCATTTCCAAACTGTACTCGCTCACCTCGCATGCCCCTTCAGAGGAAGGACAGTCTGAAATAACACACACACACACACATAAAGCACTTCAGTCCAGCACCAAAAATTACAGCCTCATTTCATCTTTTAGACGAAAGCAAAGGATTTTAGGTTCTTTTCAAGCAGAGAAAATTGCAGCTTTACAACTTCTGCTTTCTGACCGAAGGCCTGAATATCCAGTGTTAGGCTAGAAACTCTTGAATCAGCAGGTCTACAATGATGCTCCAATGGATCAGAAACAGGGTGTTTACTGTAAGTGCTAAAGGTGTTCAGTCTTTAACTTCCAACCAATAGCTCTGGCACAGGAACTCACTGTGCAAAGCGCACTTTAAAAGCATCATTACAGTCTAAAACTAGACTATATGTGCAAGTTGTGATTTGAGTATGACATTTTGAAGAAAATGGAGGAAATAAGGGGAAAATATAGATTTTTAGGCTAAGATCAATGCTGTATCTTGATACAACAACTGATATTGCACTGTATGTCATTGTATTGCAGATGTTGATATCATTATAAAGAGGTTAAATCATTAAAATTTCTTGTTAATGGTCAAGTGAAGTGCTTGGAACTATGCATTTTTGTTCGATGTGTGTATTTTATTCTTACTGAAACATTTAGACAGAGCTGTGCATACTGTAGAGTAGCTCCTCCTCTTTAAAAAAACAGCCAATCATTTATTTTCTTTTCTTTTTTTTTTAATCACAGCTCAGCCAGTGAGAATGGTTCAAGCACACTAAATGAAAAGCAAATGAGAGGCATCTCAAACGGTATGGGTCATGTTAGATGCTAGAGACCATTTGATTGTCAGAAGATTTGATGTGAAGCTGAAGTATAAGGTGATGCCAAAAATATGTCAGAAGTGACAAACTGGAAGCTTTGAATGTTTATATCTTCTAAATGCAAAGTTTTTCCACTGTTTTGGAGTACACTCGAGCTTATAGACCTTTTTCTTGGAACACAAAATTACCCATTATGCTTTGCGTTTATGCATAAGGAGGATGCTTTGAACTTCAGGTTGGTAGCTGATGCCTGTAAAGAGTCACATACGGACAGCTTTGAGACGATAGTTTTAATTTATTTTACTTGCTTTTAATGTCTTTGAACTAACACTGCTGTCGATCAGCGCCACCTCCTGGATTGATCATTTAAAAAAGAAATCTAATGGGATGGAAAACAACAGCTGGGAGGTATTTTTCTCTCGTTGTCAGATGGCATCTTGTGCCGTTTAAATGAAGCCTTGTCATCGCTGAAGTCAACATTTTCGCTTTCTTTCAAATATACAACCAGCCCAAACAAATGTAATTCAACAAAAATGATTGACACGTAGCCAGTACTGTCCCAGTAACACACATTGAACACAAACTAGCTTAATGAAACATAACTGCTCCCAATTACAATCAACATGCAAAACAGCCAAAATAGTGTCAGTGACGTGCTTTTAATGGTAATTTTTGGTAATTACACGACTTCCATATCTGCTTCATGCCAGTAATAGGATGTGCTCTTTATAACACAGTGTGGTATTGTGTGTTTGTGTGTGTGCATTGAAGAACCATGGATTACATTATAACAGCTGACAGGTCGGGAACGGTGACGCTATATTTCAGCATCTGATCTGGCAGCAGACACTGAATTAAGAAAGCGTTTTTCTCTCGTACTTGAACCGCATTTGACAGAAGCATAACAATCTTAACAAACGCCTTTCTTTCAAAATTAAAGTTTTGCATCACAAAAAAACTCTGTAAGACACTGAAAACAGTATTGACACCCAGTTAAGAAACGGTGCTCTGGCTGATGACAAATCTTGATGGAAGTTCTAAGCACCCTACCGGAAGGTATCAGGTAGATATCCTTAGGACTAACATACTGATACCAACTGATACATGCTTTTGATCTCACAGGAACTGAAAGAAACGTATAAAAGAGAGAAAAGAATTATGCAGTGGGTTTATGCAATTCAGAGAAACTCACCCCATTGTAAGTGCACTTCTTTGTGTTTGGCTTTACCCACAATTCTGGGAGGCAGACAACGTCCTGGAGCTACAGATAGTGTACGTACAGGCAGACTCTCAGAGCACTGCAGGGATACAAGAATGAATTACACATCTATACCCAAGACTACGCATCCAAATATCATTAACTATAACTAACAACTGTTAACAGTGAGATTTATTGCATGTGATGTTGGTGAGCATAAGAAACTTCAGTCACACTTTACAATAAGGTTAATTAGTTAATGTTAATTAATGCATTTACTAACATGAACAAACAATGAACAATACATCTACCACTGTATTTGTTCATGTTAGTTAACATTAGTTAATGACAATACAGTAGTTCATTGTTAGTTCATGTTAACTCATGGTGCATTAACTAATGTTAACAAGCATGGACTTGGATGTTAATAATGCATTAGTAAATGTTCAACTATGATTAATAAATGCTGTACATGTGTTGCTCATGATGAGTTCATGTTAGTAAATGCATTAACTAATGAACCTTATTGTAAAGTGTTACCGAAACTTCTTTTAAGAATCTTAATATTGCCAGTCCTAAACTTATCATTCATAATGTATTAGTCTGAATTTCTATGAACAAAAAAAAAAAAGTTTATCTTTGACGTCTTAAGTCACAACACAGTCTGCTTTAACATCAAACAAGCAACAATTTATTTTTAAAAATAAAAATGTCACTGCTGAAATGCATAAAGAGCAACTACTAGCAGACACCTCAACAATATTGCTGAACTAAAACGGTTGAAAATTTCTCCTGAACTTTGTGCACAGTCACATTTGGAGGTTTAATGGAGGTTACTGCTGCTAAAGAAGGGTCAAACAGTTATTAAATCCACTCACCCTGCACCATGAATGTTTTTGGTGGCCAATAAACACTGTAAAATGAATCACTGTCTGTGCTTTTGAATTATACTTTTTTTCTTCTCCTGTGCAGCCGAGATTTCCGTAAGAATAAAAAGGTTTGCTACGTGTATTATAACATAAATGTTTAAAGCTAATTTTATAAAGCATACTTAAGTAAATTTCAAGTATTTTAAAGAGTACTTTATATAGTAAGTATTTAAGTACACAGTGTATTTGTACTTTTTTCAGTAATACATGAGACTACACTGTGAAAACAAGCATAACAGTAGTTAACTTTCTATCTTTTAGAAGTTAACAACTTTGTTTTCCACTTGTACTGCAGCTACAACACTGTAAAAAAAGTTGACTCAACTTGCATTGCGTGGCAACTTTCTTAATTGAATAACCTTAAACCGAGTCAAGTGCAGTACGTGGGTTAAAATTGAGTCAACTCAAAAAATATGTGCAACAAGTAGCCTTACTATTTTAAATTTAGTTTTTTTTTTTTTTTTACTGATTTTACTGAAACCAATTAAACAAATTATAGCTTAAGAAAACTATTTTGAAGCATATGCTCAGTACACTACTAGTTTCATAGTTTTTTTTATACTTGTAAGTGAATTTATAGTACATAAAGTAACATTTTATCATTGCACTAAGTTTACTGCAAAGCTATGTTTCTATTTAGTCTATTTGGATATTTTGAAACAGTATATTAAGTGAATATGAAGTACATTACTAAACATGAGGTTTAATCGCACTTTTTATTTGGCATTCTAAAACCTTTTTTTCTATTTCTAAGACATCATGTAAAAAAAACTAATTGAAAAAGAAGACAGACTTTTAAGTTACTCAGAGAAAAGTGTAAGCACAACTACAAGGTAAGTATTCTTAGAAAATTAGATTATGATTTTTTTTGTATATCTTCCTCAAACAATTGAAGCATAGGCCAAATATACCTGGGCATCTTTGTCAGTATGAATCAAGTATTCTGAAGCGTGATGTAAGCTGTTGTACTGTAGATGTGTTACCTGGCTGTGGCCACCTGTGCTGATGCTGCAGGTGCGCAGTCTGTACAATGTGCCGGGTTTCAAGTCCTCACACTCACACTCTGTGGCAGGACCACTGTACGCAATGTCCCACTGATTTGCTGCAAAGGCATCAAAGAGTTAAAATTTCACAGAGCAAACACTTTTCAACACTCACTCAGTCAGACAGACCATATATAACTGTTCTCAACAGTCCATTGCAAGACTTTTCTCAATATCAATAGTCCTTTTTCTCATTCGCATTATGTTACCTTCTCTGTTAACATATAATATCTATATATATATATATATATTTATTTATTCATTTTCTTTACTTCATGTCTCATTCTATTTTTAAAAATTGTTTCCTTTTTTATTTAATATATATAATGAGAATTGTCTTTAAATCATTAACATTCATTTCCATATTATTGTTAATTTTCTTATATAATATTCTTTCCTTTTCTCCTTAATCAATCTTTTCCAACATCAAAAATATAAATGATTTATAAATGTACATTTCAGACTCATACCACACATCAACACCTTGCATAATTACATATACATTTAAAAAAAAATTTTTTTGCTTTTGTTTTGTACTGTTTTTCTCGTTTATTGTTAGACCTGCTTTAAGTATACAAAACCATTTTCTCCCATTTTGTAGTTTTTTTTTTCCTTATTTCTACTATATTTCCTACTTTCTCTTGATCGAAAAGCAAAAATAAATAAATTAGTTATTTATTAATTTCACTGGCAGTACAAGAAGATTAGGGAATTATCTATGTTGATCTGAAAGATTTATTGTGATAATCATGATTTAACTGAGACAACAGTTGCCAAGGACAAACACAACTTTCCATAAACATGTAGGTAGATGGTTACCAGCACTGTTACATACCATCAGAATTTCCTTCTGAAATCTCCAAGAGGTATGTCAAGATTTCGGAACCGCCATTGTCTTGTGGAGGATCTGCAGAGGTACAATACAGACAGACTTTTAGAAATATGAACATAAGGACATGTGTTTACCATAAAAACATGTTCCTTAGCACAACAAAACTCTTAAAATGAGACACTGACTAAATATGGTTGTGATTCCCAAAAGATCCAAAAATATTGGAATTTGGTAACTTGCCATTTAAAATGCAGTTTTTCCTCATATTGAGAAGGAACTTTAGTAGTTTTTTGCTGCAGTGAGAGTTAAAACCTAAAGCTTGATTTATCAATTAAATAATTTGGTATAATACCTCATGAAGGTACAATTCCATTGCATTGATGTAAAAAAACTCTCAGAGTCTAAACTGAGTTTTAGGAATCTGTCCTTACATCAGCAGAAATCAACTATTTGGTTCATTACTGTGAGGAAATAAAGTGGGATTTGTCATGCTAAGAACACAATACAATGGCAGGCCTCAACCTGCTTGCCTTTACAAACAATGAATGCATTGGAAAATAGAAAAAAACAAAGGGCGCATCACAAATAAACACATCAAAATGAAGACCATGTCAGATAGATATAAAGCAACGGCACTACTGAAGTACATCACACATTGTATGCATATTTCCAAATTTCTACTTTTAACTTAATTGTTTTACATTACCAATAATAAATAAATACTTGCAGATATTTATTGACTTCATAATTTAAAAGGTCAGGCTCAACTGCACAACAAACTGCATTTGCTTTCAAACAATGTAGATTTCCAATTTCCTTCACAGCCAGAAACCAATTCAGAAAATGCTGCAACTGAAGCTTTCATCTGCACAAACATGCCATACCCCATTTGACACTGAAGCTGTAGGGTCTGACAGAGCCACTGATGCAGGGTCTGGAGGGGGGGCCGGGTTTGTCTGGACTGGTGTTACACACCAGCACCTCACTGGGACTGCTTCTGCCCTCCATGTTAGAGGCTATAAGCTGTAAGACAAAAACAAAACTGTTTATACACAAAACATTGTTAAATCTGCAAATTGCTTGATTTAAGACAAAATTTACTCATATGGGTATTTAAATTATATTAATACCACTTTTTAGCCAGTCACTAACAACTTTTTTTACCTGTTACAAAGTATCTCAATAAACACAATCCTAAAAAAGGACCATCATAATATAACTGCTTTTAAATCTATCCCATAATGACAAGTCCCAAATCAAATCTTTATGACCAATCCTATGGCAGGCAAATGACCATAAATCTACTTTAACCTAAAAGCCAAATCCCAAAAAAGTAATCAAATTCCAATATGGCATATCACAATAAAAGAAATGCCATTTAAACCTTTAAACCAATCACAAAGTGACAAATCCAAGTAAACATAACTTGTCAACCACAAAAGGACAAATCACAATATAATACATTGCAATTGAGCCTAAAAATGAAAAATCTTTTTTTTTTTTTACCAATCCCAATATGAAACATCCCAATAAAACTACTATAACCAATGCCAAAATGGCAAATCCAAAAAAACACTACAATTTAACCAACCCCAAAAAGGCAAATCCCAATGAAAACTACTATTTCACCAATACCAAAATGACAAATACCAACAAAAAATATTTAAACACTCCCAAAATGACAAATCCCAACAATAACTACTATTTCACCAATCCCAAAATGACAAATCCCAACAATAACTATTTTAACAATCCCAAAAATGACAAATCCCAACAATAACTACCATTTCACCAATCCCAAAATGACAAATCCCAACAAAAACTACTATTTAACCAATCCCAACATGACAAATCCCAACAATAACTACTATTTCACCAATCACAAAATGACAAATCCCAATAAAAACTGCTATTTAACAAATCCCAACATGACAAATCCCAACAAAAACTACTATTTAACCAATCTCAACATGACAAATCCCAACAAAATCTGCTATATAACCAATCCCAACATGACAAATCCCAATAAAAAAGTACTAACCAATCCCAAAATGACAAATCCCAACAAAAACGGCTATTTAACCAATTACAAAATGACAAATCCCAACCCAAACTAGTATTTACCTAATCCCAACATGACAAATCCCAATATTAACTGCTATATAACCATTTCCAAAATGACAAATCCCAACAAAAACTACTATTTGACTAATCCCAAATGACAAATCCCAATATAAACTGCTAAAAAAAAACATCCTCCATGACAAATCTAAATAAATACCACTATTTAACCAATCACCAATTGAAAAATCCCAACAAAAATTATTATTTAACCTATTCCAAAATGACAAATCTCAACAAAAACTACTTTTTGACCAACCCCAAAATGACAAATCTCATAACAACAATTCCCAAAATGACAAATCCCAATAAAAACACTGCTATTTAACCAATCTCAAAAACCCAAACTACGGGATTTAGTAAAACCATTAACAATATTTAAATAATTAAAAACAATTCAGATTTCAAATAGTGTCAAATAATAGAAATGCATGACTACCAACACCTAAAACACTAAAGAGACTCACCTTTATGAATATAAAAGCACACAATAATAGAAACCAACACAATATCCTAATAAAGAGCTTCTTTAAGCAAACAATTGTTCACAAATGTAGTAGTAATGACATAACACATTCACACACACTCATTATGTGCACCTGCAACTTTAATAAACGCCTCCACTTCCAAAAAAAATCTAAAAACCCAAGAGATGTGCGCGCCATTCAGAGGAATTACTGTTAATTATGAAAGCACTTAAGCCTGAGCCACTCAATGCATCACTGCAGCGCTTCACGTGGGCTGCGCTTCACTCCGAATGAATTCTTTCTATGAATGTGGCTGAAGAAAATGTGAGTGAAAACAAAGCAACGGTGGCATGAGTCAGTGGAGCACAGAGAGAAGCATGTTACTGCAGTAATTAACAATGCATGATGATCTTAATTGGTCAGATTTCCTGTACATATAGTTACTCTCCCACACAGGTAAACAAAACACTGAGTGCCTGTGAAGAGCATGTGTCACGTAAATGCAGCACACGATTTGCTACTCATTAGAACACTGTGTATGACCTCATAATAATTAGTACAACATGCTTTAGGTCGGTACGACATGGCAAATAATTCTTGACCAGTACATCACAGAAAGCATTATGCTCCACAAAACAGAAAAGTCAGCCTGTTTGGTATTTTCGAGCATTACAAATTGCAAATCTATTTGGATACATTGGAAACATGAGCTTTCCAATCTTTTTAAGCTTTTAAGTCTCTTTTTAAGATTCAGATCGAGTAGTTTGTGTTTTCCAATACAAACATTAATGTCTCGGTTGTTTGAACTTGTTTAGGACAATCTCAACAGTACTGATGCAGAAAACAAGGTAAAACAACAATCCTTTTCACTTCACGAATCACTTACATTTACCATGGATTTACTGGTAGGTAACCATGGTGTTATGGCAGAGATGTGAGACAATCATCAGGAAATGTATTATATTATAAATGTACATGCATAAAAAGGAATAATGCAGTATAATTAGCATTTTAGTTGTTAGGCCACATCAGTTTTTGTGTATTAGCATTATACCAATAATATTTTGGCATCACTATTTTTATTAATATTAGATTTTTTTTATTGTTATTTTAATTATTCATTTATTCATTTTCTTTTCAGCTTAGTACCTTTATTAATCTGGGGTCGCCACAGTGGAATGAACCGCCAACTTATTCAGAACTTGTTTTACCCATCCAGCTGCAACCCATCACTGGGAACCCACGCACTCTCATTCACAACATACACTATGGACAATTTTAGCTTACCCAGTTCACCTACAGTGCATGTCTTTGGACTTGTGGGTGACTTGTGAGTGACATTCTTGCTGTGAGGGGACAGCACTACCTACTGCGCCACCACGTCACACCTTATTTTATTTATTATTATTATTACTATTATTATTAATATTTATTTATTTATTCATTCATTCATTTTCTTTTCGGATTAGTCTCTTTATTAATCTGGGGTCGCCACAGCGGAATTAACCGCTAACTTATCCAGCACGTTTTACGCAGCGGATGCCCTTCCAGCCGCAACCCATCTCTGGGAAAATTATTATTTTTATTATTATGCTATTTGTATTATTAATATTATTATTAATTTTAAAATTGTAGATATTTAGTTGGGTGTTGTTTTGATGTTAATATTATTACAAAATAATATATTCTTATTTTAAATATTTAATTATTAATATTTAGTTAAATAAAACTAAAGTAAAAATATTTGTTTAGCATTTAATACTATAGAATTTATTTTATTTAAAAAAATGATATCAGTTTCATGGTTTTAGTTTTGTTAACTACTGTATACAGGCCACTTAATTAAGTAAAATTGCTTGTTGAAGCAAATTTATAATCAGCCAATCACATGGCAGCAACTACATGCATTTAGCAAGTAGACATGGTCAAGACGATCTGCTGCAGTTCAAATCAAGCAACAGAATGGGGTAGAAAGGTGATTTAAGTGATGTTGAATGTGGCATGGTTGATGGTGCCAGACGGACTGGTCTGAGTATTTCAGAAACTGCTGATCTGCTGGGATTTTCATGCACAACCATCTCTAGGGTTTACAGAAAATCGTTGGGAAAAAAAAATTATTCAGTGAGCGACAGTTCTGTGGGCGCAAAATGCCAGAGAGATCAGTGGAGAATGGCCAGACTGGTTCGAGCTGATAGAAAGGCAACAGTAACTCAAATAACCACTCGATACAACCGAGGTATGCAAAAGATCATCTCTGAAAGCACAAAACATCCAACCCTTAGGCGGATAGGCTACAGCAGCAGAAGACCACACCGGGTGCCACTCATGTGAGCTAAAAACAGGAAACTAAGGCTACAATTCGCACAGGCTCACCAAAATTGGACAATAGAAGATAAACATTGCCTAAAAACATTGCCTAGTCTGATGAGGCTCGATTTTTGCTGCAACACTGCGACAAAACTGCTGAATTGACTCACCCTGAATTTATACTGTGTGCTTCTCTTCAAGCCCTCTACAGTACATGTCAAGTTTTCTCCAGTGTACTTTGGGTGAAACTCTGTTCCCTGCAGAAAGGACCACAAAAACAACAGACTTGCGTCAACAGGACATTAACAAGACGTTTCATTTTGACTACATTGGTCTACAAATGCACAAGACAGCCCTAAATGTACTGTTGATATAAGAAATGCCAATATAGTCAAACATTATGAAACTGCTATGGTATAAAAAGAAAATCCTCGCAAAACAACAACTCTCAGTCCAATCAAATGGCAGGGCTTTGAGGTCTGCAGTATGTTGTTTTTTGTGTTACGTACAATGTTCTCCTCTTGGATCTCCAGCGTGTAAGTGACGGGCTCCTCTGCTGTACATCCATCCGGCCGACTCCACTCCAGTGTGATCCATGTGATGCCGGCGCGTACCAGCCGAGGAGCGTGAGGCAGATGAGGCAGACTTCCAGTGGTGTAGAAGACCACCTCAGGACTGAAGCCACTGGAGGATAAGAAGACACAACTGGTCAAATGTTTGAAATCAGTCAGGTTTTTAACGCTCAAGTCTGTTCTGCTTAACAGAGAAGCATTGGATCAAAAACCACAGTAAAACCAGTAAAATTGTGAAATTTTGTAACATTGTAAAATAATAAATATAATGTAATACAGTGTAACATGTTTTATTAATGTAAAAAAGTCTTCAGAGCATATAATGCAATCTGAAATCATTGTAGTATTATGACTATTATTATGATTATCATTAGTGTTGAATAATGTTCAACATTATGTTGTGCTGTTTTATATTTTTGCTGAGCTTCAGCACAGTATAAACAAAAATAATAATTTAAATGCCTAAATTTGTATTTAATAAGCACACATTATAGTTTGAAATTAATGGCAAAATATCAATAAAATTCAATAAATAATATTCAATAAATTCTAAATATTCAAATATTAATTTTAAATAAATGTTTTTATTGTGAACTATGAAGTAAGATGCTTCACAGTTTCCACAAAAACTATAAACCAGGATCGTATTTTCAATCCTAATAATTATATTACAGAATCTGTATTATCGATCAAATACTTCATAAATGATCAAAATAAACCCGCAAATCAATATATTATAATTATTTATGAAAGCTTGCCTCGTGTGATAGTGAAGACTGAAGTAAATTCAGCTTTGAATCGTAAGAATATATTGCAATCCCAAACATATGAGAATTAAAAACAGTCACTTTAAATGTAAATCATATTTTGACAATATAACAAATTTATTGTGATTTTGATCAAATAAATGCAACCTTAATGACAAGAAACATCTGCAAAAACAAAATTAAAAAAATCCAAATCCCAAACATTTGACCGATAGTGTTCACAATTACATAAACACACAGGCAAAATTAAGTTTGCTGGTTATCCGTCAGTGAAGATGTACAAACATGTTTTGCATAAACTTTGCAAAAGTCTCTTTATAAGCACCATGCTCATCTGCATCCCTCTCAGGTCTCACTTTGATTGAATTTCTTTTTAAACACACCAATATGAAAAACTTCCAGACTGACTTATGGAATTTGAATAGCTTTTTTTCTTTCCTCTCAACGGCAGCGTTAAATCTGGTTTCTTCCAATTAACTGCTTGTGACAAGTTTACTGGAGCCCTCAATATTTATTGTATGCGGGAGATTGTCTGTAACTGCCACTGGGAAATGGGAGATGTTAAATGAGCTTCTCTCAGTTAAGGAAGTAATAAAAAAAAACATCCCCTTGGACTGGGCGAAAGGTGCTTTGCTGGAGGTGGAGTCTCATATTTCAGCGGTGCTTCATTCACTGTGTCTCTCTAGTATTAATGTGAGGAGATGGAGAAGACGAAGGATGGCGCTGCATTCAGAGTGACCACCATCTTACCTCAGAAGCCAAATTTAAACATTGTGTGATTTTCTGTAGATCAGGGAGAAGGAACCAATAATTCATATGTTATATAATAGTATTTTTATTGTGGATACTGTTATTCTATAATTTATAGCAAATTAAATGCATAAGGTATATAATCTGGTTCTCGAATCTGATTGGGTGATAGCCATGTGATATTCTGCAATAGCAGCACTCATACAGCCTCTTCACCCTTCTGTATTACTCCGCCCACATAGAGTGACAGCAGATCAATAAACTCACTACAGCTTGACAAATATTGCAGCTGTTGGACAAAATAATGGACTTTTGAGGCTTCTTTAGGTGAGAATGTAGTTGTTCAGATTGCAACAATGCAGTTTATTTTAAAAAGGATAACGTTAGAGCCTATTTTAAATATTTAAATTTTTTAAATAAAGATACAGCCTGTCAGAAGGATAAGAGCAAAAACGGTTGACGTTGTCCATCCACAAGATGGTAACAGAGACCACATAATAAGCCCTTAAAGAAAAAAAACTCAGCAAAATTTTAAACTACTGCTATTAAAAGAATAAAACTGGTGACATTCTAAGTCAGTCAGTGCTGTATTGCAGTGCTGTATTGAGTGTGAGATGGGACTCGCATATGAGGAATGTATGTATTTTGTGTTGGCCACTCTTTGTATAACACTGAGCTATTTTTTTGGTTGGACATGAAGTAGTAACGGTTTCTGCTGTTCTGACGTCAGCTGCAGATGTGAATGAATGGGGAAAGAAAGTAGTTTCTCATACAAAAGGGTTTTTAAACTCTCCATGTTTGATTTTTTTTTTATATACACAATTATGCCGTCCTATAAACACAATATCACACTCGTAGCAGTGAGATAGGGCTGTATATTGTCAATGATGGGACACTAAGGCATGCCACGCACCAGTGCCAATTTACAGCCATATCGCACTGCTACTTGTATGATATTGCTCATATTTATTTCTATGAAATAAACAGGAAAAAAGAATTATATATATATATATATATATATATATATATATATATATATATATATATATATATATATATATATATATATATATATATATATATAATTACAATATAATGTATAGAAATACGTATACATTGGATATATTTATTGTAATAATATAAATTATACAAATTATATGAAGTGTCATTACCTGAATTGTTTCTTAACTACATTTTTGTATAATGATAAGTTAGGGGTGATGATAAATTTATTTAAAGCTATCAGCATATTTGCGGTAATATAAAAAAGGCAGATACCAATCTTTTATTAATTACATTGAATAAGCTACATGCCTTTCAAATAATTCAACAATTTTCTCAAAGCAAAATCATTCAGTTCTCATAAAAAAAATAAAAATAAAAAAAAAAACTATTTCAATCCTGTAGAAATGATCAGACCCGAGTCTAAAAATATGAGATGTGCATTGGGAAAGCAGCTGATTTGCACTATGTTTAAGCGCTGGAATAATGCTCTGCAATAACCAACCATAGCTAAAATATTTTGGACAATAAAAGAATCTAACTGCAACTTAGTAAGTCAGTAATTGTCTGAAACGGCTATTAATATTAATAATAGTTATTAATAACTGACATATAGCAAAAGCACTGGCTTCATATGTTCAGTTTAATAAATAAATACATTGTATACTGGGCTAAATAAAAAAACCCTGTTAAAGAAATACTGAATAGCAAAAATCGCATTTGAAGATTTTTATATTGTAATTTTGTGTGTCTCTTAAAATGTTGGAAATGTAAATGTTAAATGTCTGCATGCTCAGAAAAAAAGTAATTAAATGATGAAAAATAGATAGTGCTGTATAACTGATATCAGAAAAAATCTACCGATGAAATTGATATCGGCCAAAAATTGGTGCATCTCTACCATAAACCTAACCCTAAGAGAAATATATAAATATTTATAATTAATAAACAAATATGTAATTATTAGGCCCATTTAAAATATTTCCTTACTTTAAACACTATTGTTGTCCGAACAAAATCAGTAAACACTACAAATGAATTAAATTGGATATTTAATTATTTTTAAATTATATAAATATATACTACTACAGTATATCTATAGATCTACCTTTTGCTTTCTGCTTAAAAACCGTGAGATTTCAGTCCACCACTTAAAATGAAAAAATAGAAAACAGAGAAAAGAAGAGAGAGAAAGAGCTTCAGTGGCTGTTCTCCTGCTTCAAGGTGACTTTATGGCTCTCCTCCTCCATTAAGACTTGAGGGATGGTTGAAACGATCAGTTTGCATCAGGGATAATGGGATTGTTTTGTCACACAGAGGATTTAATAATATGCATCCTGTACAGCAACCCATAAAAATCCTCCTAATTCAAAAGCTCAAAACATAGTTGGGTCAAACAAATGCTTGAATCTTTGGCTGCATCCCATTTTTCACACAGTTCGTACTAAATGCAATGCAATGTATTTTATTGTGCTAATTACAAGTGATGTGGAATTGATACCTCATTCCTATGTCGTTGCGAGCCGCGACCCGAAACGTGTAGGCCATGGCTGGACACAGATGAGTGAGTTTATAGTGCCTTTGGTTTCCGAAGTGACATTCTCTGAAACTGTTGTTCTTTTTGCCCTGACAAATGAAACAGATGATTAGCATATACATTTCAGACACTACACTGAACAAAATCAATGATGTTTTAAAACTACTGCAATTATGGATGCACTAAGAAATCATAAGAGTGTGCAACGTCAGATATGAATTAAAAAAAAACAATCAAATTGCAGTTCAACCTAGGGTTGTTTTTTTCTAAAAGTGTTAAAAAAGAAAGAAAATAATGGTTCTACTAAAAAAAAAAAAAAAACATTGTAAAGACTTTCCTTTGAACAAAAAGAAACACACACACACACACACACACACACACACACACACACACACACACACACACACACACACACACACACACACACACACACACACACACACACACACACACACACACACACACACACACACACACACACACACACACACACACACACACACACACACACACACCACACACACACATATATATAGAGTTAACCATACCTCATCCCACTCTAAATGGTAACTGCTGATTTTTGATCCATTATCGACTGGTGCCTAAAAGGAGAGAAATAAAAGGAAACAAATTACAGCAACACAAAAAGGCGGGAAACTGGAAGAAAACATTATTTCCTGATCGAATTTGTTTTGTAACTGGATGTACTGTCTGTGACTGGACCATGAAACTGACAACAACTGGATTTGCAACTAGGAACTATTTTTACTTCATCTAATTAGGACAGTTCAACTAATTAATTTATTTAAATGTTATCCAAAAAATTTTTTGCTTCCCTCTAACACATACAGTAGAAGGCAGCACCTTTCAAGTATGTCTCTGCAACCAGGAAACCTTCAAGTGGGAGGGACTACTTAAGTAGCATGAATAAATTGGGGCTAGAAGGGTTACAACTGCGGCTACTGAGAACATAAAAATGCACATAAATATGTACAGGAACGTTTTTGTGACATCGTAAAACAATAAATATTGTTTTTTTTAATACTGTACGGGGTAGGTTTAGGGTTGGGGAAGGTGTTGACGTTAATTAAACACAATAGGTTGAGCTGTGTGTCATACACAAGGTGTTAAATAAATCAATCGGACGCCCCAGGAGGTTTGTCCAGCCCACTTGGAGCTCAAGTGCCACTCATTGACCAAGTGCCACTCATTGACCTCAGCTGACCTGCCCATTTGGAACTGTTGAAACTCAAACATCTGTTTATACATATCATACAAATTAAGACTTCTTTGTCATGCGTATAATGAGCATTAGTGATTAAGAGAACGGCCTGGCTCTTAAAATAAAATAAAATAAAATAAAATAAAATAAAATAAAATAAAATAAAATAAAATAAAATGAAATAAAATAAAATAAAATGAAACAAAATAAAATAAAATAACACCATTACAATGCTTATTTGACTTTTGTGATATATTCTTACGCTGTAAAAGATCTAAAATAATATCATTGATATAATATAATATATATAATATATACAAAATTTTGTATCTTTCCATGTCAAGTACACTTTAGATCTAAATTTTAAAAGTAAAACATTAAAAAAACAACTATTTTATGACAAAAATAATCACTAAATTCTTACTTTTATGTATTATTTACTTGTTTTGTAAAATATAATATGGGTTTTAATGAAATGCTAATATTTATAATTGTACTTAAAAAGGTTTGATGACATTTCTTCCAAAATTTTAAATAAAATAAATCAATGTTTTAAAATGTATTAGAATAGAAATCAGTTAAGTAAAACTGTAATGACATCACAGTATCAATTGAAATACAATGAAACAAAGCAATTGTTTCTCCTCTTTCTATGTTCCACAGAAGAAATAAAGAAAGTCACAGAGGTTTGGAACAACATGAGGTTCAGTCAGTAAATGATGACAAAACATCTGCAAATCTAGCAGACTCATCAGGTTTGCAATAAGTTCTCATTCACAATGAAACATCCTTTCAATGAGTCGATGGCTTGAACTTCTACACTCAGTGTGTGAGAAGCGCTCTCCTCACCTTCCACTGCAGGGTGAGCGTGCTCTTTGTGCGGTGGGACAGTTTAGGGGGCAGTGGGCAGTCTGGGGCACTGCTGTGGGTGGTGAAGGCCCCCACCTCTGAGCACGAACCCTTCACAGAATTGCACACAGCGTTCACTCTGAGAAACACAAACACACACACACACACATATATACGGTGAGCATAGTTTATCCAAAGTATGCTATGATACATTTGATAGCTCTTCATTTTGATGTTGCCCTTCAAACACTTTATTGACATTCTGTCTGCAATAAATGTTAAACATCTTCCTAAGTTAGCAGAGAATAGGAATGGTTTATAAATCTGCTGTCCATTTAAAGATGAAGTGCAAAAGAGAAGTTTCCTTTCAGCTTTCCTTTTAAGAGTTATGGCTTAATGATTGAAAGAAAATAATTGAGAAAATAAAATTATAATATAACATTAATTGAATAGAATATTACTTAAATATAATAATTATTATTATTTTTTTATTATTATTATTACTATTATTATTATTATTATAGTAATAATAATGAACACAACATATGTTAGTGATTAGAGACCAGAGGAATTCGCTATTATTGTTATTATTACTAATATTATTATTATGTAATAATAATTATTATATTCAATTATTATTGTTATTATTATTATTATTATTATTAGTAGTAGTAGTAGTAGTAGTAGTAGTAGTATTAGCAGTATTATTATTACTTACTGTAGATTAGGAGATCAGAGCAATTTATTACTATTAATACTATTAGTATTAGTAGTAGTACTAATTTAAATAAACACATTAGATGTTAGCGGTTAGGACTAATGCAGTTTTTTATGTTTATTTAAATTACATTTTTAAAAATAATTTTAATTATAGAAAATTATTATTATTATTATTATCATTAAATTATTTTAAATTACAAAATGATGTACATATAGTTATATGGACATTTAAAATATATATTTTTTAGTCTGTACACATTTAGTTAAAGCCTTTAGTTAAGCCTTTAAAGTAGTTAGTTGACATGTACAGTTGCTAAGTTACTGTACTAACAGTCAGCATGTCTTAAGGGGATCATGAAAATAAAGTGTAACCTTGTATTTATAGCAGAAACATTTTTGTGCATTCTACAGAAGATAGAGAGCATTCAAGATGTACAATTTATCAGTAATCAAACTCATGACCTTGCTGCTTCAAGCACCAGTTGAGTTACAGAAACTGAAGCGTATCTGCACCTTGTTCAATACACTACAATCAGAAGTTCAGTGTGTTTTCTGATTGAGTGCACGTTGCCTTTACAATGCTGGGAAATTGCTTTTAAGAAAGAGCTAAAGTAAAGTCTCGCAGCGCCACACTTCACCTCATTGCTTATTCCCTGCTGGAAAAAAGTGGGATAAGAATCTTCTGGCCACACATTTTCCATCATGGCAAAGACATTTATGAATAATAAAAAATATATATATATATTTATAGTAATGTTGCATTATATAGTTTTCTTGTTTCTAATATTTAACCATTCAACATTAAAGGGATAGTTCATCCTGAAAATAAAAGTTACTCACTATTTACTCAACATCAAGTGGTTATAAACGTAATTTTTTTCTTTCATTGAACACAAAGGAAGATATTTTGAATAAAGCTAAAAACCCGTAACCACTGACTTCCATAGTAGGAATAGTTAAAGTCAATTCCTTAAGTATCAGTCTTCCTTTGCATTCAAAAGAAAGAAACTCAAAGAAGTTAAAAACAAGTCAAGGTTAATTAATTGATGACAGCATTTTCAGTTTTAGTTGAACTACTGCATCTCTTTAAAGAGTAATCGAGAGCTACAATCTCAACATTTATTAAACAAAAAAAAGCAAACTTAAAACTACAAGTAAACTTAAAACAAACGTCATTTAAATACATGAAATAAATGTTGTACTGAACCTGTGTCCCTTTAGCAAATACAGAAAATATTCATACACAAAACAGTAAATTCTGAATCTAATATTGATCAATCATTAAATTTACAATATTCTTTTTTGTTCTCTGATTAACACATCACAGCAACTGGGTTATACAGTATTTCTGAACATGGTGCACATCTGACATTGTATTTTCTAAAATCTTTATCTTTTCTTATCTGGTTCATGTCTAAAAGAAAATAGTTTTACCTTGTATTTCTACCTTGAAGGGCCATAATGGTCAAAGTGACCACATGCATTTTAGAATCTGCTACTTTTTTTGTTTATTTAAATATGCGTGGGGCGACGCGGTGGCACAGTGGGTAGCACTGTCTCCTCACAGCAAGCAGGCTGATGGTTCGAGCCTCAGCTGGGTCAGTTAGTGTTTCTGTGTGGAGTTTGCATGTTCTCCCCATGTTCGCATGGGTTTCCTCCGGTTGCTCCAGTTTCCCCCACAAAGCGCAAAGATATGCAGTACAGGTGAATTGGGTAAGCTAAATTATCAGTAGTGTATGAGTGTGAATGAGAGTCTATGGGTGTTTCTCAGTGATGGCTTGCAGCTGGAAGGGCAGCCGCAGTAGAAAACATATGCTGAATATGTTGGCGGTTCATTCCGTAGTGGCAACCCTTGATTAATAAAGGGACTAAGCCGAAAAGAAAATGAATGTAAAAATATGCGTGCCTCTGTTGCCTAGCAACTTCCTGGTATAAAAAAAAATCTCAATAACATAACTTTACTGTAAACATGTGATAAAAAGTGGGGTGTGCACATTGGGTAGTCTAGTACTGTAACTCAAACACAACGACAGGTTAAAATGCAAAAAAGGATCATATTTTAGGTTAATGACTCCTTAAAATTATAATGACAAATATACAAAGCTAAATTCTAAAATATCAATCGAAGCTTTGAGTGTAAACATGACATGTTATGTGAATTAATATGAACGGTCAGAATGATTACAATACTATCTTAGTGGTTATAGAATACATTAAATTAAGGTAATTCTAATTTTAAAAAACTTCTACTTACTAACTGAATTAAAAATTGTGTAACCTCCCTGTGCTTAAAACTTATTTTGTCCTTAGTAAACCTGCTCAGTTTTCAAGTAGGCTTTGGGGATTTCGTTTCCTAAAGTGCCTTGGAGATGTTACCACGGTTACTCTGGATTAACCCGTCTCCATATTTTCTTGGGCATTCAGGGTCGCATACAGAGCATTTCCAACCATCACTTAATCAGAACATACATACAGCTACCATTCCTAAGGGTCAAAGGTCATCTGAAAACTACACTTCAGTTTTTAATGAGGATCCAGGCAAACTGACTTTCAGCACTAACAAGAGCTCCTGGTGACGGAACAGACTAAGACCGCAGATCTGAGCTCTTGCAGATCACCTCAGATGTGGCCTTGAAAGGTTTTTGGAGGAACAGTACATGCATCATATTTAATCTTGACCTTTGCAGCATTGTGATGCACGGCACTTTCGGGACAATTCATCACAGGTAACAGGCAGACCATTAGAGGGACATTTAGGTAGAGCTGAGGTCATTAAACAAAAGCACAAATCAGAAATGATGACTAATTTTCCATTAACGTTAAATTCGATTATGCAACAAAAAGAAAAGTAAAATCACAGATAATTGCATCATGGAAATGACTATTCGGATAATGTGAAATGGAATAAACGTGTGTGACAATGGGTTCTAATCACAATAATAGTTGAAGCAACTTTAAGCACTTGTTCTTGACATGAAAAAGGCGCAGAAAAAAAAAGCTGACAGATATACTTACCTAACGTGGTAATCTGTCGCTGGTCTGAGATCCTTTAAATTGCATTCCAACTCCTCTCCACTGAAAATACACACACACACCGGTTACTGAGCTTAATGGATGCCAGCAATATAGCTGTGGCATTCAAAGTGCAAAACTGACTTTCATAAGAGATGTTGTTCAGTTATTGAGCACAACGGCTCAAGGGGAAATCTGTGATTGCTTTTGCCGTGACAGATTTTTTGGTTTCCTACCAACCTTCTCCTGCTGGTGCAGATATATTTTGTTAGCGGTTGCACTGGTGCAACTGTAAAATTGCCCCATTCTTTTAGATTATGGGCCATTGTTTTCTTCTGGGCAAACACTAAATAAGCTGCTCAGAACAATGCTAATCGACCATGAGGGCAAATTAAATAAGGCTACACAAACTAAATTTAAATAGAGCACGAGAAGTGTGTCATGTTAAAACTAAAAATAAATGTGCGACATATATCACTATGGAAACTGCAAATTATAATATACCCATAACTTTATAATCAGCAGTGGTGACTGTGGGCTTATTGTAGTGAATATATAATATAATATAATATAATATAATATAATATAATATAATATAATATAATATAATATAATATAATATAATATAATATAATATAATATAATATAATATAATAAGTTGTTTAGCTCTTTTTACAATAATTATTGTTTCATAGCAGCTTTACAAAACATGCACATTATTGCATTACAATCAAATTAACTTAAAGTTACAATCAAATATACAGTAATTATATACAGACTTGGTTAACCTGCAGTTTTATAGCATTTAGGTAATGTCTATGTGTACATGTTTAAAAAAGTGTTTTTTGTTTAGATAATTTCAATGTGGTCATGTCATTGGCCCATCAACATTTCCTGCTTGTTATCAAACTGTTTCATATCTGTAACAAGAGGCAATTCAATCATGACTTCATGTTAAAACATCCATCATAACATTATTTATTAATATGAGGCTCTTTTTTGAATTCTCGAAAGCTATGGAAATTCAAAATGTAAAACAGGAAATATGTTGCTTTTGTTTACATCCGTCAAAATGGTCATTTAAGTGTATGTGTTGACCTCGGAAATATATTGTAATATAATATAATATAATATAATATAATATAATATAATATAATATAATATAATATATATTTATCCGTTGGCATCTCCGTGTGGGCAGTAGGTAGTGCTGTCGCCTCACAGCAAGAAGGTCGCTGGTTCGAACCTCGGCTCAGTTGGTGTTTCTGTGTGGAGTTTGCATGTTCTCCCTGCCTTCGCGTGGGTTTCCTCCAGGTGCTCCGGTTTCCCCCACAGTCCAAAGACATGCAGCACAGGTGAATTGGGTAGGCTAAATTGTCCGTAGTGTATATGTGTGTGTGTCAATGTGTGTATGGATGTTTCCCAGAGATGGGTCGCAGCTGAAAGAGCATCCGCTGCGTAAAAGCTTGCTGGATAAGTTGGCGGTTCATTCTGCTGTGGCGACCCCGGATTAATAAAGCGACTAAGCCGACAAGAAAATGAATGAATGAATCTCCGTGTGGAGTTTGCATGTTCTCCCTGTGTTCGCGTGGGTTTCCTCTAGATGGAAGGGCATATGTAAAATGGGACTAAGCCGGAAAAAATGAATCAATAATATAATATAATATAATATAATATAATATAATATAATATAATATAATATAATATAATATAATATAATATAATATAATAATAAGAGAAATATACAATTAGTTGGCTTTTGAATTGTTTTATTTTTGATTAAAATATTAAAAAAAAAAATTAATTATATTAAATTTGTTGATAAATGTTGTACAATGTACATTGAATTGCAAACAACTGCAGCATACTGTATGTAAACTTTTTAATCTGTAAGTGAAAGTAATCTAAAGATGAAGTAAATTTGTTTACTTTAAAACCTTTTCACATTTACTGCAAGTAATTTTGTTGTTGTTTTGTTGGATATAAATATGTTCCGCTTTCATAACTTTTGACGGTTTTTAAATAACCATGACTTATCAAATCTCAGATTATAGGTTCACATAAATGACATGCAGTTATACGTACATTTCAATACTATTTCTCACCTATATTATCATTAGTTTTCAAGTTTTGGATGTCAATGAATGTATTTTTTTTATTCTTGATAAAAAATAGATTAATGCAGTAATAACATGGTAAAACAGCAACATATAAATCTAGTACAAGCAAAAAATAATTTTTCCATGTTTACTCAATCAGGTCTTGCTGGTATATGCAAACAGACCCAGAAAGTGAAAAAGGTGTACACACTTTTTAAAAATGATTTATCAGGTGAAGATCCTCTTTTGAACAGTAATATTTAATAAATATAATTAAAGCAGCAGCACATCTCTCATAAGTCAGTCTGCATCTTTGGGCTTTGAGCCTCATGCTTCACAGGGGCGATAACATGGTTTGAAGGTCTGATTATCTTTCGTCTCCGCTCTCTGGAAATTGAATCATGCACATCCTGATGGGAGAAAAGGCTGCATCCAATGATTCTTTTTGCTTTTTTACTCAAAGGATGATGTACTCATATATAATCCGCTCCCTTGTGGAGAGCGCTGTTAAAATCATGAGTACATCAAGACTTCAAGGATTTTTGCATGGTCAAAACAGCTCCTCTGTGTCTTACCTATAGATGATGCGGTACTGGCCGTTCCGACCCTTGTCTGAGAGAGCGACCTCATAGCTGCAGGTAAACGGGTGTCCGTTACTGTGCCTCTCTCTGTTCTGGAGGCCTGCTGGTGGAGCCCAGGTCAGTCGAGCTGTACGGGACTGAATATTTAAAACCTGTGGAGCACATTCAAAATAATCAGCATATAAAAAATAAAGCAATAGTATTAGAATTATCAATATAAAGGATGAATAAAGGGTAAGACTTTATTTAGATGGTCTCTATTGCACATTTTGATGAATAAAAGTTGCATTGCAACTACATGCCAATTAATTCTCATTAATTCCAACTATCAAATTCTACATTACGCATTAAAGGGACCATCAAAATAAAGTGATGCCAAATAAAGTTATATAGATAGTTATATAATAATAGTATATACGTACACACACATAGAAGGGTTTCCTAATTGTGATTTGTTGTATGTCACTTCAAATTCATAAGCACCTTACCATTGCATGAATTCTGATAAAATAATAATAATAATTTAAATGATTCAACTACAATGTTCATCTGTTAAATTCTGTTATTATATTATATTATATTATATTATATTATATTATAAAGCTGATCAGTTGTTTTTGTTTTTTCAAATAAGTCACTTATTCTAACCAAGAATTTATTTATTATATTTTAAAAAATAAAATCACAATGTTCAAAAAATATTATCTAATTTTCCTTTAATGAATTTGTTGATAATTATTTTATTTGTACATTTATTGGAAAACTATTGCACCATCAGTTATTATTAAGTGAATTTGTTTCCTTTTTAAATATATTTTTAATATTCACTTTATATTTTGATAGACTGAATTTTACAATTAAAAATTATAATTTGAATATTATGTTTTTATTAAATATATATCATTAAAATACAATATTATACTGTATAATATATGTATTACTGTATATAATATATTAAACCATGCAATAGTATACATACATTTTAGATGTCAATAAATATGATAATATCCTTGTTAAAATCTAAAACTTCAACCACAACTGTATGGGAGAATAAACTGCTGTTACTATCCAAGACTGTGAAGGCAATTGACACCAAGACAATCCACGGGACAGAGATTTACTCAGAATGAGTTTTCAGCCACTAAAAAAAAAAAAAAAAAGCCTGGATAAGACGTTCAATTTAATTTAAGACCAAAATGACAAAGCCACAAACTCCTCAAAATGGCTTTCTCTTGCCATTTCATTATGAGGTTAACATACAGCTATCACAGCTTTGAAACTACTTATTTGCTAAACCTACCAGGATTATAGACTTGCAGATAATAGGTGGTAGATTTCTACCTGTCCATAATGCCAGCCAATAAATGTTGTACACACATAAAAACAACATACAACTTTTTAAACTTTTAACTGCATAAAAAACGTGCAATTTTCATAGGTCATTTAGATATTGTTAACACTAATATGCTTTTTAGGCCTATACCTCCACAAAACCAGCTTTTTACACGCTATACACAGAAACGCAAGTATAAATAAAAATGGACAGAGCAGCTATAACACTTCAGTCAACACATAATTCAGTGTAACAGCTTTTTTTGAGGGTATAACATGAATGAGCTGCAGACGTCTAAGGCTACAGAAGCAATCTACCCACAGAGCCAAACCGTTCAGCAATGCACCCTCAAACGCAATCTGTCCTGCGGCAGGAGTAACTGCAGGTGAAAGTCTGTCGGTGGATAAGCGATGGTTGTTGCTCTCGGATGTGAACAGCTAGCATTGCCACTGGCACTTGTGAAGCTACAGCAATCTGTTCTCAACAAACTGGCTGCTGTCAGATGTGGTTTGCTCACACAAAACACAAACACTTCTGAAAAGCTCAGAGAAATATACGGTTTAAAAGTTTAGGGTGGATAAGGTTTCTTCAATGTTTTTGAAAGAAGTCTCTTTTTGTGCCCATGTCTATCTTTAAGAAAATTAACCATGATTTTACTTCAGGAAAAACAAAGACTTTGCAGTCAAACCATGATAAATATAAATTAACCATGGTTTTGCTATGTTAAATAGTTTACACAATCTATGTAATAAAATTGTGGTACAAAGTAATTAAACATGGGTTCTTTTTTTACAATATACAAGTATTTGATCAAAATTCAGAAGAAACATAATAAATGCAAAAGCAGTTTTATTATTTTTCATGCAATATTATTAGCCTCATTTTTTTAAAATTCTCTACAGAAAAAAACACTTATCCAATAACTTGCCTAGATAACTGCAGTAAATTAACTAAATTACTACCTTATTAAATTGTACTGTACCCTTTTAACCGCCTGCTACCAAGTGGTTGAGCATATTTTGACTGTTTCAAATAATGACTGTCAAAGTCAATTAAAGACTGACTGCTTTAAATAATGGTTTACACTACACAGCATTGCTGGTTTACAAAAAAAAAAAAAAAAATCATCTTGCACTACTACTCCTAATTTTAATTTTATTGTAAAAAACAAAACAAACAAGAAATCATTTAAATGAGAATCTAAAATAAAGATGATTTAGTGTTCAAAAATGTTTATTTTGAATATTTAAAAAAAATAAATTGGTCTTACACTTCATACTTTTCAGACTTTCAGAGTATATATATTAACTACGTTACTTTTATCATAAACCAACATAAACTATTTGATAGAAGTTGATATTTTAGAAATTAAGGGATGTGTTGAAAAAAATGCATTGAGTGTGTTAACTAGCTGCATTAGGAGTAAAGAAATACAATGCAAACAATGTTTTTGTTTGTGGAAAAGTTAAGCTGAATACTAGTATCTTGCAACATAAATAGTAAAATATTATGTGATGCAATCATGGCAAAGACAAAACAAGGTAGTTAAGGTATTAATTATTATAAATTATTATGTTTAAAAACGTGTTTAAAATGTGGTGTTACCGACACCAGTCTTTTAAAAGGTACTGCACAGAAGATGTCTAATTCTCCATTCAATCATCAACATTCTAGCACAGCAAAATTGAATTTAAAAGACTAACATATGTTTGAAAGCAGTGTCACCTACTGGTCAAAAGTGCTCAACTTTGCAAAAATCTTATGCTATTTCTTGTTGAAATTGTTCTAAATATCATAATAATTTATTTTACTGTGCTACAGCGCAGCGCTGAGCTTCTTTAGTTATATCAAGAAGTTGGAGAGCATTAATTGTCTTTTTTGACAAGCTTGTGGTTTGGGGATAATCTCTCTCTAAACTTCAGCTATATAAAGGAATTGGCCCCTGTCTATAGCATGGAAGAGAATCATAAGATGAATTCAAGCTCATAAAGTAAGGCAAAGCTATTACAGGATGGCACAGAGGGTCCATTAGTGCAGTAGCCGCACGTCTCTCAAGAAAGCCTCATCTTAAGGTTCAGTAAGTCACAGTAGTTTCCCACTTTTGCTGCCTGCATATTTCTGTATGCCCACATTTTCATCCACTCATGAAGCTGCAGGTACATTTTGGAATTAGGTGGTATACACTATCGTTCAAAACTTTGGGGCGTGTTTTTTTGTTTTAGAATTTTTTTAAACTTTGTAAATTTATTTTAAAAAGTAATAACAACAGAAAATGAAATAAAAACAAAACTAAGGTTTCTAAAACAACAAATAAGCATGGTCCTTCAGAAGTTAATGTTGAATTTTTTTTTTTATTATCAGTGTAATGAAGTAGTGCTGCTTAAAAGTTCCGAGTAAAATGTGAAGATACATTTTTAATAAAAAAAAAAATTATATGCATTTTAAACAACTTTTTACTCTATCTTGTGATCAATATAATTTGCTCTTGCTAAATAATTTAATAATTTAAACAAAAAAGAAATATATAAATAGTCAAGTAAATATAAAGTAAATATGAAATAAAAACAATCTGTCTGAATTACTTCTTTTACAATATGTGAACTCTTTACTGTCTAAAATGTCTAATATTTTGCTTTTAAGCTATTAATCTTGCACTTAGGGACTAGATGAGACAGCTGTTTAAATATCACACATGCAATTAAATACATGAAAGCCAAAACAAAAAAAGGAGATGATTGATGACTGCTGGTTAGTTTTACTCATAGATTATCACTTAAAGTGACAGCATGTCCTTAGATGCTCCTGAACTAAACAACAGGCAGGCAGGCTGCGTGAACAGATGGGAAAAGAGCCGAGCAAAACATATCGGTCAGAAAACATTGTTTTGATGGAATTGTTCACCTCGTTCTCAGCTGCTTGCAGGTAAAACCAAACCAAAACAAAACACTGCCACTAAGTGGTTGCATTCGGAACTGTGAGACTATCCTCTCATGACACTCAGTATCCGACATTTATGACATATTGAAATAATTAATCATGTCAAGTTGTTTATCTGTGTGCTTGTATTTACGGCCTGTACTTTTTGGACATCAAGTTTATCTAATGTCATTAAAACCATTAGCAATTTTCACTCATGAGATTTTTAAATCTTATTGCAGACCCACCTGTGGTTTTTCCATCCCCGAGAGAACATCCTGAACTCTCTTTGCTTCTGAATCATGATCTGCAGGCATGAGACAGAGGAGAAGAGACAGAAAAACAGAAAAACAAGATGTGTTATTCCATTATACGTCAACAGAGGTCAGCTTTACATCACAATTGAACAGCATATTGCGTTGAATGAATAGTTTATAAGTGATAAATATTCTGTCCTTAAACAAGCAATGCTAACTCTCTCCTTTTGCTCTAAACATATACATACATACATACATACATACATACATACATACATGCATACATACTGTACATATATACTGTACATACATACATGCAATCATACAGAACTGGTTTACTCCACACATCTGATTTATAACCTCCTTAAAATAGTGACTTGTAAAGGTACAACAGCACAAATTAATAAGGCTAAACCTAGTACCATTAATGCATGGCAATGTTTTTCCCAACATTTTAGACCTTGTAAAAAAAAATTACTATATAAAGTTTTTCAGCATGAAAGTTGTTGATTTGTCTGTTGCTCCCTCTTACCCGTTTGTTTGTTTGAATGTCTGTTGTTATTTTTTTTAATCTAAAGACAATAAAACATTGATCACAAAAATATATACGGTATGTATATTTTTTTTCCTTTACTGAACAAAGAATATGGTATTTTAAAGAATGCTGATAACCAATTAAACATTATTATCCCCTCCTGTGAATTACTTTTTAACTAAGTGATTTTTAACAGACCAATGACATTTTCATAGTATTTCAATTACAGTTTTTACTTCTTGAGAAATTATCATTTCATCATTACACTTAATCTTGCTGTTTCTTATAACTATTCTTTTTTATTATAATTACTGTCATTCAATAACTTGAATAATTAATGTAGTTAAGCATTTAAACTGCACTTTAAATACTCAATTTTGCACTTCTATAGTATTTTCCCCATATTAGTCAAATAGACCAGGAACTCATTTTACCCATTCTAGCAAAAAGACCAGCAACTCAATTAGACAGATTAGTATGTTTTTGCAAAAGTAGAAAAGAGAGCATGGTGTTAAAAACCAAAACATGAATTTAAAAAGGAATACAACTCTTATTGTGTCAATTGCTTTTGCAAAATAAGGCAATGGAAAATATTTCAGAACTATAGTGGAGCTCACAGAACCCATTAAAAGAGCCCTGGCACAGCTGACACATGAGAAATCGGGAGCATTCGCTTCTACGTCTCAATACTGAATCACATCCATAACTCGTACGCAACCCTCTTGCAAAATTTAAATCAGTACGTGGAAAAAAAAAAAGCTCAACTACCTCATGTTCCCAAGACTGGATTAGCTCACTTAAGCTACCAGATCATCAACGACAGACAGTATTCTGTCAGAATACCTTTAAATCTGTTCTGGCCCTTGTGGTAATAAATGTGCATACACTGAGACACAAGTGTATTTGCCCAATAAACCCAGATTTTTAATTTCCACACTTTTTTCTCCTCCAAGGAGAAACATCTTGCAGGATTTCACTCTCTGCTAGTATTGTGAATCAACTAATGGGCTGGAGATTTGCATGTGTAGCCTTCCCTGATCTGTAAGGGCTTTACAAAAGTGCACTTACAGCTGCAGCAATTCACCTGCTGAGAAACCCCTTGCATTTGCCATTCATCAGTATAAACTGTCAGGAGGGAAAGGAAAAAACTAAACACACTGAACTTATTCGAGTGCAGTTGACAGTAGAAATGTCCTGCAGAGACACATTATATTTTATCCAATACTAAAGAGCATTTAAAGATAGATAATTATAATTTAAATAGCTATTTAAATTGTATATAATTTAAAGAGCATTTTTCTAACTCTTATACACCGTAATTGATGGGTCCCACGCTTTTAAACAATATTTACTGATTCGGTTTGTGATTACTGAATAAGGATTTGTAACAGAAGTATACAGTTATAACAGTAACTACAGAATCAAAATTTATTTTGACGGGAATATTTAAATTAAAATTGTTCATATATTTCTCCAAAAAAAAAAAATAAATAAATAAATAATAATCTCAATATTTTTTTGTCTCCAAGGATATAATATATAATACACTGCTGTAATAAACTCAAACTCAAATAAATTCAAAAAGACAATGCCAGGTAAATGTTTTACCTCACTGCTGCACATTGTTTTTGAACCATTTCAACTATTTTTATGATTGTTAAAATGACTGAATTCATAAATATGGGTCATATTTATGATAAAATAATGTACAAAAACAATTGTATGTACATAGAAAGCATATTACATGCTAGATAAGCATTTACTTTAAAGGGCACCTATGATGAAAATCAACTTTTGTAAGCTGTTTGGACATTGTGTGTAGGTATGGCATGTCCACTGTCATATTGGAGTAGTATAAACCCAACAAGTCTCTTTTCCTGACGTTAAAATAGGACCTAAAGCCCAGAGATTTTGAGGTCCACCGCAATGTGCAACTCATCGTTTCAGAAAGGCTTGAATAAACGCCACCACAAATACATAAAATGAAATGATTTGGAAATTTTGACTAACCAACTAGATATCAGCTTCATCAATCTCTCTTGATCACTGACTGCTGTTTATCTGATGTAATACAGGAGAAGCAGACACGCATGTGAGAACGGTGGGCGGGGAGAAGCAGTTTATTAGCATTTAAAGCCACAGGCTACAAAAAAACAGCTACACTTTACTCAGACACCAAAACGGGCAGATTCTGGAGGCTGATCTGATGGGTATTTTGAGCTGAAACTTTACGGAAATATTCTGGGGACATCTAAGGATTATCTTTAATGCTCTTTAATGTTTCAAATAACCTAAAAAATGTCAAAATATTGTTCCAATATCATTAAACATGATATATACACTTATGTCTGACCTGTATTTATTAAAATACAGAAAAACAATAAGCGATCCCACAAAATTGTATCATATACTTGTAAATTTAAAAGCAAAATCTAGGATAAAGTATACAGATTTTTCTATTTAGAATGAATTTACACAAGACATTCTAACATGTTTTACACTTTTTGTTTTGATGCTTAATACATTTTTCTGTGTGGTCTTTAACTTACATACATGAAACATTTAACCAACATAAACTATTCTACTTTCAGTCAAAAACAAAATAAAATTAATCTAATGGTGAAACTAGGCTATCCATAAACATGTTTTTTGTCATGCACCCAAATGAGTGTGATTGATGTGTGTATTTTCTTTGTGGAGCAGAGAAATACTGAGTTCACAGTGCCTCTGGGCCTTCATGAGTCACGGCAGCAGTGATGTCATACACAATCACCTCAACACGACCCCGCGAGGCAGGCACAGGGAACACAGGCTTCCCCCATGAGACGGAAACCTTGCTAATGCTGTGTGTGTAGGTGACAAATTGAGTTATTACTGAGAGCTGATGAGTAATTGTGCAGATGTGGAAGAATATGAGGTCGCCTTCCTCTTGCCATTAACCAAGCATTCATTTCAACTCAATCTAGCACGGAAGATGGAGTCATCATTGCTGTGTCATGGTCTGTATGCAAGATTGATGTTTTGCATCTATTAGTCATTATATAGATTTGTGAATATGAACTGTGAAATCAAAGTTAAAATGTAAAGAAAACTAACTAGGTACTTCTTTATAAGATTAAGTTATGACAACTTTTATGAAGCATCATTAGCTCAGTTATGTCATTTTTAAATGCAAAGATGATATTGTTTGTAATGTCTTTATGACAATTTGACAGCAAAAATATATTAAAACGTGTCAGAGTCTGTCATGACAAATTGACATAACCAGCACAACATAACGTGTCATAAATCTGTCATAAACATGATTGTCATGAACACATTCATCTTTTTTAAAGCATAGTGTATTATTTGACCTTCTATTGGAGGAAACATGATAAAAAAAACATCACAAAATGAAAAATATGTTTATTACGGCGTAATAAGGATCTCTGATAGTACAGACACTTAATGACATTTTTAATGACAAATTAAATTTGAACTACTGTAGTGAGTATTACCGCTTTTTGGAGGACAAATTCAGTTTGTTCAGAAAATCTATATAGATATTTTTTATTATAATGGCCTCATGAATATCATGTTTTGTTGTCTTTGACAAAGATAATGTCATGACAAAGATATTGACAGGTAACGATGTATTGTGTCAAGCTGTCAAAGACATCTCAAACTATGTCAAATTTGCATTAAAATGATATAACTGAGCAAATGACAGGCATAAACTTACTCGTAAAGGGTCATTTTAATGGGTTCAATGGGTCAATGGGATTGATAAAGGGGCATTTTAAGTCTTTAATGACGGTTTTATAAACACTACCATCTTCAAGCATATTTCATGTAGGGATGCATTGATACCATTTTTTGCAACCGATGGAACCAAAATTCTGAGTATCGATCAATACTGATCCAATCTTGCTACTGTGCTGTTTTTTTTTGTTTGTTAGCAAAATACAGTTTCTATAGATGCCACAATCTAACTAAAAACATGATGCTTCCTGTAATCTAGGCTACAATATTTGATTATTCATTATGACATGGATTTGTTGTGGTCCAGCTTATGTTTCCTTTTTAATATTAAAAAAGTCCTGTATCTGCGGAGACTTCAAAAACAGCAGCTCAAAGGGAAAAAAAATCAGCGCGTTGATGATCTGTCCAATGTATTAAGCCTTTTCTAATTCAAAATTCCAAAAAAAAAATTCAGATTTCTCCCAGGTATTGGTAGTAATTCCCTTATTTTTTAGACAGGCAGGCAAAGTTTCCAGTTTTTGACACAAGTCCAGTTTTTGAGGACATCAGTATGTAACCACATACTAGTGTAATAAAGTAATTAATGTCATCTTCAAACTGTAAATGGGTGTTTAAATTAAGGTGACACTCTTTAATGAATCATGCAGTTCTATGTCCTACAAAAACTACCCATATCCAAAGGAAACAAATAACCAGAGGAAAAAATTTTGCTCATTACACATCTTTATGGGGTCTGAAGGTCATCTCTATGGGGCACTGACTACCTGTTCACCACCAGCACACTTAAACTAGCTGTCGGTTTCACTTTCTGTGTGTTCATGCTCTCCTGTTTCCGCTCTGGCCCTCAGAGAGAGACCCTCTTTCTGTTTTGCTGCTGCCAAGCACAGCACTCGACTTTCCAAAGCTTTACGTCTGTTTCTCACGCATGCAGTCTCCATAGGGAGCCGTACAGTTGAGGCTTGCTGTTCACTTTCTGTCTCGCCCTCCTGCCAAGTTCTGAATAACTGGTGTGTTACAGTATATCAGTGAAAGTAAATAGAGGAAGAGAAGATGATAAAAGAACAGGAAAGAAACAAACAGCTCTCATTTCAAAAACAGAGCTCTTTAATGCTATTTGCGAAGTTTACTTCCTTCTTGTGCCTCTCTGAATATTTGAGGTGAAGGGAAATTGCTGCCTTCAATTAAAGGCTAAAGTCAATGATGGGAAACCAGGAAAACAGAAAGGGTAAAACTAAGGTATGTGATAAGGTATCTACAGTGTGCTGTAATCCTTACAAAACAAAACAAGAGTAAGGAAAAGCAAAAATGAAGGTAAAAAAAAAAATTAAACAAACAAAAGCACAACAAAAAGCAAACAAAAACAAAGCAAATAAAACAGCAAGTAAACAAACAAAATGCAAAAAAGTAGAAAAACAAACTGTTATGCAAAAAAAAGAAAAAAAAGAAAATCAGAACAAAATTCATTCATTCATTTCTTTTGGCTTAGTCCCTTTATTAATCTGGGGTTGACAGAGAGGAAATAACCGCCAAATTATCTAGCATATGTTTTTACGCAGCAGATGCCCTTCCAGCTGTAACCCATCACTGGGAAACTTCCATACACACTCATTTATGCACATACACAACAGACAATTTAGCTTACCTAATTCACCTATACCACATGTCTTTGGACTTGTGAGGGAAACTGGAGCAGCCAGAGGAAACCCACGTGAATACAGGGAGAACATGCAAACTCCACACAGAAATGTCAACTGACCCAGCCGATGCTCGAACCAGCAAGCATCTTGCTGTGAGGCGATAGTGCTACCCACTGCACCACCTGACACAACTAAGCACAAAATAATCAAAACAAAGCAAATCAAACCACAAAAACAAATAAGCAAACAAAAATATACACAATAAATAAGACAGGTAATAAAATGTTAAACTAAAAACAAAGCAAAACAAAACAAAAAAACTATACAAAAAAACAAAACTAAACGGTAACAAAAAATTTAAACTAAAATCAAAGTAAAAAAAACAACTAAAGGAACAAAAAGTAAAAAATGAAAACAAAGCAAAACAAAATCAAAACAAAAAGTAAACAAAACAAAATAAAAACAATACAAAATGTAACAAAAATAAACAACAAAACTAAAACTAAAAACAAAGCAAAGCAAAACAAAAGACAACAAATCAAAAGGTAACAAAAAGTAAACAAAATATGATTGATTTGCTTTGTTTTTAGTTTTTGTTAACAAAAACTAAAAACAAAGCAAAACAATCATACCACAAAAAGACACCAAAACAAACATATATGCATACAAAAATATACACCAAAAAATAAGCAAAACAAAACAGGTAATAAAATGTAAAACCAATAACAAAGCAAAAAAAAAAAAAAAAAAACCACAAAAAAATTTAAGGTAACAAAAAGTAAAACTAAAATCAAAGTAAAACAAAACAAAAAAAAAACAAACTAAAGGTAACAAATTGAAACTAAAAACAATGCAAAACAAAACAAAATAAAAACAAAAGGTAACAAAAAGTGAACAAATCAAAACAAAATAAAAACAAACAGAAGGTAAAAGTAAAAAAAACAAAAAACAAAAGGTAACAAAAAGTAAACAAAACAAAAGGTAACAAAGTAAAACTAAAAACAATACAACAAAACAAAAAATCTAAAATAAATAACAACCAAGCAAAAAAAGGCAGAACTAAATATTTTTAAAACAATTAACACAAGGCAAAACAACAAAACAAACAAACAAAAAATTAATTAATGAAAACAAAACAAAAAACAAAGGTAAGAAAAAAAAAATTAATAAAATCAAAGCGGATGGTGATGACAAGGCAAATAGAACAAAAAGTAGACCACAATCAAGAACTAAAAACAAAAACAAACTATTTAAAAACATAAATTTTCCAAGATTAAATATGAAAAAATTCAGTAAATAAAAACAAGTGTCACATCCTTACATATATTATTAGTCTGTCACACACTCCCAGGCCTTAGAAGATGAAGCAACAGTACCTACCAAAAGCAGTTAATAAGCAATCACAATGCCCTAGCAACAACACAGCAACATGCCAAAAGACTAAACCCTTGTCCCAGATCCAATAGTTAGAAACGTGAAGGTCAGAGGTCACAAAAGTTCGGCTATGAGTCCCAAGAGAGCTCACATTTGACCCCGCAACAGTCTTTAAACCAACATGGAAATCTCCTTCTGGACAAGATACATAAAGCAATAAATAAAAAAATAACCTGACAGTGGCTGGATCTGTTCTGTGAGTGTTTGTGTGTTTAGCTCAATGCGAATGAGCATGCGTGTGTGTATATAAGGAGGTGTTAGGTAAACATTCAAAAGTGAATTTGCAGACGATCAGAAAAAAAATGTCTCCAAGAACACCCACAGAGCTGCAGATGCCAAACGGTCAGGCCAGTAACTACACCCACATGTCTGAGTGCACATTTGTGAATGTGAGCGAAAGCTGGAGCAGCACAGAACTGCAACAGGCACTATAAAACAGCTCACATCTTCCTGCTAACATCCTGAATAAGGGCTGCAGACATAAAAACTAGGCTGCCGCTATCAAAAGGGCTGATCAGTCAGACATAAACATGTTTCACAGTCGCAAATTCTGTTAGTGAGGCCAATTTGTTTGTTTGCTTTTAGATTAAAGCCTCCTGGAATTTTTCATGCACTTTGGTCTGAAAAGAAAGGCTTTTTTTGTGAACTCATTCATCTTTATGCTTGCTTCCGCCGCCTAGTGGGGCAAGATGAAACTGCACATTCTTGATTAGTGATGGTAGTTACACTCACACAGCCTACAGGATAGAAAGGTGCTGTGAGGCCATAGAAATACCTTGAACATAACCAAGCAACTGCTCAGTCATCCAAAAAAATTATAAGGAAAGACAAACTGAAGCTGTGGCTATACTACCAGAACTTTGTTAGGATGAACAGGCAGATGGGAAATAAAACTAAATTTGGGATTTTTGGTTTGGCAAATACACACTGCATTATGTTGTAAGGTTGAATATTAAAGCACAGCAGGATAGGAAATAATGCCAGGTGGTCAAATGAGAACAACAAAAACAACAACAAAAAATGTTCATACTCATTTCTGCAGAAAATGTCACTAATAACGGGTTGGGGAGGGAAGGAGGGAGTGTGGGAGGAAAAGAGAGAAAGAGTTGCAGGATCCTGATCGTTCTCATCTCCGCATAGCACACATTCCATCTGCCCAACAGCTGGCTGTCTAATTCCTCTTTCACACAAACCTGAGAACCACTGACGCTACACACTGCACTCTCACATGAACACACATCTGACACAGCTGCTCACACTCAAACTGACTTGAACATCTCTCTCTCTAATTACCCATCCATCTCTCTATCTACCCATCCGTTCGTCCGTTCTTCCGTGCGTCCGTTTGTCTGTCTATCTATCTATCTATCTATCTATCTATCTATCTATCTATCTATCTATCTATCTATCTATCTATCTATCTATCTATCTATCTATCTATCTATCTATCTATCTATCTATCTATCTATCTATCTATCTATCTATCTATCTCCGTTCATCTGTCTGTTTATATGACATTTTCAAACTTTAGTTTAAACTAATATTAATTGCATAACCATTGTTTTTTTATTTTTTTATTTTATATATATACTGCTGCACTGCAAAAAAATGCTTTTCTTACTTAGATTTTTTTTGTCTTGTTTCTAGTCCAAATATCTAAAAGTTCTTAAATCAAGAAGCATTTTCTAGACAAGCAAAACATAATGTCTTGTTTTAAGAATTAATATTCCAAAATGAAGTGAGTTTTTCCTTAAATCAAGCAAAATAATCTGCCAATGGGGTAAGCAAAATAATCTTATCACAAATCAAAAACAGATTATTTTGCTTTCCTCATTGGCAGATTATTTTGCTTGATTTAAGGAAAAACTCACTTCATTTTGAATTGAATTGAAATAATTTATACACTTTCAGTCATCTGAAATTAAGAAAATGAGGCTTGTAACCAAACAGCCATCGCTGGGGAATGAACAATTCGTGCTAAACTGTACAAATGAGATTATTAACCATACGAATTAGCAGCTAAATCAAAAAGTTAAGAATTGCTGTAAGAGTTTGAAGATATTTTAGACCTAGAATTAATAGGCCATAGTATGAGAAATTTCCCATTCCATGATTTTTCAAGCCACTCTTTAAGGGTATTTAAAAAAAAATTAGGCTTGAATTTGGTACCTGGGGGTCGTCAAAGAAAAAAGCAATTTCAAAAAGAACTATTTAATTTCTCTTTGGGACAGTTAATGTATTCCACTGATTTAACTAATTCTGCACATGGCAATATTTCAATAATGCTGCTTTGTGCGGGTTTCTTGCAGACAGCTTAGCTACCGTTAAACATCTTCTGACTGTAACGCCAATTTTAGACCATCTTTGATCTTTCTTGATTTTTTCAATTTGGACTATGAACAAAAGTTGCCCATTTTCTTCTACATTTTTTTGTTGTCATTTTAAAGCATTTGAGATCATTTTAGATGACCATCCAATAATGTGCTCCACTTTAAAAATACAATTTCTGTTCTCCAAATAAACCTTTTAATTTAACTTACATTTTCAGAATTAAATAGCGGTTTGAAAGACCCATTTTACTTCAAAAGAAATGATTTTAACATTGTATGACACATTGCTTGCCCTCCTTATTTATAATAGTTGACAAAATTCAAGTTGATAATTGACAATAAAACAAAGTCTTGACACTGTTATTATTTTGAACAGTCATTTCAATGCACTAGCCAATTACTTAGAACAGCAGTGCTTATAATGTAAAGGTTGGGTCTGTTATCTTCTATTACACTACTACATTAAGAAGTAAATTATTTGCAATGCTTCTGCTGGTAACAGTAGCACAGCATATGTTACTGATGTAATGACCTAACTGATTACATATTTGAAACATCAGCAGTGCACTGCCTCTTCCACTATACATCATTTAGCACCAGACTAAACTGCCTAAGCTACCTTAGAAAGGTTGAAATGGGGACATGAAGATCTTCAGTCAAAACAATGAGCACAAAAGCTCCAGATGTTAGTGTTGCTCATACCTGCTTTTTCATTTTCAACACAAAGTCTAGGCAGGCTAGATTCTGTTGATGTGTGTGTGTGTGTGTGTGTGTGTGTATCTAAATGTCTGATAAACTATGGTATGCTGTCATTTGTAGTATCACAGACTGTCAGCCCCATTAGCAGAATGGATGCTTTCCTTTCCACCCCTGCCAAGTTGGCATCAGTCTCCTGCCTTCAGTGTGTTAGCTCCATGTCTCTAGCTATCTCCAGAGGGACTCGAAGTGGCATTCGCTCACAGCAGAGATGCATAGCCTCACTACTGCCAAGGGACACAGGGACACGCCAGCGCTTCCTGGAAGGGAGCTGGAAAGAATGGAAAAAGTTGGCAGAGGCTAGAAGCGAGGGATGGAGGAGAAAGGAGAGAGGCGGAGGGAACAAGACTGCTTAGAGCTGCAGAGGGACTAAACCTTGATGAACTGCTCTGGATGCCCAATGGTGCAAATGTCCACCAGTGCCAGGAGTCTTTTCTCCCTCCTCTGTCCATCTTGTAATTTATTTGTCTCTCTGTGTTTCTGTCTGTCTAATTATTTGTGTGTTCGTCTATCCTTACCTTCATTTTCATATTTCATTTTATCCATTTATATATTCATCCATTCATATATCTTTCTATCAATCATCTTTCAAATCATCAATCAAGCAGTCCAACTTGCTACCAATCCATCCATCAATCAATCCCTCAATTCAACCATTAATCCATAGATCCATCAAATTTATCAATCCGTTCTTCTATCTATTAATCAATCTATAAGTCATTTCATCAATCTAACCAATACATCCATAAGTTTGTCGATCTATCGATCTATTAATCCCTCTAGTCATCCATCCTGTGTGCAATCATGTATGTTGTGTCTATAATGTCACTTAAGAACATGGAGTAAACATAACTTAACTGACAAAAGTCTTGTCGTCGATCCCGGTGGTAAGAGCAACAAATAATAACTAGTTGATCATTTGGAAAAGTGGCAGAAGGTAGATTTTTCTAGTGAATCATCAGTTGAACTGCATCCCAATCATCACAAATACAGCAGAAGACCTGTTGGAGCCAGCATGGATTCAAGATTCTCACACAAAAAAAATCAGTCAAGTTTAATAAAAGAAATTCAAGATTTTGGGGTTACATTCAGTAAGGGGACATGCGAGAGATCTGCAGAGTGGATGGCAACGTCAACAGCCTGAGCTGTCAAGACATTAGATTACAAAGCCACAGGAGAGGGCTAATTCTTCAGCAGGATAGTGCTCAGTCTCATTCTTCAGCCTCCACATCAAAGTTTCTGAAAGCAAAGAAGGTCAGGGTGCTACAGGATTGTTCATCCCAATCACCAGACATGAACATTATTGGGCATGTCTTGTGTAAGATGGAGGAGGCACTGAAGATAAATCCCAAGAGTCTTGTTGAACTCTGGGAGTCCTGCAAAAATGCTTTCTTTGCCATTCCAGATGACTTTTTACAATAATTTATTTAAGTCATTGCAGAGATGTATGGATGCTGTCCTCTAAGCTCATGGAAGTCATACACAATATTCATTATTTTTCTACTGAACCATGACTTTATATTTTATACCGTACATATTTTCTGTTAGGTGAAAAGAGGTGTTTTGTCTAAGCAAAGTCAGACGTTACTGTCCTAATTAAATAATTAAAAATCAAGGCATGATCATGTTTTATTTTGGTAAAATAAGCATAATCTAGAGGTATTTGCCTTTCAAATAAGCCACTTCTGATACCATGATGATCAACTAGAAATCAAGTCCTAATTTGTTCTTCCTAAAACTTGGATAGGCACAAGCACATCTATGTGAGGGTTGTCTCCATGTGTACATTTAGCAAACAACAGTACTAATAACAAGACAAACATTTTCACTGAAACAGTCAGTTTGTCCATTGTGTTACTGTAAGAACTGAAAGAGGGATTTCCCAGAAAAACACACAAATGTTGATTTTGGCTCACGTCTCATCAATTTCTATAGCAACTTCATGAAAAGCCAGACGTGCAAGAATCTCCTGATGGGTGAGAGTTCTGGCATACCAACTGCAAATGAATAAGCACCGGGCAGATAATTGAAAGGTCATATTTAATTAGGGGGGAAAGCTGGCATCCGGTTACCAGGTTTATCTGCCCTCGACCTTCTCATCTGATTCGGTTTCCTCAAGTTGTGTCACCTACTATAGCTCCATCGCTTGCCGTTATCGAAGTGACCTCAGGGAAAAACCTTTTACGGTGACTCATATGTTGTGAGAGAGTGAATGTGGGAAACTGTTAACATTGTGGCAAAGACACAAAGCCAAGATTAAGGAACATCTGCTGCTTCTGGTCGGTAATGACGGAGTGAAAGCACGTGGCTGGAGGAAATGCACAGCGCCAAAGAGAAGCAGAAGTGAACATCTGTTTCTGCTTGAGTCCATGCAACCACACGGAGAGACGGAGATACAAAGGAGTTAAGGTTAAAGTGCTGCAAGTCTAAGACCTTGAGAAGGTTAATCTAGTGGCCAGTCTTCCTCAGCACACAGGCTTGACCCCAGCCTGATCTAGTTAATGAGGACTGAGCAGTAGAAAGCACAAACATCCTTGCAGCTTAGGAACCAAGGAGATCATGGGCCCCTGGATCTGGTTTCCTGCTTTATGTAATAAAGCCTTATGAGCTGAGGTGAGTATGTTTGTTCCTATTGGGCAATCTGAGCAAAGATCGTCCATGAGAGGTGCTGAGAGAGGACAATTTGAGTTGTTTTAACAGCCCCAGTCCTGTCTGGTAGCCAGCCCTGGATCTTCAAGCTGCTATGCCAGCAACAAAATATTTTCGACAGCTGGAATGTCTGCCCTTTTGTTGTCTGTCTCTCTTTCTCATTCCTGTCTTTTTTCTAGTCTTTTTAAAGCCTTGAGAGCTAAATCATACTACTGTGGCTTTCTCTATAAAGAAAAAAAAACTTGACCTGATCTCCGGCGTGACCTGGTGAACCAAGTAGTCTACAAATGCGGTCATGATGATTTATGCCTAGGAGGCAAGCTGCAGTGAGGCCCAGATGGTCACAGCTCTCAGTAAGTGACGTGAGCAAGAACCCTCAAGTTTGTTTTTTCTCTTTCATCAACTGTTTAGTTGACTCCACTGATGAGAGAAGTACGCTGTGGTCTCGTAGAATTGACCCCAGCGGCCTGCTTATGGTGACCCTAAAGACACTAATTTTCTTGGCCTAGACTGAGTACATTTACATGTTAGATTGTACACTCTATAGTGCTGCATGATTGATCATATCGCAATCGCGATGTCAGCCTATGCGATTACATTACAGCAAAACTTGAGATTATATTAAATAAACAAAAGCGAAAGCAGCGCGTGCGCAGCGCGTATGGAGAGCAGAAGAAGCACGCAGGCGTTTGCATTTCACACTAGCTGCGTCTGCAGCGCGCAGCTCTTCAGCAGCTGCTGCAGAGATCAATCTATCTGTCTATTCTATGTAGTTGAGCTCTCAGTAAGGGACCGGAAAAGCGGAAAAGTGCTTCTTTTTTTTTTTTTTTTTTTTTTGCTCCACTCAGATTCGGGTGTGTGTTTAAACAGACAATACACTTAAAAATATGTAAACATGTCTGTCCTGCGTGTTTTAATTTAAACAACTATTTTTTTCTTAAACAGTTACTAAAGTATTCGAATGCTTCATTATAGATCTGTGCATTCTCACATGAACACCTGTGTTATCAAACAAAATAATGAGATTCATTTCCTGCTCTTCACTAAATAACTATAGTAACTATAATCAATATGCAAATACAATCAAAGATTTTATAGCTTTATTTCATTTCTGTATAGGACATTGATTTTAACAGGCTAAACCTTTTATTTTATTGTCAATATTTTCTAATGTTTGCTATGTATTCTATCATTTGAAGCTATTTGTTGTCCCATATTTTTTACATCCCAACGTTGACAGATTGCTAATCAATAAATAGCTATAGTGCTATCTGTTAGTTTTAACGTCAGCTAATGTTATGGAAGGGCATAGAGGTTATGGAAAATAGTAATAGTAATGTAAATACCCCCATCATTCCTTCCTCAAGCAAATGTGTAAATATTAGATCTATTCAGCTATAACGTTAATTGCATTGGCATATTTATCTGACGTTTTTCCAGCTTGTAGTAGTCGATCAAAAAGCGATTTAGTTTCTTATGACTATACACTAGCAGTGGAATTTACTGCGATGTGACAGGGCGCCACCTGAAATCTTGTCTAGGGCGCCAAATTGGTTAGGGCTGGGCCTGCCTGTGATATCATGTCATTTGGTTTTTGATTGTCAGGATGTTTTAATAATATTTTTACAATATAGTTATAATGATATTTACTGTATACATGATCAAACTAGTGTTACGCGCTGCTGCTGCGTGCGGTATGAAAGTTCTGTTAACTTGGACGCCGAAAAAACACACGCTGCTCATGCTGTGCTTGTGGTCATGTGACTTCACGCAGCGCAGTGTGGAGACGGGAGAAAATGGATACAGAACAGAACACTTAACTTGTGCCAAGAAAAAATGCTACCTCTGTTATTTGGTGATATTTTGGCTTCAGGATATCGGACACTGAGCAGAAAGAGGTACAGTGCAAAATTTGCCAAACTAAAATTGCTACATCACATGGCAACACTACAAATTTATATCAGCACCTGAAACAGCACAGAGAAAAGTATGATGAATGCATGGCGATAAAAGCCAAGAGTAGTAATGTAAAAATATTTTAAAAATTGGGTATTTGTTTTATTTATCTGTACATTTGACTTTTTAATTTTATTTTAAAATTAATTTAATGTAATTTATTTCAGTAATGTAAAGATGTTACTGTTATTTAATTTTGTACAACATTGTTTTAATTTGAAAACATTGTTCATTTCTAGTTGTTGCTAGATTGCACTGCATACTGTATCTCAGTTGAAAAATAAAAATTTCAGCATTATTAGTAATCTGTGTGTGCATTTTTCTTAATAACAAGCAAGTTGAGTCATATCACTTGTTTATCGTATCGCAAATCGCAATTTTTACATTAATAAACGCAATGTGATAATTTTCCCAAATCGTGCAGCCCTAACACTCTATTATGTATAATAACCAGGCATGCATTATAAGAATAGTGCAGCAAAAATGAGATGTCTAACATTTAATTAGTCTCTCTCCAAATCTGTATTGACTCAAAATAAAATATATTTTGCCCAAACACAAAGTGATTAGGATTCAAAATAACTGTATTGCAGTGAAATTCTCCTACACATACAAATCACCACTGTTGCTTATTGTCCCAATATATTTAAATATGTTTTGCATGTTACCAAGTTGAATTTAATGCAAAGTAAAATGCAAAGTAATATATACACACACACACACACATACATACATACACACATACATATATATATATATATATATATATATATATATATATATATATATATATATATATATATATTATATATATATAAATTATATATATAAATACATATACAGTATATATAAATATATATACATATACAGTATATATATATATATATATATATATATATATATATATATATATATATATATATATAAATATATATATATATATATATATATATATATATATATATATATAAATACATATATATATATATATATATATATATATATATATATTATATATATATATATATATATAATATATATATATATATATATATATATATATATATATATATATATATATATATATATATACATATATACATATATATATATATATATATATACTAAATAAATAGTATGTGTGTGTGTGTGTGTGTGTGTCTGTGTGTGTATATATAGTTTTCATCATTTCAGGCATCATTTCATTATTCAGGCAGTTCTTATCATGTGTTTTCATTCATTTGGCATCATAATTGCTCCTTGTGATTGGGTCTTTGCCCAATTGCAGATCATTATTGGAAATCTATGCCAGCAGCCATATCTGGGATATTTTGGCTTCACGTTTGTATAGGAAACACTGTACATTTATTCTGTCTTTATTTGTTTTTTATACATACATCTTATGCTCTAAACAGAAGATTTCAACTTCTGACATCTAACAGCCTTACATTATGAAAGCTCAAAGTTGCTTGGTTAAAAACGCTCATGTTTTGTCTCAATGCTTTATTTCTATGACAAGATTTATTTAATCTAAATTTGAATCTCTCATTTTTTCCAACAACACTGTTTGTTGACATAAGTCTTCACACTGTATAATTACAGTACTATCATCTTGTAATCATGCAAAAATTTGCAGAACTGTCGCCAAAGATCTGGTAAACAGAATGAAATAGATATTTCTTGTTTTTCAATATGCAAGACAACAAACATGTTCTAAACCATCCAAAATAAAATACTCATCTAACCATCTTGCATAAACTGAGACAGCAGCCAAATTTATTGAGTAGGAGCTTCACAGCAGTCTTATCTCCCGGGAATTCAGCCACAGTCGGCACTTGCCTTTGATCCCGCAGATACTCTAAGCGTCTGTAACATAGAAACACCATATGGATGTACAAGCAGCTCTTGTGTAGCTTGTTAGACTACGAAGGCCTATCAAGACTGATCAAAGGATGGGCTGTTTGTGCTCGTAGCAGACAAATCACGTTTCCATGATGTCAGCGTGCAATGAGTCAAGTCTTACAACACCTGAATATAAAGCTCAATGTTCCAGCTTTAACATAACCGACGTGGATGCTTCCTTTTTTTTTTTTTTGCATTTCTCGCAGATCAAATAAACGAAGGGGTCATTCCATTTACCGCACTTGTCAGCACTTGCAAATGTACATGCATTGACGAAACACCTGGGATCTGTGGCACTTACATAATTTCAAGCTAAAACTTCAGAACAAAGAAGAAAAAAAAATTGGCAGAGAACATTGCAGAAAAACACAATGAACTCCGTAAGTTGCCGATGTGTGTTTAAATGATTTAAAACGTGCATAGATGCATGTTTAAAAAATAAAAATAAAAGAGAGAGAGAGTGGAAAAAACAGCATGTGAACACATCTTAAACAGAGCTCTTCTCCTCTAGGCACTGCAGGGGGCCTGATAAGGCACATGTGGAACTGGTGAGGATCGGTGGCCAGGCTCAAAGGACCCGTTCATTGGGGGAACGTGACTCCACAGGTATGTGGGCTGCCTTTCAGCAGAGGCCCAACCTGAGACACAAGGGCCACATTGTGGGTGCTGGAAAAATGATAGCACCTTGGCGATTCCCAGCTATGCAGTTTCCGTGGCATGACGACCCCCTTTACCTCTATTGATGCATTTATCTCTCCTTTTTTTATTTACTTAATGAGGAGAGAGAAAAGGCTTGTGGGTGCACTGAGGGAAAACATGCATTACAGATGTCTAATAGAAGCCGTGAAACATCAGAAGATAAATATTTTAGCCATGTACAAGATGATTTAATGTAACCACAATAACATCTATAATGTCTTGTATAAACGTTGCTGAGAATTTCTGGCACGAAGCAGAGCGAGAGAGTCCTTGTGCTGTGACTCTTGTAATTCTACGCAACTTAGATCTTTTTTTTTTTAAAAGACTACATAGGATACTTTTATTTCTGAAACTAAAAAAAGCCAACTTGGGCAAATTTGACAAAATACAGTAAATATAAATAAATAAAAATAAAGTATTAAACTGTTGTACCTATTAAAGTAATGTGCATGACAAATGTATTTGCTGTCATGATTGATTAGTTCCATTCTTGCAAAACAAAAGTATTAAATAAAAAATAAAAAAAGAGCAATTGACAGGCAGCATGGTGGTTCAGTGGTTACCCATCACCACAAAGCAAATAGCTTGCTGGTTCGAGTCCTGGCAGGGCCAGTTGGTATTTGTGTGAAGTTTGCATGTTCTCCCCGTGTTTGTGTGGGTTTCCTTCGAATGCTCCGGTTTCCCCCACAGTCCAAAGACATGTGGGTATAGGTGAATTGAATAAACTAAATTAGCCATTGTGTATGAGTGTGTGAATGTAAGAGTGTGGGTGTTTCCCAGTACTGGGTTGCGGCTGGAAGGGCATACACTGCATAAAACATATGTCGGAATAATTAGCGGTTTATTCCACTGTGGTGACCCCTGATAAATAAGGTACTAAGCTGAAGGAAAATGAGTGAGTGAATGAATGAATAACCAATTTACTCATTACATTCCTGCAAATGCTCTAACCTTGTAGTTCTGGCTCGCTGGATCTTGGGCTGCTCCGAGCTCCACGAGTTGGTTTTTTAGCTCCAGGACTGGATCCTCCGCCTCCTCCAAGACTTCCATGGACCTTGCCATAGCCATTGTACATGTTGTTGCAACTCATGTTGCTCTTATAGATGGAAGGAGGGCTATTGAGGCGATTCTGACGCTCCAGTCTGTCCTTCATCTTCTTTGGTGGTGGTTTGTACGGTTCATCTCGCCCAATGTAGTTCATACCATACACGGGAATTATCTCTGCAGCAACGAAACAAAAACCCAAAAGGAGGAATGTAAAAGATTTGTGAACAAAATGTTTGCACTCAAAAAGTGATTTTGGCAGCTTGTTTAAAGTACTTATGTAAAATGAGCTGAGTTAACAGAATTCTTAAGGGTTTTGAGGGGATAACTTATTTGTTTTGTGTTCAATCCACTTAAATTTTTTAAATTAATCAAGTTAACTTAATTGATTTGTGTTGGGACTGTTGTTGTCATGATACTAGAATTTTAAAAAGTCAATTTTCCTGCTAACATTTGAGCGCTGTTGAGCGCGTTCTTAAACAGCGCTAATTTGCCATTACTATGTTCACGTGCACATAAGCTGGTCTGTTTATAAGCTGACAGCTCCGAGTGCTCTGCTCATGAATCGACTAATCTTTATGTCTTTAAAATGCTCCAGTGTCTCTGTATCTGTAGTTACACTCAGTAAACAGCAGTGAGTTTGGTGAACTGATGACTTTCATGGCCTTTCACAGTCATTTCTGTTGAGTCCGTGAAAACAATGGCAAATCAGCAGAGTTTTACGGATGTGCTCAACAGCGCTCAAATGTTAGCAATGAATGTTTTTTAAAATTTCAGTACTGATTGATACCAAATTTCAGTACCATGTACCTACTGTAGTACATGTACCAACCACCTAGTTGGGACAACACAAAGGAATTGTGTGAAACCCAACATTTTTGACAGTGTGGGTCATTTCATAAGAGTATTAATATAAGCAATGATCAAGAAGCAATGCTCTTGCTTAAAATTCACACCAGATTTAATTTTACTAATAATTCACTAGTAAGTCACTTTGGTGTCACATTTAACATTTGGTAAAATATTTGAAAACATTAGCAGCAAAAGATTCAAAGTAAATCGGCAGACTGCCACTTTAGCTCTCAAAAATTTTTTAATGTCAATATTACAACGTTTCGACCGACATGGTCTTCATCAGGTCATCATGGTCTTCACCTGATGAAGACCATGTCGGTCGAAACGTTGTAATATTGACATAAAAAAATTTTTGAGAGCTAAAGTGGCAGTGTGCTGATTTACTTTGAATCTTTTGCTACTTATGTTTGTTTTTTGATCGTGCACCTACCTTCAAGATTTTCTAGATGTGCGCACATTTCTGTTTTTTTGCAAAACATTAGCAGCAAACATGAAACCGGCGTCTTCCTCACAAGTTTAAGTAATTAAGCTCAAGCGAAAAATTAGATTGAGATGAGAAACATCCTGTGAATAAACTGGATTAAGTGATGAATTTGGTGTGAACTCAGCATATTAAACCCAGCAATTAAAATTGTACATATTCATTTCACTTTGTTGCACTAATTCATCTTGAACTGTACATATCCACTGCACATATCCATTTGTAATTATGTTCCTATCTATCTGCATACCTCTGACTATTAACAACAACCTGTACCCTTATTCATCTATAGTAAATCTGTTTATAGTTACAACCTGTATATAATGTTCCTAGTACACCCATCTGTAAATATTACCCATAGTTTTTCTATAATTGTACTTGTACATGTGTAATGACAATGATGTTGAAGATAATCTAATAAGCCACATACTGGTGGTTTAAGTGTTATATTTATTTTCTCATAACAAGCCTAAACCAACAAAGAAGACACAAAATCAAAACTCAACAAAACTTTGTTTAATTACAGTTAGTTAAATTGGTTATTTACCATTTTCAACATTGTGTCCAGTGAGTGTGTACAATAAATGTGCAGGGTGTGATATTGGCATAGGTTTGAGGAATCACCACATTTCACTTGAAATTTGCAACGCTCAGTAAATAAAAAAAAAAAGAAAAGCTTAATAAAAGTCTTGATCACACACACAAACACACACACTCTTACCTTCATTGTACATGGGCGGGAGGTGGTGCTGGTAGTACTGGTGTGGAGGAATGTCTCCGGGACTGACGGGTGGGTAAAAGGCGGTGTGTGAGTTAGGGATGAAAGGTGGTGGAGCCATGTATGGAGGTAAGTGATGAGTTGGAGAGATAGCAGGGGAATAGCTGGGAGGATAACACTCTGGAGACTGAGGGGTGACCACCACCCTCCGGACCCCTGTGTTGTCTTCCAGCACCTGTAAGGATAGCATAAATGGTTTTACTCATCTGAATTAATTTTCTGTAGCTTGAAATGAGTACTTCAACTTTCACTGACATTTCCTGCTTACTTTTGCCAGTAAGAAATTATTTTTATGAACAATTTAAAATAGAAAACATTGATGCAAAGATCTAAAATGTTAATACAATGTTATGAATAATAAATAAATAAATAAATAAATAAATAAATAAATAAATAAATAAATAAATAAATAAATAAATAAATAAATAAATAAATGCATTTAATAACATAAGTCTCGGGATAAAATTAGGTCTTTGAGTCAGTCCTTCACCTGTCTGACCTACTGGACCCAGGTTTGTTTACGTGTGTGTTTGACAGATCTATCAATACACAGACAGCACAGTGTCAAGAGTGATCAGTGAAGCTCAGATCAAGTTCAGACTCGCTGTGCATTCATGTTGGGAAAAGGTGAGACAGTTTCATTATGCAATTGTATGAGAGACATCGGACTGACTGTGAATATCAAATGGGATCTGAGAAAGGGTGTCTGGGTTAGTGTTATTGAGATACTCATCTCTTCTGTGAGAACAAAACAAAACGACCAGACAACCAAAAATAAATTATTGAAAAAACAAAAAGTGGATTATTAGCAATGCTTGTGACTATTTCACTCCATGATGAATAGCTTGTAAATCTCATTTGCAAGACACTTTGGGTAAAAAAAAATTGGCTGATGAAAGAATAAATGCAAACATAAATGTAATACTTCAAGTGAAGTTTCATAAACTAATTTCAAGAGGAGCACGTGATATGATTGATTGCAGCTGGTCTCACATCTGTAATCATTAGTAAGCCAATCAGATTAATCCAAACTCGCTAAAAGTAGCCTGTCTAAAACTACTCCCTTATCTTCATTTTCCGCAGAATATTTTAATTTTACTTCCTACCTTTGATCTGGGTCTTCAAATGAAGTCTACGATGTTAATTTTAAAGAGGATGACAATAAGAATCGGTGAAATCAAAAATTATGTTTAAATTTATATTAGATTTATGACCAAATTCAAAAAAACATTTTGTCAATCTACATGTTTTTGTTTTTTTTAAATAACCTAATCTGTCCAATCATGGTCCACTTTTACCTAGATTTTAAAGAGGAAATTCTCCTCAAATTCCATTTCATAATTAATTTTCTGTAAATAAAGTGCATCAAATTTGCATTAGACAAAAGCCTTATTACCATGTTAAGCCATTCCCACTGCAGCACTGGAAGCTAAGTTCTGGAGAAAACAAAGCTGTTATAAGATGCGAGGTGATCATATAACTGCTAAAAATCAGAGGTTGCTATGACTTCAAATTACTCAACAGAGATGATCACAGCTGGCCCGCAGTTTGAGGAGCTGTACTGTTCAATAAAGCTGAATTAGTCTGAGGCTGCTATCAAATGTCTGTCTGGATCCTGGTCTCCTGTTGTTAGATGCCCACAGCTCTGACTGTGCTTCCCGCTCTCAGCTGGCACAGGACTAAACCAAACACAGATACTGTGACCTTTGGACAATTAGCGGAATCCTTCCAATGCCAGGAACAGTAATGGGCAATCAGATAATCAGAGGGCAGGAGTTTTAAATGAAGTGGATTCCAAACACAATTTGCAAAAACTGATTTATAAACTAAAGAACAGAAAAAAAATATATATTTTGTCAATAGCAGTTAGAAATTATACATATAATATATATTTTATAATTTTTTGGGACCATGATGGGTTATTGGATTGAAACAAGCCTACTGAAGCACTGAAAGTCATGTTTCATCATAAATAAATGATGGCTATTGACAAAAATTGCAAATTTAACTTACGTGCACAAATAAAATATTGCACAAAATATTGGCAAACAAAAGGTCGTTTCCATCCCGCTTCCCGCGGTTCCATTTAAGAGAATATATTTGTCACTTTCTGGGAAGCTTGACATACAGTAATAAAAAATAAAATCATATTTAAGAAAGAGTGGAAACCACTTTATGATTTATGATAGTCATCAAAGGTTATTCAGTACATTTGCATCGAATTCAGTTAAGTTTTATGCCCTTTTATTTAAAACTTGCAGACATCTTGGTGTTTCAAATTTATTTATTATTAAATTTTTTATACTCATGGTAGGACTTTTTTATTTTGAGACCATGTCTTTCCCCAATTAAAGAAAATGTTCTTCTAAAAAAAATTTTTTTAATTTAATTTAATTTAATTTTTTTTTAAATCAAACGGCAACATCCTGCTCTCCCTCACGAAGCTAAGGTGGAACTAAAACTGCAATTCGTCAACCAGCCTTTTGAGGGCTAGCTCCAGAAACTGCTGATGTTCACTGACCGCCAAGCTAAATTGGCCATTTTTACAGCTGATAAAAACACGTTTGCAGTGTGGTACAAAAGATAGTTTTGGTGCATATGGCTAATATTACCATTCATGATAACTGTGAGGTGGTGAACTCATTCGTTTCATTTAAATTAAGTCTGCATAATTGAGGGCCTGGTTAGCCGCTGAACTCGGCATACAATATATAAATTATAATTTTATTTCATTAGCAGATAATATGTAATATTATCAAGTGACATCCTTTTCCCAGGTGAGTAAAATTCGTATTCTTGAAAATTCCTGAACAGTTATCTGAAATGTTGTTGTACGGTGTTATGCCTGGACTTCCTTAATAACCTTGAATTTACTAACAAAGACAATATTTGAAATATTTGGAAGTAATTCATGTTTTCATCCTGTAGAAAAACGTCATAAGAAAAAAAGCTTAGTGGCTCAATGTATTACAACAGTGTTTTTAAAAGACCAAAGAAAATGTATCAATATAGTACATAATCAAGCACATTTGGTCAGAACACAAACGAGTCGTATTAAGCGTTTCTCCCGAAAAACAAACAAAATGGCTACGTTTGGCTATGCCCACTTGTAGCCTCATTTGCACGCTTGAAAAATATCTATATTTTTTTAGTCTATGGTTTTTACACATCTGTAAACATACAGTTTTTGAAATGCAGAAGGAATTATATATGTTCCACATTTAATGACGCTCCTTTTTAACTCTTGTTTTATAAAAGAGAGGGAATAAGAAAAGTGCATGATCCCTTTTTTATTTTCCTACTAAAATACAAAGTACAGTGGCAAAGTATAGAGCAATTAGGAAACTCACTTTAAGTAAACAAAAGCCTAATCTTTAGCTTTCCTTTCTGGGAAACGGCATTACAAGATAACAACAACCTTTATTTAAATTATCTCCTCGCAAAATATCACCCCAACTTTCCTTGACATTTTCACTTGTATTTACTTAACGCTTGTCACTCCATGACATTTCAGAAGGTATTTGCATCTTTTGCTCGGGTATTAAAACTATTCCACGAGTCATCTCCATTGTGCCCTTGAGGACAAATCTCTCAGTAACAGTGTAAAGTGATCAATAGAAACGCATTGTAAAAGTTCTGAAAACACTGCAACCTATTTTTGGTTCTAAACCTAACAGGGTTAGGAAACTCAAGCCTAAATACACACGTTCTTTCAATCCTGAACCATAGACAAAACACAAATATTCGTAATAACTTCAGCGTACAGTCTGAAATGGTGTTTGTCAGCTTGTAGCTTGTGGGTTGAGTCTGAGGTGTGGATGTTGAACTATAAATGAAGACATAATGAAACCACTAGGCTCCAGGCCCAGAGCCGCCGCTGCTGCAGAGCTGATTGTAGCTCTCCGACAGCTACTGGTCAGGGGTCTGCTTTCATGTCTGGCCGATCATGAGCAAGATAAGCATTACAGTTTGAAGAGCTTGTTCCAGATCAGCACTTGCTACATATTGATTACTCCTCTCATCTGCCAGATAAGAACCACAGTGCGGTTTGGAATGATGACAGATTCGCGTATAGTGCCCGATGGATCGTAATAGAACTGTAAGAGCCCTGTACAGACAGGTAGGTCTCACTTGCTAAGGTGAGAGAATGGGAGGTTGTCGGTTCTTTGAGCATTATTGATTTTTTATTTTTTTTTTTGTTTCTCTGCAAAACATAAAACCTGCAAACACACTGTCATGTCAAGTGTTGGACTATAGAAAACTCAAGTTTTTTGTTTTTTAATAAATGTTTATACAATGCAAAATCACAATCTGTCCTGCAAAAAAAAATGAACATTTTTCACTAACCTCACACAGCCAGATCAATATAGTTTATAGCTTAAAATAAACTTTACAATTAAAGAATCATAACAGTGTATTGCTATACCTCACCTGTGGGCATAGTGTCAGAGTTATCAGATGCTTATGTTTTAATTTGTGTTTATTTTATTATTGAGAGAAAACAATGGAAATGTTGCTTTCAACAGTGTGGATTGTGTGGAGGGATGTACGTTAACAATATGTTGCTGCCATTAGGGGTGTAATGGATCACAGTTGATCCATGATTTGAATTACAGCCCATGGTTCAGAACAAATGTGACCCATGGATTGATACTTTTTTTTTTTTTCTTTAAGCCTAAGTTTTTAACGATCACTGAGAGATCGCCTCTCGCATCATTCAAATAACATGTATGAATGCATTTAGGCTATCCTGTAAAATATAATGATGACGGAAGAAGTTGTGGAGGGTTATTAGGGATGTTGTGGGTTTCTTACAGTAGGTTAAAGGTGTTTTCTGTCATTACTTGTTTAGCCTGCATTAATGCATTCAGTGTAAGCTGTACAATAAATCATTAAAAGATCAGGATCTCAACACCCACACAACATAAATTATAAATGATGGTGATTTGCATGTTTATTATTCCTTCAAATCGTTGCATTAAAATCGGTGATTGAAAAAACAAAAATCAAGAAAAAGATTCAGTCTTTAGTCTTTTATGTTATTTATGAGGTTAAAAACAGACAAATAACACAGAAGTACTGGGAGAACAGTTTATAGTTAAAAAAAAAACACTGATGCTTATGGCAAAGATTAAAATCACCATCATATGCATTTAAATTGACGTTCAAAAATGAAAGTTGTAGGCACCAATTATCTTATTCAACCAAAAGGTGGTGTCAACCAGTCATCAAAATATGTCATTGAATAATTCTTCCAAAATGACACATCTAGCAATGAAACATTAAGACTTATGAGTGAAAAACTGATTCATTTATTAAAAATTAAGACTAAAAATAAATATGAATTGCACAAATTATGTTAGATTTATTTCGACATTTGGCGCCATCAGCAACCATAGTAGTAACAGTGAATTTTTCACAGTACTGAATATTTTACTATCATTTTTATTCAGCTGATTATTTCTTCATTTTAATTTTAATAAAATTACAGGTTCTGTTTGTTAAAATCATAAGTATCCTCCCCCTTTTGGCTAATCCGAAAAATGGTCCGTTCTGTGACAAAAAAAAAACAGTGATCCGTTACACCACTAGCTGCCATGGCACCTTTTTTTTTTTTACTTTATAATAATAATGAAATAAAAATAATGAAAAATCACTTGCTTTTGAGTATATCAGCATGTGAAATCCTGCATGTTGAGTTTAAGCATGAGTAATCAGTTGCTGACTGCAGTTCACTCAATGACCACTGGTGTCACTAATAACAAGGGTTTCTTAATTCTTCAAAGAGCAGCTATATTTCCTCCCCAAAATTATAAGAAAACGTACATGCATGCACACGCTTTTTCCTATCCCAAGATATAATAATAATAAAAATACATATAAAGGCCTTTATTAATGAAATTACTTTTAAATGATCTCAACATTTGTATTTACCTGGGAGATGTAGCCTGGAGGCACATGAATGGGTGGGATGGATCCATTGGGTGACATCATGGGAACCTCTGCAGGCCCTGTGTGCACAGGAAAAGAAAGAAAAGTTCAGATTTTCAAATTTACCTCAGTGTATTTGAATGTTCAGTACGGTAAACTTGTACTAGAATCACAAGTAAAATGGCAATCAACTCTTCTAGTTGTGTGCAATCTTTTCTTTATGAACTGAAAGGCTAACACTACTTTAGCTAGTGAATAATTGTTGCATTTGTCTGCTGCATGTTGCTTTACATCAAATTGAAACATAAATATTTACAAACGGAACCAGACTTTGGCTTAAAATGTCTATGATGTATGTTTTTCATCAAATCCTGCGAAGAACGTTGTAAGAACTGTGCTTGATTGCACATTCTTAATGCTGATAAGCACCAAACCATGCATTGCTGAAAATGCTTATGAATAGATATCATTCCATCCTCACTGGAAACAGGCCTTAACTGCTGGATACCAACCAGCAATGGATAAAACATACAAATAAACAAAGCGAGCAGGCCAATAAAGGCCGCCCTACTTGGCACAGCACAGAGGGCTGTGGGTAATGGAACTAAAGCAGTCCAGACAGAGCGTTATGGAGCACTGGAGAGGACTCAAGCAGCATGGAAACTCTCAGAGTGCCTCTCATCAGGCCTGATTTACAGCACGTTCATTCTCCACAATCCCAGTCTCGCTTTCTCTTCGACTGATAGAAATCACAGTTCACAACAACTTACGCACCTGTCTGAATACTCGTATCAAAATCAAACAACTCTCAGACTAGAGAACACATTTGTAGGATTTGTTTACGCCATGAAGTTTTTAAGTGCGATAACAAATATATAGATAGCATGAAGGCATAGTTCAAGCAAAAAAAAAAATTCTAAATTTGTTAATTAAAAATGCGTAATTTAGTCACCTTAAGGTCCAGCACTTAAAGTAAAAAATAAATGTATTATTTAATTAATTAATTTTTAAAAATGTGTATAGGCTAAACTGAAAGACTGATTGTTCAAAAAAAAAATGCCTTGATAAATTACCTATTACTTTTTGGTCTGTATGTGTCTGCTTGACTCTAAAATTGCCAGTGACCATTGATCAAACGCATTTAATGAATCACAAAGCATTGTGAAAACTTGAATGCTATACTAAAGAAAAGAGATGTAGACTACATTTTGGATGGCCTGACAGTAAATAAAGGACCAGGAATTGTTCATCTTTGGATCAAGTATCCTTTTGAAAATAAAAAATTGATCATTTAATTAATTAAGACTTCAGTTCCGTAGCTTGATCTTAAACAATCCTGAATAAATCATTCATTAATCAGTTTAAAACAAACCAAACTCATATCCCCCTTCATTCACTTTTAGATTCGCTGGAACAAATATATTCAAATTTAAGACAAATCCAAATTGTGTTGTTGACTTTTCCACTGCGGTCTCTCTCTGCTCACAGTAGCGGTGGTCTGGCTAAACCTGGTAAAGACATCGTCCCCCCCTGAGACAGAGGCAGTCAGCTCTGCTATGCTCTGGCCAGTATAAATCACAGGACGGGCTGTAATGAATTCTACAGTTCATTCTTCATTATCTGCCAAAAGCTATGCACAACAACATCACTAGTCACTACTATGTCATATCCTAAAGGAATATTCCAGACCCACTCAACTGGAACAGTTTTCATAAAGAGGCACTAGAATAAGACTGAAATGATGGACAAATCTATCTGAGAAGATGTTACACATGTAGTGTGAAAATGGTTCTGTAAACCGACATAATGAGTGTAACAATATCAGATTTTCAGCTGGCAGTCATTTAGTAACGCTGGGGGAATTGAGTGGATTAGTTCTTTACTGTGCTCCAGATCTAGTCAAACGGTTGTAACAGAAAAACAGAAAATAACAAATCTTCTTCAGAAAGTGATGTAGTTACATACAGAAAGCAAATGTTATTAGCTTCAGTACATTTACCAACAAAACAACAACAAAGCCCAACTACAGCTACAGCATGCAACAGCTGGGCTCCGGAAGTAAAACTACGGGTACTTTTAGAATTCATGCATGCTACGAATTAGTACATACTACATAGCTCATACATTTGCTTTAGTCTACTTTAGACTTATACTGTATAGCATGGAAAAAGTTGGGTTGGGTTCTAACAGGTTAGGTTGGAGATTAAATTCTTAAGTCTAAGCAACATTTTAAAATTCTAGTTTTATTAAAAGCTTTTTCCAGTAACAACAAGACTCCAGCTGTAAATCAGGCAAAATGTGCCTATTGTGTTTTATGAATACAAATACTACTGGACTATTGACACAAAACAATTGCACAAGTAAGGGATATAGCATTTATTTAATTCCACTTGCAGAATAAACCTTAACATCAGCAGCCAGACATGAAGCGAATAATTAGTTTTATGTCTACTTGCACACAAAACTAAACCAATCAGACTAAACATTGACAAAACATTGATGCTTGAGCTGTAATCAATTTCTAACTCTTAAAAGAAACAAAGTTGAGAAACAAAAACACACTAACCGGCTTTATTATTCAGTCACAAGTTGGTGTCAAATGGTCAAGAACACTGACATGAATTACAAGCATATAAATATGGATATGAATCTACACTATCTGACAAAAGTCTCATCATTGATCACAGTTGCCAGTGCAACAAATAATAACTTGACTTCTAGTTGATCATTTGGAAAAGTGGCAGAAGGTAGATTTCACTCATGAATCAACTGTTGAACTGCATCCCAATCATCACAAATACTGCAGAAGGCCTATTGGAACTCGCATGGACCCAAGGTTCTCACAGAAATCAGTCGATTTTCGTGACGGAAAAAGCATGGTTTGGGGTTACATTCAGTATGACGGCATGCGAGAGATCTGAGAGTGGATGGCAACATCAACAGCCTGAGATATCAAGACATTTATGCTGCCCATTACATTACAAAGCCACAGGAGAGGGAAAATTCTTCAGCAGGAAAGCGCTCCTCATACTTCAGCCTCCACATCAAAGTTCCTGAAAGCAAAGGTCAAGGTGCTCTAGGATTGGCCTGCAGAGTCACCAGACATGAACATTATTAAACATGTCAGGGGTAAGATGAAGGAGGAGGCATTGAAGATTAATCTAAACAATCTTGATGAACTCTGAGAGTCCTGCAATAACACTTTCTTTGCCATTCCGGATGACTTTATTAATTATTTGGCGAGTTATTTGAGTCATTGCAGACATGTACAAATGCAGTCTTACAAGCTCATGGGAGTCATATTACACAATATTAATTATTTTTCCACTGCACCATGACTTTATAGTCTATATTGTATATTATTTCTGTTAAGTGACAATACTTTTGTCTAAGCAACGTCAAACCTTACTGTCCTAATTAAACTATTTAAAATCAAGGCATGATCATATTTTATTTTAGTAAAAAAAGGTAATCTATAGGCCTTTGCATTTCATATAAGCCACTTTTGATACCGTGATGATCAACTAGAAGTTATTATTTGTTGTTCATAAAACTTGGATAGGCGACAAGACTTTTGTCAAGTTCTGTACTTACTGAAAAAGTAAAAGTGATTTGAAGTACACCGATTGAGCCAGTGCAATAAATTTAGGCAGCTGCTATCAAGGACATATCTAGGAAATGTTGTAATTTACCAAATCAAATATTCTAGAAACCCATGTAATAGCTGTAATTATTTATAGTTGCTTGTAGTCAACTACCTTTTCACAGGATCAAGCTACCTCTGCTACCGCTTTCCAAAAATTGCTTGCTGTAGCTAGCAGCTTTTTGTTAACTCCAAGCAGCGAACTACATTTTTAGACAAGAAGAGCTTGATTATACATTAAAAGGAGGATTAGTTTGCTGTTCAGAAAACTACAGTTTCAATGTGTGAGGTGATTAGAATACTTGCTGAGATAAAACTTTTAAAGGTAAAAGCTTGTGAACATAATTAAGAAAAACTCACAGGGTAACGGCATATCAGGAGGGGTAAAGGGCTTTTCAGAAGCTGTTTTTCCAGTAACAGCTAGACTCCAACTGACTTCAAAGAGGCCTTTTTGGTTAACTGGTGAGAACAGAGGAGGAGTGCTTACTGGCAGTGTATGTGTGTGTTTGTGTGTAGGTAGGTACGTGTACGAGTGCTGCACAACAGGAGCCCTGTGTGTGCATAGCCCCAGATGGTGACCTTGCTAGCAGAATAAATCCTTGTAGAACAAATTAGTCTATGATGATAAACACAAACGGGCTGTCAGTCAGAGCAAAGTCGAATGAGTTGGCGTTCGCCGGTCACTGTGTTTATTATGTGGGTATATGAAAGTGTGTACGTGGGTGGGTTTTGCAGTTAGACGCAAGTTGTGTTTAGCCATCTTTACTTAACTAGTACAAGATATCAAGGTCTGTCCTGTGTACACTCACCCACATACAAGCACAAACACAGCTGACACAAATGAACTAGAATCAATTGAAATAAATAACTCCGCAGACAGACGGGGAGAACTGTGGCCTCTTCGGATTATTCCTACTGACGTAAAGGAAACAGTTTTGGGGTAAGTCCAACGGTGTGTGGCGATCTCAAACATCTTGAACTAATAAATAAATGATGTCTGTAATAAATGATACAATTTTCTCTCTTTGTAAGCCTTGGTGAAAGAAAATTAGGCAACTAGCGGTGGAAAAAATATCAAATAGTGCTGAGGAGGGTTTATTTCTCCAGGCTTGGCGACAAAACTTTAGCCGAAGCGGTAACGCCAAAACTGTCAAGGGATGAGAGACAGTCGCCATTTGACATGAGAACTGTTTGTTCTGCAGTATCGCCACAGAATACGTCTCACCACACGCCACATGCTAACAAAAAAACGTTTATTGTGGCACTCTTTAAAGCACCTTGGTCTATAAATTACATACATTTAAAAAAGAAGTAAAAAGTAGTAACTAACCAACAAATCTAGACCGTAAATAAAAAATAATAATAAAGAACAGGGGCAGCAAAGTGGCGCAGTGGGTAGCACAATCACCTCACAGCTAGAAGATCCCTGGTTCAAGCCCCAGCTAGGTCAGATGGCATTTCTGTGTGGAGTTTGCATGTTCGTGAGGGTTTCCTCTGGGTGCTCCAGTTTCACCCACTGAGAAACTAGTCACTGGGCAGACATAAGCCGCGTCTATTGTGAATCGAATTTGACGTGCGAATGAACTGGGTAAACTCAAAATGTTCATGCATCTATTTACATGAGAATAGCACGATTTATCCGCTAGCGTAAACGCAGCACAACAACGATTTCTAACTTGCATTTATAGAAATATATATATTTTTTATCATTCAGTTACTGTACTTCAATACTGTTAGACTTAGGAAAACGATGAAACACTTTAGTTGTATCTTTTTCCTGATTGTATTTAGATTGTTATGCATGAAAATACTCAACACATGCAAATACAGAAATGCACTGCAAACAGTAAAAGACCACATTGAAAATGTGTGGAAGGACCCCCACAAGATAGATTGATAGATTTATAGATTGTTTATTAGATTTGATGAAGATGCAAATAGTAAACCCAATTCATCAACCTCTGACTAAACAAATCCATACAAATACCCGCAACACATGCAAATATAGAAATGCACTGCAAATAGCACAGATCAAAATGGAAAATGTGTCGGGGGACTCCAAAAGGTTTATAGACCGTTTAATAGATTTTATTGAGATGCACTTACACTGCAGAATCCTCCCAATCGATCTAACATTATAAATTCTTTACAAATAGAGATATTAAGTCATCTGGTGAAATTGTATTCATATTGCATTATATATCACAAAACAAGAAATATCGCAATATCATGCAGCCCTAAATTGGGTTATTCAAAACTCCCAATAAACAGCCCATCTTGCCTTTCTCCCTTATCTCCATTTTTCCAAGACTCCACTCATCCACCTCACCTCCCCCTTTTCCTCCTTTACCAGGGGGAGCTCTCGAGAACTACCTGATCTCTTACCCCACCCCACTACATGCTCATTGACCAGGCGGGAGCCCTGGGCTGAATTATCTCTGAGCTCAGGGTTTGCTCCCCAAACCTGTCATTAATAAAGCAATATCCAAGTGTAAACTCTTGAAATAAAATTATTAAAAGTTCAAAGAAAAAACAAATATCACGGTTAATATATGGGAATTTCACAAAGGCTTACATTAAAATTTCAATAAAACATGAATGTTTGACAGCAGTGCACATTGTATACATAATGCAACACTCTTCTTTCTTATGTTAACCATGGTCCTGTCAGAATTTTTTTTCCTTATGCTGCTGTTTCTAATGTACAAACTGGAAAGAGGAAGCTTGTATATACCATGAGTGACTATATACTCCAAACTGCCCATGTGTGTCCAGCACATGACTATGCAGAGAGGAAGTGAAAGGCTCTGTCCTTTAAAGTGAAATGCATTATTCATCCCTTCATTCATCTCCAGCGCAGCACCTTGGGGAGCCGCTACACTTTAATGAAGTGTTGAGTTTTGAGACCGTGAGCTGCCTGGAGCCACGGTCAGGCCTGGTGGAGTGACAGTTTGTGATGCTTTACTGTACACACAGAGAGCACTCCAGTCTATACTCAAGCCACACTGCTGGCTTTCTTTCAGCCCCTCCACAGAAACGCAACCAAACTCATCTGCTCTCCAACACAAGTGTGCTTCTGAGGCATGTCAAAGAGCACCATCATAATCTAATATCTAAAGTATTGGGTGTCTTTGAAGTATAACTCGCTCTTTGACAGAAGTACACTCTCTAGTGCTGGTCAAGCAGAGTTTGTTTCAGCTGACTGAATTAATGCATGATGGGATGATGGATATAGGACATTCAACTTAGCCCTAAGAACTATTCAATTTCTCAATTCAATTCATCTCTATTTCTATAGCGCCAACAATGTAGATTGTGTCAAAGCACCTCAGCATAGAAGTTTTAGTAAACTCAAACAGTTTCAGATCAATTTCAGAGTTGAAGTTCAGTTTAGTTCAGTTCAGTGTGGTTCCCAACCAAGCAAGCCAATGAGGACAGTAGCAAGGAACAAACTTCAACTAACGTGTACATGACATGGTGCTTAAATGGACCAAGAAATAAATAACGTGTCTGGCTGTTCCTCCTAATGTTCATTTAATTAATTCAATTGTTCCATTTGCCCTTTCAATTTCTGCCTATTTGGTTATTTGAATTTATTTTTAAGAAATACCGTATCTGATGTGTCTTTTCTGTTCTTACTCTAAATGTTCTACAAACTTTCATTCCTTTATTTATTTGTTCTTTTGTTTGTGTTCTTCTTTTGTCCATTAGTTTCAGTCAATTTCATTGGTGCTTTCAATCTCTTCTTTTAATGTTTAAGTAGGTTTTGTTCATATTTGTTTCATTTTTAGCTTTAAATTGAAGCAGCACAACTATTTCAAATAAAATAAATGTGCTTTTTTTGTATCTTGTCTAATTAGACTGGGTTTCATCATCTTTGGAAAGGCAGTTTTTATGCTTTTAGTTCAACATTACCAAAAATAATAGTTCAGCATTTTTGCTTTTTTATTTTGGCATTTTTAAGAATTTTTTCAACAAACGAGCATGTTTTAATACATTCACACTAGCGTTCATGTTTAAAAAAAATAAAATAAAAATACAAAAAAATACAAAAAAATTGCTAAATTTCGCTATCTATAACCCATGAAATAACTCCTGTATAGTGGTCCCACAATATACTTTCACATCTGTCACTCGATTACACTCAAATACCCTGTCAGAAAAGTCTAATGGCTGGGAATAAGCTTCTTACAGTGTTTGGTAAAATGTTAATGTTGTTTATTTTGTGTTTACATACAGTACAGTAGGCTTGATGAATATGGCCACGGTGTAAATACACAGTACAGTTACGAGCTTATTGTCGCACTATATCCTGTGACAACATGATATCGTTGCCTTTGTGATTTGGAATGGAATACAGACATTATCATGATCTAATATAACGCAAGCGCTTGCAATGAGAAATATATATATATATTTCTCATTGCAAGCGCTTGCGTTATATTGCGTTATATATTTATTTAAAAAAATTTTTTAATGATGTTGTGTGCGGGTGTTGTAGTGCTGTCCCATTTCTGAGGGGGAAACTTGAAACTCTTCCCCTTTACACTCTGTTTCAAGGACCAGTTGAAAGGGGTAGGGTAAAAATCGATTAGACCCAATAATAATCAAAACATAGAATGAGTAGGTTGTGTCCATCAACACTTCTACAGCTACCTCACATACTGTACCTCTTCATGGATTCCAAATTTCTTTCATTAAGGTAGCATCCAGTAAAGTATAACAGTAAAAACACATAAGCCCCCCTAAAAAAAAAGACAACAACTGTTGGGTATACGTCTATAAATTAAGATATTATAATAATAGTTACAATAACCCTGGAAATAGTAGAGTCTTCACGTACTGTACAATAATCTTTAACATGTTCAGAAAGAACTATGTTAAGTTTCTGAGACTCAACTCCCACATATAGTTTTAAAAAAGTCAATTAGCATGGAAATTACATACAGTATGAAGCATAGACATGGATTCACATACAGCAAGCAGCCTGAAATGTGACCGAACATTCAAGAACATCAGATGGCTTAATCTAGCAAGGAATGTCTTTAAAAGTAAGCCAATTCATCACACCGTCCAATTTATCGGGCCTGCTCGTGAAGTGAACAGCAGCGTATCCTCGTTGTACAACAGATAACCAGAACCCAACATGCACTCTAACAAACGACACCAATATGAGCCACGCTGAAAGTCTTGCAGCACAGATAACAGGTTTCTAGGTTTTCAGTCAGGGTAACAGAGTCCTCTTGTAGCACTTCCAGAAGACTGGAGAGGGCAGTGGCACTAAGCGCTGTTGTCTCTCCTCTCTCTCCGCACAAGAGGCTCCATTCAGGGGCCCGCCAGCGAGGCTCCCAGCACAGAGACAGGAATATGCTCCCAGTTGGCAAACAGACGTGTGTTTGGACAGTCTCTGTAGTTCTCTTCACTTAGCAAACACCAGCATTCCTGCAGCTCTGAAGCCAATGGACACATACACACAAACCCACACATACATACACACAAGAAGCCAACGAGACCAGTTGCAAGTCTCTCAGCCTGACCTCCATGGACCTCCACCTGGTCCCTTTCTCCTGTCCTAAAGAGGAATCCACATCCAGGCCTTCACAGGACATTGAGATCTGCTTGAGGTTCTATACTGAGTTGTATGCTTAAATGACAAGCCTTTATCAACATGCAGCTTGAGTCATGCTCAGTACAGTGCAACATTTTAAGAGTGCAACATTTTTGTATACAATTTTACCTATTTGTGTTTCTAAAAATTCATTAAGCAAAGAAACCTTCCAGTTAGATTCAGGGGAAAAAGTCTTAGTGCTGTGTGAATTCTTAGCGGGTACAAATATCTTAAATATCTTAAGGTGTTAGTTTTAGGTTAGATTTAGGTCGTGATGTCGGGTGACAAAAATTCAATGTCTAGCCAGTATTTAAGGACAATGTTATTTTGATGGCCAATAACGATGTGAAATGACGTTGATATTTTGTTGATTTTAGGTTGTGTTATAAAGTGACCAAAATCCAATGTTGAGCCAACATTTTAAACTAATGTCATATTGACAAAATATTGACATTTATTTGCCAGGAATGGCAACCAAAATCCAACGCTTGATAGACATCATAGTGGTAATGTCCCCAACAATGTCAAGCTGTAACCTCATTGGACATTGATATTTAGTTATTTTAGGTTGTGTTAGAAAAGTCTGACGTTGGACATTGACAATGATCTGATTTTGGGTTCTGACGTCAACCTGATGTTCATTTACACCCAAAATGCAACATCACCTGTTGCTGGGCTACAAGTCATGTTGGCGTCCTGTGCCTGCTGGGTTGTGGCATAATTTGTCACATGGCATGTTAAGCTTTAGCTTGTACAGTTGATCTAATTTGTCAAAACACCTCTCAAAATGCTTGCTGTGGAAAAAAAATACAAGAAGAAAAAAACAATCTGAATTTTTCTTAATAATGGATGAAATTTTTGGAAGCAGTATGTAAATGTATTGTATTATTGTATTATTGACATAACATGTGGTCATAATTAAAGTTTAACATCAAAGCATTTCAGACAAAAAAGTCAGAACTGGTGTGCAATGAATCGAAAATAGACTGCCACTCCATGATAATTCATTCTGCTCACAGTACTAAAAATCTTTGAAGAACCATCACATATCTTTTGTGAACAGTTCCTAGAGATGGTCAAGCTTAACATTTTTTTTTTAAATTTATGAAATGAAAAATACCTCTAAAGCATCATAAATGTGGTCTACTGTATAAGACTTCTATGCTATAGCAGATTTCGATAAACAGATCTCATGCTAGAGTATAAGGTTTGCTTTGAGTTTAGTTTAGTTTTAGTCTTTTTGATGGGGTTGACCCCTGGTGTACATTACATTCAGCATTAGAACAACAAAATATATGTAACATCAAACAAGATTGCATATTTTATATGCCACTTAAAACCTACAGATCAGCATTTACATATTGATGTATTTCTAGTGACATTACTTGCTTTTATTGCCTTAAGTCACTTTGGATAAAATTGTGTGGTAACTGAACAAATGTAAACCTTATGATTAAAGCATCCCTGCAAAATAAAAACATTGGTTTATTTTAGTGTACAGTAATGTATAATTGAATTTTTCCTTCACGTAAAAAGCATACATTTCAGACATTCATCTTTCCAGTCATTTTCCCTCTCATATCAAGACTTTGATTTAAAATATTAAAATGCATCTGCTGCTTTTATAGCAACATGAAATGCATGAACCTTAACTTCTGCAATATTTAAAGTTAATTCAGTCGACCAGGTTTATAATTAGAAAACTAGCAAGAAAGTGCGGAGAAATTCACTGTCACATTTCCTCCTTATATCTGTGAAAGTAGTAGGAGTGTGAAAAGTTTCCATCCTACCCCTTCACCCGGCCCATAAAGTCCTTTAAGATTTGTTATTTATTGAGCGAATGCATCAATTTTCCAACAATAAAGAGATGTGGTGGATTATTTGTTTACATTCACAGCAGCCCTGAGGACATCGATGTAATTTTTATGACATTTCAATGAGCCCCTGTTGGAGGCAGAATCCATAAAACCATATTTGATCTGGCACAGAAAACCCTGAAATTCTTGCCACAGACATCCAGCCTCATCGAGCGCCTGCAGAAATCTATGCAGGAGCGCAGCTTTTCCTAAACCATCCATCCCTCCAAGAGGAATTTGGGCCTAAATTATGCTAGTGTGTCACTCAGCAAGCTTAAATTAGTCAGAAATGTATGCCTCGGCCAGCAATATTTCAATCAATCAGTCAATGGGTCACTGGCAAATTGAGTCAGTCAGTCAGTATTATATTGAGTTAATCAGTCGGTTCATCGGTCAGTGGTGTATTCCGTCTTTCACCGAGTCATCGCTTCTATATTTATAGTCACTTAGTCAGATCAAAGAGTCTATTATGCAGAAGATTCAAAGAGCTTTATGATGATGAGACGGCTACAAACCTTAGGAAACTAAGCCCCAAAACCCCCTGATATTTCAATCTTGGCGTTTAACTTCCTTGAAAGGGCTAAAAAGCCAAATGACCTAATCCTAACATGGAAGACCAATTTGAAGCGTGCCAATAACCACAAACAAGGTTAGCGCCATCTGATGGTGTTTGTTGTGATTGGATAAAATGTTATGTGCCTGACAAGCTACAATTGGCCGACAATAACTGACATGTTTTTATACAGCAGAGAACAATTAATGCAGTTTGTGTTCCAGTCTGGACATAAAATTTACACTTATAATGAGGGTTTAGGTAAGAGACAATCTCACTCGTTTGTTCAGATGTCTGCGAAGCGAACCACTGGGCTGCACTTGCAGTGCGCAAACATTTAAAAGCCATTGAGCAGACATTCTAAAATCTGACATGTTGTTTCAGATGAGTTTTCCACATACATGTGCTAACAGAGGCTACGGTTCGTCATATTGCTTTAGTCTGGGGTTCTGCAGAGGCATGTATATTTGACAGACAGATGAATGTCAGAGTATAACGTGGTGTTCGCATCATGTCAGGATTAACCCAATTACTAGATGTCAAATCGAAGGCTGTACTCTGACCCGCTCACGCCCTTGGACTCATTCTATGGCAACATTCATAACACCAAAACGAATCCATGTGCAGCTTTGTTGTTCATGGCAGAAAAATAAGGTAATGAATCATATTAATACACCTTTTTGTTCAACCAGAAATAAGTTTAAAGGAAGCTTACAATCTGACAAAGCCACCGTAATTTTTTTTAAGCTAATAAATGCAACTCAAAGTTTCCATCCTGGAAAATAACAGTTCATTTTTTTACTTGACTCACTAGACAGAAAGATGTAATTTCAGTAATTCTGAAAAGATTAGCACTGGAAAAGACAATACACTGTAATAAACTGTTGGGCTCCACACAATTCCTTCATGTTTTCCCAACACAATTTGATTAAGTTAACTAAATTGTTGGTACAAATCCCAATCCAAAGTGTATTGAACATAAAACAATTAAGTTTTCCCTTAAAAAAAAAAATAAAGAATGGTGTTGATTCAGCTCATTTAAATAAAGTAGTTTCAACATGCAAAATATATATATTTTTTGAGAGTTTTCGGCTTAAAATCACTTGATTAAGCTAAGCAGCATTCGTTTGAGTTGATAGCTCAGAGATGCAAACAAAAAAACCAACATAGAACTTAGTAAGCAAAATGTTTATGTGCTAACATTTTCACATGCTGAAATATAAACTCTTAAATTATTAATTCAAATTTCTCTAAATTATTTAATTTGGTCCGCTAATGTGTGATGATGAGCATTAGAGCACATTAGCTTGGTTAATCAGGCAGCAGAACTGCCATTGATATTTACATTAGATGTCGCCTACCCTGTTGTTGTCTATTGGAAGAAATGTGTCAATGGATCCGCCATTTTAGTACAGGGTAGCGCTTCTTTGAAACGAATGCGGGACCAAGCTGCAGTGGAAGACTGTGATCATCCAGAGCTAGAGATTTACATATACATGCATAATGCAAATTATTTTTTTTTATTACAAAAATTTTAATTTTACATCACTTTTCTACATTGATAGATAAGTAACCGCATGGGCATTGCCAACAGAGAGCATGTGTTTGTGTGTATGGAAATGTACTATTACTATCCACCTTCCCTGTTTGATCTAATCCCTGTCCTGAAACACCCCCTTATAGTGAATGCAGTAAAAGACTGTAACATCATCAACAAGTTTACTTGTTGAGCACAAAAGTTCATAACATACAAAAACGTAAAAAACTAAATCTTACCTATTAAATGTTCTGCCTTTGTGCTTTGTTTTCTTTGTTTGTTTATTACTACACCCATACACAGCGCTCAAGTCCAGCATCTTCACGTTGGCACATTGTCTTGTGTAGTGTGGTTGTGTGACATTTGTCCTGGGAGCACTGTACAAATGTGGCGGCGCTACTGACACAGGGCGCAGGGTCTGTATGCAATATCTAGTGTATATATCTATGCAAAACTGCTAGCAAAGAAGCTACAGAGGAACTAGCCTGCCAAGTGTTTGCCACAGCTAATGACAGTATACTTGCATGTCTCCTGCATATTCAGATTAGAGGTTGGCCAATACGTTTAAACAAATTGCTTAGCTGAAGCATTCTGAAGAGTATTAAGCTACATTAGCTTGTTTTCTCAGTTTTTCTCAGCAAAGCAGCTTCCAAGAATGCAGCCTATTGTTCACTATTTGTGTGACAGCTAATGTGCCTACTTGTGCATCTCTACACTATTCAGATTAAAGTTTAACTGCTAATCCCAGATACTGAACGTATTAGCATGATGTTGCTTTGATCAGCTGCTTGATGACATACGTTAGCTGTTGCACAATGCAGATAGAGATTGTCAAACACGCTCACAGTGTCATGTTTACTGCTGCGGTTGACTGTAAAGAGAGCTGAAAACACACTTGAGCACAGCTGCAGTCTGTAAGGAAGAACCTCACACGCACATTGATACAAACTTTTACTTATACCATTATACTCCATTCGCATACCACATGGTGCTTTAAAAGCTGCTCATCTGTCACATTACAGGAGTACAACTGTCGTCAGGCTCTTTAAAGAAAGAAATGGGCCCATAAAATAGCATGATTTAAGAAATCCAGTAAAGAATTACGCTCATCATCTCTTCCTGGCAGGATCTCTGAATCAATTCATCACCAGCTCCATTAGAAACTCATCAAGTGTATTAAAAGAGCAACTGATGAGTGTCTGGTCCTAACTAAACTAAACTAAGCATGATTCAGGATTATGTGGCGAAACTCAAAACATCTTCTGGAACCAATCAGACCTCAGTATCACTAAAGCCTAGTTTCTCTTGCAGAGTCAGCTGGATTTTCAGCCTTATCTACCAGGCTACTTTGTGAAATAAAAAACATCTGATGATTTATAATGATGTGCATTTGTGGTCCGGAGGCTTTATTATAAAAAATGAAGTTACTAAGAGGTTGAAGCAGAGGTGAAAGCTGCTCGGCCATACTGCACACATATATCCACTTAATGAACGGCAGACGTGTACAACGCCACAGGCAGGGCAGGGTCGAGACACAGACCACATGGTATCCGTCACATCTGACTGTGCACGCCTAAGCTTGCTTCTCTACTTACAGCGCTTAAACATCAAACAATGCCAAATATAGAACAGCTACATCAATCCACCACAGACAAAAGGGGTTGACCTTTGACCTAGGGGTCATGGTTTATACAGATTACCGACCCCAGAGCTTTTTTTTTTTTTTTGGATACCTATTAAAGTAAGGACATCCGGTCTTTAATAACCTGTATGTGAGAATTTTATCACGTAAACTTTCTGAAGTATTCTTATCCTCAGGTTGAGAGCAATGGGACTAAGAAACAATGCACACTACATAGGGATGTGTCCAGGGCTTGACATTAACTTTTTTTTTGATCACCAGCCACCATGGCTAGTAGATTTCCAACATTACTAGCCATTCGCCAGTTTCACTAGCCACAATTTTGTTGTCAGGAAAAAATATTTTTAGGCATAAATTTGACTTTGGCATGCTTAAATTACTTGATTTAGATTTTGTGTTATGTCCACGTGCCTTCTCGTTAATTTAACTTTGTTTGTGTTGCGTATCAGCTTACTCAATGTGCATGAGCAAATGGGTTGTGTCGCATTGAAAATAGTTTATTTCACATGAATTTTTAGGGCTCAAAATTAAGGTTTACCAAATTTATCTCTGACCACGCAAAAAAATAAAGAATTATTATTTTTTAGCCATTTAAACTGTGTCGAAACGAGCAAAATATAGCTGTATACATGCACATTTTAATTCAACAAAACTTTAAGACAAAAAAAAAGGATTATTGTCATGTATCTTAAATATGCACAGTAATCTGTCCCAGCTAAAGGTCCCAGTTAATCTCATATTAAAGCAATGTTATTGAAAAAAAAAGATAATTAAACTATATCAACAAAAATAACTAAGCAAAAGAAAGCAGGTAAAAAAAAAACATACCGTGTCTGATAATGAAAGGATGATCACATGCACGGTTAATGTTAATCTGTTAAAAGAATAGGCCTGATTAAAGTGAAAGCGCTGCTGCTTACAAAAGTATATATTTTTTAAAAACTCTTGAGCTCTTAAAGGCAGCAGGACTGCGGGTGCACAATCATTTTTTTGTCCAGACTATTTCAAAGAGAACCGATCACATCAGCTGCGTTTCCTCTAGGCACAGTTGCTTTGCGCGAATAAACGGGAGCGTGCATGCTTTTTAACAGTCGGAGCATCACATCAACCTTTGTGCACGACTGATCACCCTCACATTCAGTATTCACCTGCTTGCTTTTGCTTGCGTGAACACAATTAGTTTTGTCAGTCGTGCTGCTTCTCGATTCGAAGATCACATTTGCATGAATATTGAGCCATCTTTATTGTCGAACCATGCTTATAAAAAAAATTTATTTTCAACCAGCCAAAGTGGCTAGTGGGTGTGACTGTCTAACCAGCCACAGCTGAAATCCACCACCATTTGGCGGGTGTTAATGTCAAGCCCTGGACGTGTCAGTCAGAAGCTCTTATTGACCTTATTCTGCAATGCGGAAGTGTACTCCTTTTGTTGCGATTGTTTTAGAACTTCCGATTCAGCTGAAAAGGTCAAACTACTTCTAAATAAAGTGTGTTTATGACTATACATAAATAGTATAATAACACAACAAGAAAATAGTAGTTAGCAACATCAATTAGCATAGGTTTGTAACCTTAATGGAAGTGAATGAAACTGGAAGTCTCGAGCCAAAAATATTCCAATTGCTGCACCTGCTTGTACCTTAAGAATAAAGTCAATAATAAACTGGTTATTAAAATTAGGTAATAAGAGAGACATGCAAATATGGACATCAGTGGAGTGCAAAGACCAAGGCTGCATCTGAAATCTACAACTCAAGTAGGTACTACATTTGAATTTACTATATGACCATTATAAAACTGTTTTATATAGTATTAATGGATTTTGAACATAATCTATCAGCCACTTATCCATGTCAGTTGCGTTGCTTCACTTCCATTCATGAATTCTCTTGCATGGAATCATAGGATAGCGTAGAATCCATTGGAAGTGCACTACAGAATCTCACCAGTAGTAGTGGGTACATCTCGCCTATTGTTTTTCTAAAACTGTCGGACAGACTACTCTGCTCACATACTGTTATTCACATACAATATAGTAAGGAAGTATGCGATATCAGACAAAACTCACATTTGAGAAACGTTGGCTTAGCATAAATCATTGAATCAGATAAGCCCATTTCCTTCTGAGCCAAAAAGTGAACAGGAAAGTTTCAATAATTTTCCTATTTAAAGCTTAACTCTTCTGTAGTTGCATCACATATATACCTGCCAACACTCCCGTTTTACCTGGGAGTCTCTCATATATCCAACCTATCTCCTGTTTTGGTATGTCTCCAGGAAAACTCCCGGAATTTCAGCAACCCATTACTGGGAAAACCATGCTTTCATTGCAATGTAAATAATACTTTGCTGCTGTACCATGGCTGCAGCAGGCACAACAATATTACACACTGCCTAAAATAGCCCCCGGCTAGGTAACTAGGCAACAGCACTGCATCACAGCATTACACCTGCTGAAGAAACTCTAGATGACTTGTAAAATGAGTCTATTTCCAAGAAAAAGTGGAGAGTTCTTTTAAGAGGCCATACCATATAGAGATGACATCCTCTCTGAGACACCATCTTCATTGACCAAATGTTGTTTTTCTTTCAGGTCTTCTAAGTCAAACGCACACATGCCCTGCAGCACTGAGCAGCTGCAGCTCCTACTGTATAGACAGGCGAACACAAGGTTTCCTGAAAACACTCAGTCTAACACGTCTCTCGTCCTGCAGTGTGGGCTGGGTGCAGGGTGTGAATCTGCATGTCTGTCCTTTTAAACTCTAGCTGAATGCAACACTGCTCCACCCGAATCAGTAGCCAATTCTCTCATACCCCGAGGAGGACACTTAGTATTTTCTCTATTACACACACACACACACACACACATATATATATATATATATATATATATATATATATATATATATATATATATATATATATATATATATATATATATATATATATATATATATATATTATGTGAAATATTATGTGAAAAAAAATCTAAAATATTTTATCACTTAATTTATTTTTGTGAATGCAGGTCTGACATTTCAGCATCATTACCCCATTCTGTAGTGTCACTTGTTCTTCCATAATTTCATATTATTATCATAATTATTTTTTCTGATTTGGTGCTCAAAAAAAGGTATTGTTTATACTGTTGTGTAAAACCGTTGTACTGTAAAAACTGATACATTATTTTCTTTGAATTCTCGGATGAATATAGTTTGTAAAATTTAATTTAATAATATATAGTATTACCCTATTAATTGTTTAATTTCTTTAGATTTAATGAACGTCTTTGTCAATATTGCTAAATTTTTTTAAATGAAAAATTATTATTATATAATTTGCTGATTTGGTGATTAAGAAACATTTCCTGTTAATGCTGTTGAAAATAGCTGTTGAAAACAGTGATCACTTATTTTCTTGGACTATATGGTGAATATAAAGTTTAAAAGCTTTTTTCAAAATTAAAATTAAAATAATTAAAATACAATTATTTTGTAACATTTAATCTAATGTCTATATGCTACCATTTTTTTGCATTAATTAAAAATGTAACTGTATCACTTTGGTATCACAACAATTGTTAAAATTGTTAATTTTTTAAATTATTAATTTATTCTAATTTCATCAATAGTTATTTGTTTGTCTAAGTAAAGTGAAAACATGCTATAGAGAAAAATACTCAAAATATAAACAAAACACAGGCAAGAGGCCAATCTATTCTATTCTAATTTTAATTGTAAACAATCAGAAAATTGTGTCTAACACTTTGTCCTCTACAGTGACCTGGCCAACCCCAAGCCCTGACCCGCACCTATAAAAGTCCAGACTGAAATACGCAAACCCATTCTCACTCACAGCCAGGTCAAACAGCTGGAGAGCTACTGGGTCCCGTAAAGCTGAAACCTTGGGAGCATGTAAACCTTTGAGAGCCCACAGTGCCCCGAGGAGGAGGCCCTGCCCCGGCTCTTCCCTGCCAGCTCAGCTTTCTGCTCCCCTTCCCCTGGGATGCCTCCCCTGTATAGTAAGCCTTTGTGGGAAAGGAAAGCCCCTGAACCAAGACTGATCCCCCCCAGAGAACACACACCCCTCCAACTGACTTACTCCAGCTTTCTCTATATTTACACTGAGAGCTTACACTTTATCCTGAAAATGCTCCATGGAAATAAACGTAAAGCACAGGCACGTGGAGAAAACACTGGCTGATTTAAGAGGCATTTGTGTGTGTGTTGATCAGATGTATGGCCAAGTGAAGATCATATCAAAGACATCTGGTTTCGAAAACCATATGTTCACAGGACTTTGAAAGATAACATTTCAGGAAATCTTAGCTAAATATAATGCATTACAATCTGGGTCTATCCAGCAAAATGTGAAGTTGGTTCAAGCAGTTTTCTCTGGGACTGATGAGACGAGGATGGTTTTTGAATGCTAGACAGATTAAAAAATGATGATGAACTGTACACGTACAGTGATAAGGTCTTGTTTTGGTTTACCAATTATATAATTTTGATCAAAGCTGGTAATCTTGTGCTGATTTATACAGCATTCCAACTAATATTTATTATTTGTATGATTTACTCAATTACACTGTCAAAAATTATGCCTGCCTTAAAATGTTTTAGTTGAATCAACTGAACTTTTCTACTTATCTCAACTTAACTGTCATTTTCAGGTGTTGACATGAACACGACAACATTTTCAAAAACTTCCACTATGAAATCCGTTTGCACATTTGTGTATTTTCAGTACATGCTGAGGAAGGCATTGTGCCGAACTGTTTGCGTTTTTAAATCAACCGAAGAATATAAAAATAAATGAAAAAAAAAACAGTACGAAGCAATTACTTGAGTGTAAATCATTACCTTTTCAAATAATAGCACTGACAAGATTGACGCACCAAAGAAGTTTCTTTAAAAACCGCAAGCACTCAGGGCAAACTTCATCACCCTACGCAGTTATAAAAACCCCAATACCATGTAAACGAACAGCCAAAATGCATAAGGGGTTGGGTTTTTGCTGAAAAGTTATGTAATGTCAGTCCCTAATATTTCACAATATTTATATGCATTTATATCACATAAATGCTTGGAATGTGGCTTTCTATTCAAAACACAGAACACGTTTTTGCTTCCCAACATTCTGTTTCTCTTGTTGTTTTGAATGTAAACATGCCTGACAGAAGTATTTGACCATTATGGAAGAACAAGTGACACTAAGGAATGACGTAATGCTGCTGAGATGTCAGACTTGCAAACCAAAAAAATAAACTACATATTCAAAAAAATACAAAAAAAAAAAAATTAAGTAGTGTTTCATAATATAACTGTATTTACGTTTTTGTTCTATATACAGCAAATGACAAAGTCTTGGTGAGCAAATAACTTTTCATTTTTGCTTCCCAACATGCTATTTCTCTATTGTTTTTAATGTAAACAAGCCTGACAGACGTATTTGACCATTACGTTCAGGTATTGCGTCTTTAGAAGCACCACGCATGTGATCACCATGTTTTTTAGATGCCATGTCAAGTTGAAAAAAACTTCAACTTTCACACGCAGTGCAGCTCATCACTGTCAGTTCCATAGCAGTGGACCCATCAGAAGAGCTCTGAGACGGGGCAACCACTGTAAGTTGCGGCTAAAAGGTACTATGTGGTTGTGTCTGGATAGCCTTGTTCTTTATGCTTTGCTTTTTTTAACCTTTTCAAACTGTTGATTCTCACATTTTTAGAAGCAAAGACGTATTCAGTGTGAATAAGCTCTAAATGTGCCCACTAAATAATGCAACTGTTATGACAATCTGTGCTACCTCAATCAGAATGTGCTACCAGTAGCTTAAGCTGTCATGTTTCATTAGCACATCTTGTCAGGTTCAAATGTTTATCAGAATGAACTATTACATTAAATAAGGATGTAAAAATAGGGGTAGCACATATTGTCAGCTTCAAATATCTATCGAAATTACCTACTACTTTATTGAACAATGTAAAAAAAGGCATAGCACCTTCAAACGTCTGAGTAAACCACTGCCTTAATTTTTGTTTTTTATTTCATTAGTTTTATATTTAATTTGTTCATTATAGTGATAGTTCATTACGAATTATATTTGAAGCTGACAAAATGCTCTACCCCTGTTTTTACACACTTCTTTAAGGAGGTATTTCATTCTGATAGACATTTGAAGCTGACAAGATGTGCTAAACCTGTTTTTTAGATGAAATATGACAGACTGAACTAGCACATCGTCAGAACACCACCAACTATTAAAAACCTGCAAACACTAGTAGATAGTGTCACTTATGAACTTGCCCCTTCAACCAAACAAGTTGCTTTTCTCAAAAAACTTTCTGAAAGTTAATGTTGTGTATATATGCAGGTGCCTTGACCATCCAGCTTTGTAACCCCCCTAATCATAAACAGCCCATGTGTGCATCTGTGTTATTGTCCTGTAGTATATATGTGCTCAGAGATCCAGGATCTCTCCAGTATGAGTGTATTTGACCAGGAGTCTGTATATATTCCTGTCTATGTGTGCGGATGAGCAGGGAGGACCAGCACACGGGTGGTCCTTCACCCTTCTAGTGCAACGTAAACGTACAGGACCTCCGAGGCCACACTCGTCCCCCCATCCATCAGCCTGGTACATGCCCCACACCAAAAGCTAAAGATCTCCCAGAGAGAGTCAGGGATGATATATGAAGCTCCGCGGGGCCACAGAGACACACACTTCATGTCCTGTAAACACCGGCGGAGCAGCAGGCAGCCTGGATGAGGCAGACACCCAAATCAAGAGCAATTTACAGATTTATATCGGGCTGTGGGGAAAAATAGGCACTCAGAGGGGAGAAGCATTCATCTCTGAGAGCTTTAATATCTCTCGGCCTCTATCTGTCTCTTAAATGACGCTCAGTGGCAACTCCCTGCTGAAACCGGCAGCAGACGCCAGCAGGAATTTACATGCTGCTTTTATAGTTGTTGATGATGCTGGTGAGCAGTGTTTAAATGTGTAAAAGATCACCTTTTTGAGAGGAAATAAAATAAAATAAAATAAAAAAAAATTTAAATTAAATTAAATAATTAAATTAAATTAAATTAAATTAAATTAAATTAAATTAAATTAAATTAAATTAAGATAAATTAAATTAAATTAAATTAAATTAAATTAAATTAAATTAAATGTTTAGAGTGTCTTGCAATAATAATTAGAAAGAAATCATTATACCCACATATTCATCACCAATGCCTACGAACTACTGTTCAACAAAAATGTAATTAAATAAAAAATGTATATAAAAAAATATTAAAGCAGTATAAATATTAAAATTAAAGCAGTGTCTTGGAATTATCATTATATCTAAATATTCATCACCAATCCCTGTACTAACTCAAGCTATTCAACAAAATAAAAGTAAATTAAATTAAATTAAATTAAAATTAAAGTAAATTAAATACAAGTAAACAAAAGCAAATAAAAGTAAAGTAAAATTAAATTAAATTTAAAATGAAATTAAAATTAAATAAAGAAATAATAATCATTAGAAAGAAATCATTACACCTAGATATGCACCCACTGCCTGCAATAACTCAAGCTATTCGATATAAAAAATTTTTTAATTAAATCACAATTAGTTAAGCACAATTAAGTCAGCTCTTTCACAACTGTTGACAGGTTATAGGACGTTTCTCTCTCAACATCCTGCTAGTGATATCTTCTTCTCCTCCTTCCGGCTGCCACAGACATGACCATCTCTCAGTGGAGCACCATGCACAGATCAGATGTCTAACCATCACTAAAGTTACAGTTCCTCCTATTCTCAAAGCACTCATGTTTCTGACAATGATCTTCTCTCCACCTCACACACATCATGACACGCATCATGATGACACACCGAGTTGAAACCTGAGCAAACCCGCCTCTTTTTGTTGTCATTCTTTCAGGGTGGAGATAAAGATGCGTCTGAAAGAACAGACAAACCCCGGTTACAATAAGAAAACAACAGCGTGAGATCCGCGTGTGGATGTAGCATTTAGTGCACATGTGGAGGACAGATTGAGAGGAAACGACCAAAGCTCCGGTGCGGCACTGCTGGATCACATCACTGCTCTTTGTTTTGGGTGCTGACCTACATACCGGAGAGAGGAAAACACCCCATTAGGAGAAAGCAGGGGGGAGTGATGTGGAGTCAGACCATACTTTAACCAAAAAGCTTGTTTCAACTTTTGAATGTCATCAACTGATGACCTGCAACAACAGCACAAACAAACACACCGTATTGTTAAATTTATTTGCAAGAGTTCAGAGCTTCAGTGAGATATTTAGCATCAAGCTGGTTTTGAACAGTTACAGTATCACTGTAACAAGTGATTAGTTAATTGATTTTTTTTAAGGCAAGTAAAACCTATTAAATTTGGATTGGTTAAATTGACTTAATGTTTATAATTAGGAGCATAATTTATTTACTTCATTTTAAAGGGCATCTATTTTACCCCTTTTTCAATATTTCAGATAAGTCTTTTGTTGCTCCACAATGTGTATGTAAATTTTCAGCTCAAAACATCAGATTATTTATTATACCTTAATGTAGCTGTAGTGTTCATGTAACTGTGGCCTGTGCCTTTAATGCTAGTTGTTCCCACCCACCGTTCCAATGTGCCTGTCAGAGTGTGCCTCAATCCATCTGATAAACTTCACAGTGACAGACATGAAGGAAGCAGATCTCACGTAACGTTTGTGAGAAATACTAGAGTAAGAGTTTCCCAATGATTATCTGATGTATTTGTTGTGGAGTTAATTCAAGCCTTTCTGCAACGATGAGTCACACACAATGTCGCTAACCTTACACGCACACACAACAAATACCTTTGCACAAAAATGTGACAGGATACACGTTAATATCCACTGCTGTATGGATATCCGTTTTGTTAATGTACAAAATAAACTTGATTTAATGTCCACAAACCTGGATTGAAGTGTCTTCTTTTTAGGCTTGGGCGGTATTACGGTATTATGGTATACCGCGGGATCTAAAAATAGCAACGGTGTGAGTTTCAATACCGTTATACCGTCATAAAATATTAAATATCCTTTATTTAATGCCTACAAAAACGTATGTGTGGTTGTCATCACTGGACAGTGTGGAGGAGAGAGGGAGAGGGAGGGGGAGAGAGGGAGAGGGGGAGAGGGAGAGGTGACGTGACGAGTCGCGCTTTAAAGTGTCCTGCAGTTTGGCAGTATTTACGTTTTCTACTTAACAGAAGGGAGATGTGGTTAATATGAACGAGAGGTCTGCATTAGAGCTGAAGATCTTTGCCCGAACCCGACGAGACCCGAAAAAATCCAAATCCCTGCATTAAAATCCATCCCTGCAAAGGTGAAACAAATGATGACAAAGTAGTAAAAAAAAGCTAATTTTGACGGCGGTCAAGCCAGTCACTAGCTCAGAAGGCGCGCATTCCAGCCGCAGGTATTTCGCGGTCGCTCATACACAGCGTATTACTTAAAGCGCAAGCTGCCAGGTAAAAAGACGAGGCCTCTCGCTACAATGAAACTACAGTCATGGAAAATTAAATGGATGTTTCTGACTGGTAGAAGATGAACAATCCTACCCAAAACTTGCAAAATCAGCCAGATCAGAACTCTGCATCTCGACCTGTAGCAGCAGGAAAGGGTGTTCAGTTCTGCTGGACGCACCAGTGAGAGACTGCGCTAAAGCCAGTGGATTTAATAATGTTCCTCCACAAACACACGTAGCCTAATCTTGGTGAGTAAAGGGTTTTTCAATTATAAATAAATATTAATCAAACCATATAATCATAATATAGACCGAGTATACGGGCTAATGGTGGCATTATTCTTTTAATATTCAGCTTCACAAACGCCCTAATGCCAGATTGTGAAGAGAAGAAACAAACCTTGCAGAGCCTTTATCTTAATTTCGTTATTGCCAAAATACCCGTCATCATTTAGAGTTTATTTTAATTTGATTTGTTAAGCAAGATTTCTTTTGGTGTGTTGGCCAATTTAAAAGCTAAGTGCATGTACCCAGGCCTATATAGGGTGCTGAGATGTTACGATGTTACAGAGGACTTATTTTATTTCTTTGTTTTTTCTTTCAAGTGTTAAAACATATAAATGACTCATTCTTGAAAAAATGCATTAGAGCTGTGTGCATGAGCACATTTGAATAATGTCGGGCTGTAAAGGGGTTCGGGCTTTATAAAGCTGTCAATCAAAATGTACCTGTCGGACTCTGGACCTATCGGGTATAAAGCCCGATTACAGCTCTCTGCATTCCCGCTGCAGTACCGCGGGAGCCGGCCAGATTTCTTACGGTGTGTTAATAAATTTCTGAATAAATCGCGGGAGAGACGTGTGTGTGTGTGTGTGTATGTGTAAGAGAGAGAGAGAGAGACAGAGAGAGAGAGAGAGATGCTGTGCGTCGCTTGGCGCTTGCTCTCTCTCTCTCTCTCTCTCTCTCTCTCTCTCTCTCTCTCTCTCTCTCTGACCGCGAGCCTAAGGTCGCATAGAATGTATTCAGTTTCTGAATGGTTTAGGCTTAAGCCAACAGTTTGGTGACGCTGTCTGAGCCTTGCGTCATAATTTTTTTTTATTACGCCGGTAATACCGGATACCGGGGTAAAATATGGAAGCGGTTTGACGGTATCAAAATTTGGATACCGCCCAAGCCTACTTCTTTTATAATTGTACTGACATGTGGCTGTGGTGAGAAAGTAAAGACGGTAATCGATGTAAGTGGGCCAATCACATCGAACGCGCTTTTACGTTTCAAAAAAGCTTTTTATGTCGCTAGACAAAAATTGAATCAGCTGCGTATTGTGCGAGAGTGTTGCTGTTGATATAAAATAAATTTGAAACTTAATAATATTGTGATATTCAAGATTTGTAATAAATATTTTTTTATTTAATTTAAATAACACTAAACAGCAACCACAAGTCACTCATATACCTTCAAAAGTCTGCGTAGTCGTCATGACAACACAAACATAGCAGGCACCTCATTGGAGAATGTAACCGATGCGACTGACGTAACAAAGTTGAAAAAACATCAAATCTGAAATGTTATTCTCTCAAAATTGTCTTATTTTTGATTCCAGATTTCAAATAGTTGTATCTCAGGCAAATATTGTCCTATCCTAAAATCCAAGCATCAATGCAAAGTTTATTCATTCAACTGTAATCTAGGTCAGGGGTGTCCAAACTCGGTCCTGGAGGGCTGGTGTCCTGGAGAGTTTAGCTCCAACTCTAATCAAACAAACCTGAACCAGCTAATCAAGTTCTTACTAGATATGCTAGTAACTTCCAAGCAGGTGTGCTGAGGTAAGTTGAAGCTAAACTCAGCAGGACACCGGCCCTCCAGGACAGAGTTTGGACACCCATGATCTAGTTTACCCTTTAGAGATTATATGACAATTCACTTATATAGTAAATCAAATGAAGAATAACTCTATATTTTCCCCAGGCCAGAACCCACCCACAGACTGGCACTGGTCCTGGCACCAGCACCTGTTTGTGAAATTGCATCTTGAGGGGCTTCCAGTGGTGTCTGTGACTCTGAGAGAAACAGAGCAAGAAGGAAGTGGACATCAAAAGTGTTGTAAACAAGACGCAGATGTGCGTTCACGTCTGTTATTGTTGTTAGCGTGTTGTTGCTGCTTTTGCTTGCCAGTCAGTCGGAGAGCAGTGTTATTCACATGAGAAGACTGAAAAAGAGAAAGCAGGAACTGACTGAGACAGAACACACCGCTGAAATAGTAGACAGAGGCAGACAGAGTAAAGCCTGGGCCAGATTTACTGCTCCATACTACAACGCACAGACATACTAGCGCAAAATGCACAACATCAACTGCCAACCCCGCTTGGGTTTCTCGAATGTTTCCTGGCAAAGTAGACATGAGCAATCTATAAATGTTTCCTCAAAGAAAAAGAGATGAAAATAACACGACTCAGCAGGCAGATGGAGCAGGATTGAGTTCTGTTGACTGATTCTAGATCAGTAAGGTCTCAGTCAGAGCGCTCGGTCAAATCTGCCCTGTAGGTACAGTATTACACAAAATTTGAAAATAATAGAAATGTTGAAGTAACTAATGTAATAGTGCATATTTGTTTTAAAAGCAAACAAAAAAATTCAAACTAAACATAAACCAAAGTAAACAAAAACAAGCAAAAGACAAAGCACAGTGATCTCTTGCTATAACGCGGTTTACTTTTCATAGCGTCGCAGTTTCGTGGATTTTTTGTGCAACTTGACATGCTTTCTTTCTACATCGCATTGTGTTCTGCATCCTGATTCGCACATTGTGTTCTGGGTCCTGACTGGCTGTTGACCATTGTCAATCAATCTCCTCCATGCCATGACTCCTGTACAGTACAGAATGCATTTAGCTTGCCAAATTTACAAAAATCTTGTGCGACTCTGAAGTGCTGTACTGTATGTTTGCAAGTTTTCTGCCACAATGTCGACAAAGCGTTCTGCACAGTCAAAGACACCTGAGGTAGGACCCAAAAGGCAGAGGAAGATGCTAACCATCTCACAAAAAAAAGTTTAAACTCTGAACATGCTTGAGGAGGGTAGAATTTATGCAGCTGTAGGGCGCCATTACGGAATAAATAAATAAGGATCAAATATTTTTGATCTTTGATCTCATTCTATAAGACTAGACTTATTTTTCTAAGTGTGAAAATGTTAATGCCTGTCTAAGAAAAGTATATAAAGTGTGCATATATATGTTTGTTAAAACATTTAACAATAATTTAAAAAATAAATAATAAAGCTGACTATTTCACAGATTTCACCTGTTGCCGGTTATTTTTTTAACGTAACTGTGAATAATGCAGGATCACAGTAAACAAAAAGCAAAGCAAAGTAAAAAAAAAAAAAAAAGGAGACAAAACAAAAAACTAAGTGAAGTAGAACAAACAAACAAAACAAAAATAAAAAGCAAATTAAACTAAACTAACCAAACAATTAAAAAATTTATAAGCAATGAAAACTCAAAAACAAAAAGCTAAACAAACAAAACCAAAACAAAATGTTTAGTAAACAAAACAATAACAAGCCAATCAAAAAGCAAAGCACAAACTAAACTAAAAACTAAAAAACAACTATAAAAAAGCAAAAACAAACTAATCAAAGCAAAATAAACAACAAGACAAACAAATTAAACTAAAAAATAGAAAAACAATACTTTAATTGTCTTTTTAAAAAGACTTATGAAAGATCAGCCTCTCAGCAAGTATAATTTGACTTGTTAGATCTTTAAAGTGCCCATGGCCATTTCATTATGCAAATATAACATCCTTCTTTAACCTTATGACTGACATTATTCCTGAGAAAAACGTCAATGTTTGTCCATAATTACTGCTCATCTGTCCCCCAGCAGACCACATGGAGGTACGTGGAGGGTTGAGAGAAGCTTTTAAGTGTCAGGAGTCACCTCTGCTAAACACTGCCCGCATTATTGTATCCACAGTTGCCTGGCAACAAATTCTGCTCTTATCTTGTTCCGAGTATGATAAGAAACTGCGAATCTGAGGTGGATGGAGGAGTTTCGTAATAGAGAGAGAGCAATTTAACAATGCTGAGAAATTGTCCTACCTTACATTTATGTTGAGGATGAGCTTACATAAAACACAGTGGAGGACAGAACAGAATTCAGAAGCAGACCCAAAAGACAGAAGAAGAGGAAAACATAAGTTCTCTTCAATATTAAAACAGTTTGCGGCAATATATATGTTCCCTTATAAGTTCCCTTCGAAATGAATAAATATTGCTTTTCTTGGAATAATACTGTGCCGATCACCAGAGAGGTCTGGCAGATTGCTGGAAAACATGCACCATCACCTGGATTACAAATGTGCTACTGACATAAACTACATACCCATCATGCACCTCACACACAGCAGTCCCAGTTCTCTCATAATTGGGCGCACATAGCTGGAAGCTCATCATACTGGGACTTACTAGGACTTTAAAGACACCTATTTCACAAACAGTTTTGTTTACCTGTATCATTATAAATCGTCATCCTCATCTAGTCTTGCCTTGCCTTTTAATCCTTGTTTTGCTTCTTGTTTATGCTGTTTGCCACCTGCACAGACCTCTTTGCCCGTGACCACGACTACTCTCTGAAGTACCCTCATGCTAATGTTTGTTCCTGTTTGACCATTGCCTGCTTGACTAAGCTTTTAATAAATCACACGTGGATCCTCAACTCCATTGGTGTAGTGTGTAATTGCGTGTTTACACCGAAGGCGGCGAGAGCGTCAAAGTTTGCTCTGGCCGCCCTGACGACAACATTGACTGCATTCACAGCTTCGCCGGCGAGAGTGTCAAAAGTCTATACATTGATTTTAAGGAGCCGTTGCAGCATATCAGCAAATCAGATACATTCCCGTATAAAAAACATGCTTTCTAACGTGAAAATGTTGCACACTTTTTATCAAATTCATTTCACATTGGAAGATCTAGTTATTGCGTATGATATGGCATTGTGATATGGCACTTATCCCATTTGTGTCAATATGTCAGAAATATTCTGAAGCAGCAATACTGTTATCTCCTGGCATTATAGTTAGCATGAGATTACTTTGACGCTCTTGCTCCTTTCGGTGTGAATGCACAGTAAGACTGAAACGCAGACATTCACTGTCTGACTAGTCTTCTGGTTCTATCTCTGAGTGGTCTAGATCAGGGGTAAGCAGAGTTTATTTCCAGCCCTGCTTCAACACACCAATCTCTCGGTATCAGACAAGTCTAAATCACTCAATTAGTTTGATCTGGTGTGATTAATTAGGGTTGTAGCTGAACTGTGCAGTTGTGGCCCTCAAGGAACTGAGTTTGACACCTGTGGTCTAGACTCTCTCATATGGCCATTACACAATCGTTAGGCTTAACTGTAAATATGTACATGCCAAGTGACCAGGAATGGTCACAAATCTTTCATTTTACACTGTGTAAAGATATTTTTTTTCTAAATCACAGACTGGATGTGGAGTTTTTTCATTCCAAAACACAATTTAAAAAAAAAAAAAAGAACTACTGTAAATAAGGGCTGAGAGAGAACTTTATGAAGTCATCTGGGCAATGACCATTTCCTGAGGGAATAATGAAAGGAGAGGAGAGGAAAATTGCTGAGTCAGGACTTTCCCTCTGACCTCACTATTTATTTTCTCGCTTGATGGGGTGGGTGTGGATAAACAGATTGACTGTGTGAATATGTTTCTGTGAGGCTATCAGGAGGAAATGTCCTGATCGGCTTCAGTAAACAATACATAAACTTCCGAGAGAAAAATTGCAGATGCTTTCCAAGAGTACAGCCACAACGCTAAGCAAGACAAGTCTGAAGATCAAGTACATCTCAATTTCCATACAGGCACATCTGAACTTTAGGGCCACTGGACACGGAGACAAAAGCCTGAAAGTTAGCTGCAGACCCTCCCTTGTTAGGCACTATTTTTACTAGCTTGACCTATGTCAGCATCTGGAGGAGCTCCAGAGAGTCAGGGTAACGTCATGTCTCCTGGGCTAGCAGGTCTGCCTTTGTTCCCCAGCTCACCCTGCTGAAGGGTGGAGAGTGGAAAGAGGCTTACAAACAAACTCACAGTAACTAAAAATCCACTTAGAAAGATGTGTATGTGTTTGAGATTTGTGTGTATATGTGTTCAGAGTATCATATATGAAAGAAACTAAAAAAGCCTTAGACATTGAATGGAACGCTCAGGGAACATTTACAGTAAACTATACAAATAATACATATACTTACGCCAGTGCCCAATTGGTGATTGTTATTTGTAAAGGCTTATTCATACTTCTGCATCGAGTGATTGGCGTGACCCACGGTGCATTTATACTTGTGCGTACTGTTTGTGTTGTTCTGCAATAGCACTTTCGAAACACTAGCTGACAGTAGGTTATGTTTCTCTGTGTCGTGTTTTGTTTTTCTGAATGCTATCTTAATGTAGAAGTAGCTAAACCTCACTCATTTAGAGGTAGGAACTGGTGGACGTGCATCAACATTAATCATAAGGTAAACACAAAGCAACGATTTCTATCTGTTAGTTAGTTTTTGAGAGGTGCGCACCAGCGTCACATCAGCCACTGGAGTATACACATACGCTCGATGCAGAAGTGTAAATCAACCTTAAGCTGTTCACCATACTGGGATGGTCAAAGTTGAATGCGTTGAATGCAAAAGTTGAACCCTCAGTGCTAGGAAACACCCACACACTCTCTCATTCACACACACTATGGCCAATTTACTTTATTCAGTTCACCTATAACACATGGGGTACTATATACCTATACCTATACACTTTGGGCAGTGGGGGAAATTGGAGGACCATTTGGAAACCCACACCAACACAGGAAGAAAATACAAGTTTGTCCTCAGCAACCTTCTTGCTGTGAGGAAACAGTAGTAATTTTTCAAACATTTAAAAAAAAATTTTAAACGACAATGGCTTTTTTAGAGCAGTATTCAAAAGAACAAGATTTTGAAAATAAAACATTACTGTAAATAGTCAAACTATTAAAACTTATGGTTGTGACAATGATATTGTCATATGTATGCATTATGCATTCAATACAAGAGAGGACAGGACCATTGTTAAACAGACGCATAGTGTTTCTGTTGAAAGATCTCGGCAAATTCTGGCCAAGCATGAACAATACAATGTTTGTAGTCATTTTTGTGGATCTGTATTAATAGGGATCACATTGACAGCTCTGTTGTGTACACAAAACTTTCCAAAATCACAAAGTGAACAAAGAACACAAATAAACTTTTCCATGTGTATTACACTGTTGCCGCACAAACAGAGGCAATTACCAATGACATTTCAGATTCTTTGAGATTTGAAAGAATGAAACCCTGCTGGAAAAGGTGGCAAGTTTGTTTTAGAATAGGGCAGCTGCTTTAAAATCAGACTGGTTTTTGGTTGGCGAACTGTGTTCTAAAATCCAGACTGAGTTCATGAGAAACATTTGACATTTTTCTTTCCTACTGGTTTTAAATCTAGCACAGATCTCAACAATGAATAAATGAGCAGTGGAGCTGATTAAACGCCGTCAGCGGTTCTTGGTCAGAAACTTGACATGAAAATCAGGTCCAAACACAGTTAGGGGAATTTAGAAGAACAAGCTGAATTGCAGAAAAATGCTCATAAAAGAAGCACTTTATGCACAACCTGGCTACATTTATTTGATTTAAAAAAATAGTTAAACAGCAATATTTCGAAATATTTTACAATTTAAAACAAATGTTTTCAAATTAAGAATACAAGTATTTTTAGTAGCTATGTTTCCATCCAAAGATGAAAATTAAACAAAGACGTGCAAATAAAGCTGCTTTTCTATCCATCCGAGTCTAAGAGAACAAAATAGTCTCTTTCTGATTAACTGGTGCCAAATATCAAAAGTAAAAACGGAATTTGCTGTTGTAGGAGAAGCTGCATGAATCTTTTGTTTATTTAATAAATGATTTGTGCCTCAGATGACAAATATCAACATACAATGATCATGTGGCGGCGTTTTAAGGCGTCAGATGGGGAGCACAGACACTCTTGATTCTGGAGGTCATTAATATTATAACAACACTAATACTGAAATGGTTAATGTGCTTTAGAATGACCAAAACAACATTCACAACAGTTTTACAGTGTGCTCTGCCTGCTGGTTTGTCTATTCACACAGAATTTTATCATCACATGATCTCTTATAACAAAATCACATGACCTCTTTTTTAATGCGCAAACTGGAATCTGTTCTGTAAAAGTGTTTCTATCGTGGTTTATGTACATCTTTTCTTATCAATTAAAAAGTTTCTTACTCAGTTATGCGCATGTGCATTTTCAAAATGTATGTGCATCATGTCTTTTCTATCGGCCGTTTTTTTAATGCACATAAAAATGCGCATAAAATAGGTGGATGGAAACAGCTACGGTAGTGTTAAATAGTCCTTTAAGAATCACTTCAATATGCCAATTTGGTGTCAGAACGTAATTTATTTTTACTATAATTTGGTAAAAAAAAGCTGTGATCCATAATAACACATGGAAACAATCCTTTTCATTTTTTGTTGAATTCAAAGTTACAATAAAAAGAAAACTTTTGAAGCAGAAGTGATGTTGAAGACACTGAATGATCAATCTAACAGATCCTTGTGAAATAAAACTTTCTTTTAAAAAAAAAGTACTAACCCAAAGCCGAATATGACATTTCTCCCTTTCATCTTTGGAAAGACAGACAGGGGGAGTTTAAGCATAGCATGATTGGTTTTAATTATGGCAAGGCATTTTGTTGCAGTCTATTAACCCTGATCCTGATGACTCATTGTTCCCAGCAGAAAGAGAAAGAGAGATGCACACACTTTCTCTCTCTCTTTCCTTCTCATAGAGAGGTGTCACAGCTGGGAGTGTGTAAACAGGCCCATGGAAATGAAAAAATAAAGCTGAGAGCAGACAACTTCCTGTTTCCAAGTAAAAGTAAGGCCTGTCTATGGGCGGGGGGTTTGTTACAGAGGACGAAACTCGCACACACTTTTCATCAGATGTTTACACAAACACCTGGATTGACACACAGACACCTAGATTAACTCACAGAGCACTCAAAGAACAGCACAGAATCAATGTTTGGAGCTCAGAAGTGAAGTGAAGATCAGCTGAGACCATGCTTACAACACCTGGACTTAATCCAATAACAACTGGGCAACATTAAGTGCATCTGTAAACAGGCTCCGGCAAAGTGAGTGAAAAAATATGTTGCAGAAAATGCATTCAGATGCATTTAATACAACAATGTAAACAATGTCAATAATGTCTTGATTGATTTTAATAAAAGCTTTAAGAAAAGCACTTAAATACTTCTATCATCAAGTGACACTAAGAGAAGACAATCTACGCAATCATGCATTTCATCATGTAGAGTTTACATACCTAATCATTCTTTTTCGTTCTTTGTTTAAAATTCATTGTTGTTATTGGCTGTGGTCTCGCCAACAGAGGTTTTCCGAAAAAGAAAAATGAGAGCAAGCTGGCCTGCAACAAAAAATTATTGTGAGAGTGTTCACGTGTGCACAGCAGCGTTGCTGGTCTTTATTTATTTTGTATTTATTTTAAAACTCTGCATCTAGTTAGGCCAATAAAAGAACTTTTTTTATTTTTTGTAAATAAGACCAAAGTATTTTTTTACTAGTATTTTTTGTTTTTAAAATATTAATTTCTTCATACATTAAAATTGTAGTATGTAAATGCTGTAATCATTATTTTTCAATCTTTTCTGACATTTTCTAAAAACATGGCAGTTCTGTGATTCCACTGTGATTTTAAATGCTGTCACATATGCCAACATGTCGCTCATTCAGTTTATTATTTTTATGCACAACACCTGGCTCTAAGCACTTTAAACTTTTTTTACAGTCATGGCAGTAATGCTTGCTGATTCAGAAGTGTAGAAGTGAATGATATAAAGCTATGATAAAAAAAGAGCTATGGTGAAATGAGACAACTGTGTAAAAGGGGTGAAATGCAGGTGTTACTGGGTGAGGGCAGTCATACATTTGTCACTTGCAAATTTCAGTTTGAACTGCTATAAAACCACTGAAAACAACCATTAATCTTAAGTTCACTTCATCATCCACTGTGTGTAACATATGATCGAAGTGTAACAAACACAACAACAAATAAAATCATACAGAAAACAATGCAAAATATCAATTAAACAAAAAACAGCAAAAAAAAAAAAAAGAAAATATTATATATATATATATATATATATATATATATATATATATATATATATATATATATATATATATAAAAACACACATATATAACAACATAATATTAATAATAATAATAATAATAATAATATTATATAATAACATTAACTAAAACTACAAAAGCATTATTTCGATCTTAGTATTTTCTTAGACGTCAGATTTTAATGTAAAGTAGGGCTGTAATAAAATATATATCGTACAGACAATATGAAATATCTAGCATTTATGCTCTATTGTATATTTCATAATGTCACAAAACACAATGCTTAGGCTAATACTTTTTCATCATTTAACTGAGAGGCAATCTTACACACCACCAGAGAATTTTTTTTTTTGCTTTTAAAGTTGTAATCATTATTTTTGTTAAATACTTTATTAAAATGCATTTTATTTTTCTATATTCCTAATCCTGAAATTCTGAATAAAGTGAGAAGTATTCACACTATACACTATATTAGCAGTGAGTTAAGGGCACTGTGCATTGATAATATGTCAAATAAATGCAACAAAAAAAAAGGTTTATCATTCAAATAGCAATATTATTTACAATTAATGAACAATATGTAATAGATCTGCTAAAATATGTATACATAAGTTGATAAAAAGGTATGTCCTTGTTAGCTCTGATCCATTGAATGGTATTACTAATTGTAATATTAGGATAACCCTGTTGTTTTAAATCAGAAAATAAGATAAGGTTTGAGAAATATATAGACTGAAAATAGGCTTCATTCTGATATTCTAGTCTATATATATATATATATATATATATATATATATATATATATATATATATATATATATATATATATATATATATATATATATATATATATATATATATATATATATATATAATCTAAAATTGTATATTTTTAACCTTATAGAAGTTTTTCCTTGTGGTATCAAAAATGGCATAGAATATTGATCATTTTCAAGGTATCGTATCGAAGTTAGTTATTCCTGTATCATGACAACCCAAGAATATACTTTAAGCAGAAACTTTGTACAGATGTACAAATGTACATCTGTACAAAGATGTACAAATGTACAGAAACACAGTCCTTTCCATGTGGCCAATAGACTTAATTAGTTCAAAAATAGTGCTATGTATTGTGATATAAAGTATATTGTTATTGGGATATGAGATGGTTCATATCATGATATAAAACTTTTCTCATATTCCCTAGCCCTAATATGAAGTAAACAAACAAAAAATACATTATCACATATTTAAAAGGTTAAATCTGAGAGAGAATGAAATGGTTAGCATGGAAGAGTGTGCTCAAAGATCTGAACTCCTTGACTCCTGGGATTAAGGAAGAGGGACAGACAGCGTGTATAAACACAGCCTCTGACCATGAGTGACTCGCACCTCATTGCGATATACAAGACCCTACTTTAACCTTCATCTGAGAGTCGACTTCCTGTAAACTCCTGGCAATGCCTTCAAACCCTCTCTCACGGCGACAAATATTTAACATACCAGAAAACAAGATCAGGAGAGGGGCAGCAGATAACAGATCATAAAATGAGACGAAGGTTTTACATACAACTCTTCACAGGTCTGAGAAAACAAAAGCAAAGAACTTCACACCACTAAACCTCTCAAGCAGATGGCAAATTCCTGGGTGAACAGACCAAAATGTGCCAGACAGAAACTGGTCTGCTTTTATTCAGGTCAACATAAGGAAGGTTTCCAGAATAGAAGGTCTCACTTTGACCACATCATACCCACAACTGGCTTGATCTACTTCTCCACATTGTCTGTGCTTGATCATTTGAGTCCTGATAACTGGTTTTCCCTCTTTTCTTTCCTCCTCCTTTCCTTCCTTCCTCACTGCAGCCTTTCATCTCTTCAACAATCAAAGGGAGGTGGAAGGAAAAACTGTTAAGGTGTAGGGAAGTTTGTGTCTGCAGTGAGTCGCAGAAAAAAATCTCACATTAAATGTGGTGCTAAGACTGTCAGCTTAGTTAAAAATTGCTTTAAAGTTCTGTAAATGTACTGTAGATGACAGAACGATTTTTTCAAATAGTCTGTTCAACTTCTCTTCTACACTGGTAGACCAGAAAAAGAAGTTTAAACTTACATAGAAATTGCTAATATGTTCTAATATGTTACAAGTGATGCCGCAAGACATTGAATTCAATGTGAAAATTTTTACTTTTTTTTTTTTTTTTGCAAAATTTTCAACAAATACAACATTTTTGTTTGTTTTTGTTAATTGTTGTTAACAATAACTTTATTTTTGCTGAAAAGATGAATAAAAAAAAAGACATTTAAACTCAAAATTAAAATGATTAAATAAAACATCCAACACATCAAAATATGCCCAAAAAGTATACTTCAAGAGTCCACACTTAGCTGATGATTGATAATAAAGCGTGTTTGGCATGCTTTTCTGGGAGAGAGCCCTGTGCTTAGAAGATTCTTGAGCCTGGGGCTCCCTCCTGTTTCATCGGGAGAGAGGGGGGTCTGAGCTTAGGTAGATCTCGAGAGCTACCCCAAATTCATTCGCTCAGCCTATTTCTTGATTATTAGGAGTAGACACAGTAGAATGAACCGCCAACTATTCAGTATCAGCATATGATTATGGGGTGAATGCCCAGCACTAAAACACTCATATACTGTACCAATTTGGTTTATTTACTTCATTTACACTGTATGTCTTTGGACTGAAGAGGAAACCGGAGTACCCAGGGGGAAACCCAAACCAACACAGGAGAACATGCAAACTCCACACAGAAACGCTAACTGGCCAAGCGGGGACTCGAATCAGCGACCTCTTGCTGTGAGGCAACAGTGCTAGCCACTAAGCCACTGTGCCAGCCTGTCCTGAGTTAGTCTAGGAAGCAGAAGCAGGTGTAGGGGTGGATGGGGGGAATCTTCAAGGCGAAGATGACTAAGATAAGGAAATCTGGTTATTATGTGCCTTTGGATTAGTCTGATTGGTAAATCATTCATTCATTCATTTTATTTTTGGCTTAGTCCCTTTATTAATCAGGGGTTGCCACAGTGGAATAAACCCCCAACTTATCCAGCAACTTGTGTTTTACACAGCGGATGCCCTTCCAGGCGCAACACAAGACTGGGAAACACCCACACACTCTTGCACACACTCACATTCAGTACACTATGGCCAATTTGGTTTATTAAATTTACCTATAGTGCATGTCTTTTGACTGTGCCGGGGCTCAAACCAGTGACTTTCTTGCTGTGAGGTGATTGTGCTACCAACTGCGCCACCGTGTCGCCCATTAGTTAATCATATAATAGCTAATGCAGGACCAGCCATGGTCAATCACGATGCTCTCGAAATAAGCGTTAATTTTTTACAGAATAGTATACTAGTACAAAAATTATTTAAAGTTAAGTTAAATTTTAAATACAACAGTTAAAAAAAAAAAAAATATATATATATATATATATATATATATATATATATATATATATACACACATAGAAATGACAAGGAATGGCAAAAGAAACTGAATTAAGCAACAAATTAAAAAAATGGAAACTGCATAGAAGTACTTTGTAATTGTTATACTTTTTTGTAAAACTAACTAAAAATAAAGATTTTTGACAATTTTCAACTGTTGTTTATCATCATTTATTAAATTAAAATACTAATAATAACTAGGATGTGCTTAAAAAAAGATAAAACTTAAACGAAATGATAAAACAAACATGTAAACTGAAACAACATCTAACACATCAAACCAAATAATTGAATGGTATAGAGGTAGCAATAAAACATCAATAATTCTAGGAAACCAGTGAATATGATGTCAAGACAAAATAAGCAAGAAATAAAGCCCAAGCAAAAAACAAACGCATCCTCTGCACCTGAACAGGGCCATCATCTGATCCATCACCGCAGCGACACTTTAAAAGCCTAACTGTGTTTTTACAAGTCAAGTTCAGAGAGGAACACACGTCAAAGCTGAAGAGGGAACACTTGTTTAAAACGTCTTTCAAAGCCCCCTTTGGGGGTGATTTTAGCAAGTATACTGTTTTATAAGCTCATAACTGGGATGAGGACTCACTCGTGATGGTTCTGCATTCACGAAGGCCTGTTTGATGAGCTTCAAAGAGAAGCGACTCACAAAAACATGACTTCACCCACATCTGCACATCTGTAAACATTACCTGCCCCACAGGTGTGAACGTGTATATATGTGTGTGTGTGGGTTGCATCAGATGGTGTACAGATGACAAGGGCATGGATCCAGCATGAATACTGCTCCACTGGCAGCCTGCAAGACCTTCTGCTCTCCATAAACACACGCTGTGCTTCTCTGGACCGGAAACGGCTCACGGGTCGCCAGAACACTAAACGAACTCGCTAACCTTCTATTCTGACAGCTTTTTCACACAGACGTACAAAAATACTGGGAGGATTTTTAGCTAATTTAGACCTTAAAAGGCTGTGAACTTTCTAAGCGCCTTCAGGATCTGCAAAATGTCTATGGCACTTAAAACTAAAGGTTACTTATCAGCATCAGTGGTTCAACCAGGAAACCTTTGGGTTCTTTAGATCATTTAAATATTTCTTAAGATGACAGCTGAAGTTATTTTTGAGAAATTAACAATGGTTATTCTACGACTAATTCATGATTCAAGATTCTATGACTGATTTCTGTAGAATGTATTGTTAAATGGAACAGAGAGATGAACTCAAAGCATTTTGGTAAACATATTTCACAACAGAAATAAATGTTATAAACGAATGAACTTCATCAAATTTATTAATCATAAAATTTTTTGGACAATTGTAAACTGCTGTAATTATTTATTAAAATCAAATGTATTTATAATAACAACTTAAGATATAAATTATTATTAATAATGATGATGATAATAATAATAATAATAATAATAATAATAATAATAATAATAATAATAATAATAATAATAATAATAATAATAATAATAATAATTTCCCCAGTGATGGGTTGTAGCTGGAAGGGCATCCGCTGCTTAAAACATATGCTGGCAGTTCAGTAATTAAGAGACCAAGTCGAAAAGAAAATGACTGAATGATGATAATAATAATGATGATGATGATAATAATAATAATAATAATAATAATAATAACAACAACAACAACTTTTTGCTTAAAAAAGTTAAATTAAATAAAACAAACTTAAAATGAACATCTAAAAAAGATTATTACAGCTAATAACTTATATGAATTGTAAAATTGTAATTGTTTATAACCAATAACAATAAGTTACTATTGCTACGATTATATGTTATATATATTATTAATTTTAATATTTCAATATTTTTTCTACCTTTGTGTTATAATTATTGCTGGTTGTGGATATTGTTAGAGATGTGTTAAAAATAAACATCTACTAAGAAAAGAATAAAATCAGAGATTATTTATAGAAGCATACAAATATGAACATGTAAAGCCACTAAAAAAAAGTCACAAAACATAAGCCGATATACTAAATGGATTGTTGTGTGGGACTTTTTGTGTCTTTAATTTATTTAACATTTAAAGAAAACGTATTATATGATCTTATTATTCTTAAAATAAGTAAAATAAAATCCATTATCAGGTGTTTTAAATGTTGTTACAAGTGAATTTCAAAATCCCAACATTATAAATGTGAAGTTTAGCTAGATTAGTTAAATTAGCATGAAGCTAAAGCTGCATTGTGATCACGTACACTTGATATATTGCTGCTTGCAGATGAAGCCCAGGTGGGACTGAGTTTAAAGCTGTAATCATGATTAACGACACCACTTGTGTTTTAAAAACTGCTGCTAAAGACCAATAAATGAACTATGAATTACTTTCAAATTACAGTCTATCCTCCCCCAAATGATCAATACAAAAACTATTTAAGGAATCAACAAGAGACTGAAAAGGATAACAATTCAAAATCCTCGAATAGGTCAAGGGGAACACTTAAAGGTCCAAGACTACAGTAGGATTATGGACAGGCAATACAGACTGCCATTTATTGCAACAATAATATCGATGAAAATGTTATTATATATTCATATGCATACACTTAGAGATCATACTTCGACATTGTTTGCACATCTTTCATATTTTTTCAACCAAAAACATGTATTGAAAAATAAGTTTCATTCATACAGGAATCTAGGGGGCATCCTCACACACAAACTACATACATGCATTATAAGCTAAAAAAACACATGCTAACAAAAATACATTGAGATGGACGATAAAAATAGAAATGCAATTAAACATAATTAATGCAATATTGTGGCAATATATGGTTAATCCAGCACAATCTCACAGCGAAGCATAACTATTTTGTGTATTGTAAGAAGTCATATGATTTCATTTATATGAAAGTAGGTATGTTCCTAAACCTACCCCTCACTGAGGGATGAGAAAACAAATTACATAATACAAATAAATATAAATTAGCCACTTAATCAAAAAGTTACGAATTGCTGTGAGATTACGTTGGTTTATCTATGTTCTAAAAGCTGTTCTAGTAATTTTTATAAAAATAAAGTAAATTTGTTATGAAATTCTAATCAACAGCATTTATTCAACAGTTATATTCAAGTCTTTGTACAACACCAAATAAACACTATAAAAAAAACGTAATGGTGTCTATGATTTGTAATCAAATGCGTTTACCTCAATTATCCATCTATCATTCTCTTATTCATAGTCTTATTTTGTTCTTTTATTTTAGTTTATCTTATCTATTTTATTTCATTCTCTTGATTTTTTCTTTTTTTTAGTAGTAGTGCACAGTCCCGTTGTTTTGTCAATTTCTGTTTTTTGATGTTGCACCTTGGTCCAGGAGGAACATTGTTTCCTTTCACTGTATACTGCACAGTATATTGTTGAAATGACAATAAAAGCCAATTTGAACTTGACTTGACAATCAACTTTCATATGGATCATTTTTTGGCATGGTCATCTCTTTGACCTTAGGTAATTAGAACACTTTATGCAAATACCCCAGCTCAGACAGCAGTGGATTGTAGACTAATTTCTATGACGTTCGCAAAAGCCCCAACTTCAGACAAGCCACATGTGAATTGGGAGTAAAGGTGGGCCCTGCCACTCTGCAAAGAAAACTCATTTCGGGCACTTGTCTCCGAAATCTCAGGACCATAAGGGAGAGTTGGAAAGTAGATTTGACCGGTAAATAGAGAGCTTTGCCTTTCAGCTCAGCTCCTTTACCACAATGGGCCGGTAAATCGACCACAATGCTGCTGCCACCACACCAATCCACCTGTCAATCTTACGTTAACAACAAAATCATAAGTCCAAGGTACTCGAAAAGTAATTTTTTTTTTTTTTTTGTACTTTGCGATTGCCTTGGACTTTCGTGGTTATTCCATTTTTTCTATTATTATTAATAGTATTATTGTTATTTATTTTGTTGCATGATACAGCCGTTTCCAACCCGGTTCTAGATTTTACAACCAGATTCCATAAATACATTTTTATCTTTATTACCATAAGAAAACTAATTCTTATCAAGGAGATCATTTTTACCGGCATATCGCAAATGATAAGATATTACCCATCCCTAACTGAACTGGACTGTGTGTGTTTCAGCAGCTGTGTTTACTGAAGCCATCTCACTCTTTACACATTCATCGCCCCAGTTACACACCTGGAGCCTGTGATGACGTGTAAATATCACACACGTGCAGGCTGCATCCTCCTATAACTGCCTTCAGTAACAGCGTGTGTTTTGGGACGCGGCAGCCTGAGATCATGTGCCAGGAATGCAGGGTTTGAAGCTGCTCCATGTCCTGCTCTGCCCTTCAGATAAGCTGTCTGAAAATAGTCCGCTCTCACACTTCTCTTCATTAGTTGCTCTGGATACTGTTCCTCCCTTAATATCCTGTAAACAAAACACACTACGGTGTCCAGGAAGGTTCTTGTCAATTTTGGCCTTTAGAGCTGGCCTTTAAAAACGAAAGCGAATAGGGAACTATTGGTGTCTGATGCAGAAATACAGTCAGAATGGCAGCAGACCAGTGCGTTTGTGCTTTCACTGCATTTTAGTGGAAATTCTCAAAGCCGTGGTCTGCAAGTTTGCTTTAGACATTCTCTTCTGTACATGCGTTTTCATTAAATATTTTTTTCTCTCTCTCCTATAATATAATATAATATAATATAATATAATATAATATAATATAATATAATATAATATAATATAATATAATATAATATAATATAATATAATATAATATAATATAATATAATCATCAGTAGGAATATGCAAAGTGAAGGGATGTTGCATTGAATTAGTTTATCCTTTTTTTTTTTATTAAAGGCAAACCTGACCAAAACGAAAACGTCTGAATGGAACATACACTAACCTACATATTACTTGGTCACAACTGCCTGGATTTTTGCAGTTACTTACCACAACATGACCATATTTATTCAATTTGTAACAGAGTACAACACTGATATTGTATAAAATATTGAAATATCGAAATACAAAACACGTTCACGTTCATTGAAAACTAAGAATGATTAATAAAATTATTAAAAGTGACATCGCATCTTTAGTTTCAGCCATGCTTTGCGCTCACACTACAAGCATACCACGCCAAAGCTCTTCCAACCTGGCCAGTTGAACCAAATGATTTTTATATATCAATAAAAACTGCTTAAGATGAATATTATTAGTCACCTTAGGTTCCAGAAAAAAAAATAAATAAATCACTGTTAAGACTCGTCTAATTTACTTTCCTAACTTGCTTAGGTAACCTCATTAACCTAGTTAAGCCTTTATTTTGCACTTCAAATGCAATCTATAAAACTATTATGAAATGTGAAAACTATTCGGTTTAAAAATGTGTTCTGTTACTCTTTTCTCTGTTAAATGGCATGGAAAAATAGATTTCACAGGTTGGCTTTGTACAAGATTAAAAGGTTTGTCTATGTATTGAAAGTTGATTCAGAAACAAAATGGTTCACTGCCAAATTCCATTGCATGAAGAAAGAAAGCAAATCTAAAAAGTTTCTTTAGAAAAAAAAATGAATTTGAAAAGACACGATGATAAGTAAATAGTAAAACAAACTAGAATGCTTGGATAAACTACAGCTTTAAGTCAACCTCTTTAAAGCACCAACAAACTCCAAATCAACTGCCAACGGATCCCACAGTAAAACGCATGAAGTAAGCAGTACATCCCATCATCCCAAATAGATATTTTCATCTCAGCTGAGTGATTGCGGTACTTATGAAAACTGATCTCCCATCAGGCAGAGTTCAGACCTTCACGTCAGAATACTGGAGTAAATGAACACCATGTGCTTTGACTATCGCTTCCTTCATCATCCCTCCTTCATCTTCTCCTCACCATGTGTGAAGCTGTTTAGCCTCAGGGAAGCACGTCTGGCGAAGGGCTGTGCTGGAAAAATCACACACGCTCTTTATCGCTCAAATCGCAGACTGGTGGATTCAGCTCGGTTTCCCCCAAAGCACCTTCACCTCAGTCAGGCTTCCACATCAGCCAAAGCCCTCCTCCCCTCCTCCAAACTCCAGAAAGCCAGACTTCAGGCTCTATCCAGCCATTCCTGAGCACCTAAAAACGCTTTTCAAGCCTTTCAGAGAAAACAGAAGCAAAGGGTGGAGTGTACATTTGAGCATGTGTGTGAGAAAGAGGGAGAAAAGGAGAGTGCGATCAAATGAAAGAGCAGATTTGTGTATAGTGGCCTGGATAGAAACACAACAGACGCCTCTACTCAGTGATGTTCTGTAAACACAATTATGCTATCCTCTTTCATCTTCACGCTGGTATGAAAGATGGCTGATTGACAGGCTTGAGGCTGTGGAAGCTAAATAAGTCTCAAATTAGGGATGAGACGGACAAATTACTAGAGCATAGTGAAGAAGACGAAACAAAAGAACGAAACAACAATAAATAATTATACATCATATGTAATATTATAGTAAAATAGCAGTTAATTAACTATTATTGTGTAGTTGTAATTGAAAATTTGTTTCTAAGGATTTTTAATAGGGCGTTACGGTGGTACAGTGGGTAGCACAATCGCCTCACAGCAAGAAGTTCGCTGAATCGAGCGCCGGCTGGGTCAATTGGCATTTCTGTGTGTAGTTAACATGTTTGCGTACAAGAGTACTGAAAAAATCATACTCGATTAAAAGTACCATTATTTCCCCAAAAATAGTGCAAGTAAAAGTATCTGTTGTAAATATAACTCAAAGTATGAGTAAAAATGAGCCCTTTTAAAAGTACTCAAGAGTAGTGAGTAGTGAGTGTTGTGCTGTGAAAAGTTAATGCATTCGCATGTAATTTGTGCTGGGATGTGTAAACGAAACATTCTGTATCACATTTAGTAATCGTCCTATATTCGTTTGTTCCTTTTAACCTTCCATTGTTTGTTCGTTCTGACATCCTTTATACATTCGTTCATACATTTGTTCATTCCTTCATTTGTTTCTCGCTTCATTTGTTTGCTTGTTCATATTGTTGTTTCTTCCTTCATTAGGTCATTTGTTAATTTAGTTCAGTTATTAGTTTCGTCGTTCCTTCCTTCCTTAGTTTTTTCAGTCCTTCATTGAATCCTTCCCTCATTCATTTGATCCTTCCTTCATTAGTTCGGTCCTTCCTTATTTCGGTTCGTCCATTCCTTGTTCGGTCCTTGCTTCATTTGGCCCTTCCTTCCATTCTTCATTTGTTCCATTTAGTGATTAGTTAAGGCTGTTTGGTGATTTCAGACATCATAGTCAACATAATTTTCTCATCAGTGACATGCAGTCTATAAAAAGTCTCTGGATCATTGCGTGTAAAGACTTTGGACATCTTCTTGGACACTTTCAATGTTCTCAAAAGGTTTTGCTGCATTTATAAATCGCCCATATCTTGAGGTTGCTCAGTATGATGCAATTTATTTTCTATGTGCGATTTGATTGGACAGGAATCAAAGGAGTTTTTTCTACTTTAGCCAGTCACCACAGACAAATAAGTAAAAGTACACATTTTAAAACTACTTAGTAAATTACAATTCCTGAGAAAATCTACTCAATTGCAGTATTTGTCATTTGTTACTTTACACCACTGATGATAAATTATACATTATCATTAGTTATATTATTCTTAATATGTTACTTATAGTTTTAATAATAATTTGAATGTTATTTCTTTATTATGTTTTGAAATTATGTATGCAACAATCATCAATCTCCATAGCTGTTACTTTTATTGTTAATAATATAAGCAAACATTGTTGAAATGTAAATCTTATAGCATGGTGCTTTTTTATTGTTTTTTGCTATTGCTTCTTCTATTACTACTGCTACTATTACTACTACTACTAATTATTATTATTAGTAGTAGTAGTAGTAGTAGTAGTAGTAGTAGTAGTAGTAGTAGTAGTAGTAGTAGTAGTAGTTCAGTAGCAATAATAATGGTAAAAATAAAAATAATGACTATATAAACGTCAAATGAAATATTTTAGTAATAAAAGTACAAATAAAAGCAAAATAGTTCGCCTGTAATAGCACAAAAGATAACCCATGCTAACCATCCGAAAAAATATCATCAGGCAAGCAAGCTACAGTTTAGTTCTGAAGAATCTAGACCAAACCTGTGCAGCATAACTAAGCCTGGCCTCATTAGACTCAAAGTCAAGCTGAACTCCCCCTGAAAGGACAAGAGGAAGGAATGCCTGAATGCCTTCCAGACTTAAGAGTGAGGATAAGCCCATGCTTCCCATAGCTGAAATTCATAGTCCCTCATGCTACTATCAAACCCAGGCCTCACATTCTTCCCGCTAATCTGCTATCTGTAGACTGTAGCCAGAAGAACTAGATAAAAGAAACAAAAAACAAACCCTGAGTTTAGCAAAGCACAGCTCTCTAGAACATTCGAGCTACAGTAGATGGAGGACATCAGCGAGTTTACTACACTATTTAAAAAGTTTTTTTTAAATCTCAAAATTTGAGTGTATGTATATGTTTTGAGCTTAGCAACATGCTTACAATGCAATCTGGAATTATGAAGATCCAATACAGTTTAGCATTGATAAACTCAAAACATAAAAGGTGCACAAACAAATTTGGAACTTTTTGCACGTGATACTTTTAATAATGAGTAGCTTGTTTCTTAAATTGTTGTTTTTTTCTTAATTGTTGTTTTATAAAGTTTTTATTCAACAACAACAACATCATTTAGAATATTTAATATTTACTGAAAAATTAATTTTGTAAATATTAAAAATATCAATAATAATAATAATAATAATAATAATAATTAGTTAAAATTGTAGCATACTTATTATGAATGTTTTTATTATTATTACTCAATGTAACTATCTTTAAAAATATTATTTATACAACAATACTGATAGTTATTAATTATCAAATGAACGAAACATATTATATAAAAATTACCTACATATTAAAGTCATTAAATATGTAGGTCACTATTAAAATTTAGTGACGATGATGATGATAATGACTTTTGTATAAATTATAGCATACTAAATAAATGATAACAACAACAACAACTATAATAATAATAATAATAATAATAATAATAATAATAATAATAATAATAATATGATCATTAAAATTATTAATCAAACAACAATACTGATAGTTATTACCCATTAAATTATCAAAACATTCAAATTATCTACAAGAAAAACTCAATGAAACATGTAGTGATGCTGCTGCTGCTGATGATGATAATATCAGTAATAATAATAAAAATATTAATAATAATATATTTTATATAAATTATAGCATAATAATTATTAACTAATACATTATCAAAGCATATTAAAATTATCTACAGGAAAAACTTCTGAAACATGTAGTGATGATGATGATAACAGCAAAATAAAACAATGTTATAAAATTATAGCATACTAAAGCATCTTTAAAATATTAAACAATATTACAGATAGTTATTAGCTATTAAATTACAAAACATATATTAAAATTATAATCTATATACAAGTTGCTCGTTCATTCTGCTGTGGAGACCCCAAATTAAAAAGGGACTAAGCCAAAAAGAAGATGATTGAATGAAAGAATAATAAATATTATTATAGTTATAATACAATTACCTTTAAAAAATTAAACAATAATACCAAAGGCTTTTTATTAACATTATTTACAAGAAAAACTTAATAAAACATATTATTATTATTATTATTATTATTATTATTATTAATAATAATAATAATAATTCTACAATTCAACAATTTTTTTTCTGTAATTCCATTCTACGAAGCCATTCTTTTAACATGGCATATGTACACACATACTGTACGAACATGAACACACACACACACACACACACACACACAGGCGTTATGAGGATGTTTTGACTCCAGCAACCAAGTTAATGGCTTCAATTAACATGAGAGGAACCGTTAAGTTGGAGCCTGTGGTTCCTATAGGGAGCGATTAGAGGGGAACTCTCAAAGGGAAAGTTTCATATGAGCGATGTGTGCTGTGCCTCAGGCTTCTCTTCTGTTTTATGTGCTTTTGGCCTCATTAAATGCTTATAGCATTTGACACCAGCGTAAGGTATGTGTTGAAATAAGAAACAAGAGACAACAACAAAGAGTATCATATGAAAAGACGACCACAGATCATAAGACAGATGAAGAGCGTGTGTAAACATTATTCAGCTGGTTGGATTTTCATGCGCTTTTCAGATTTGAACACATGCTAAGGAGGATACAAGGAGATAACAATGGCCCACTTACAAACTGCAGATTATCCTTTGCTGAAGGCCTACAGGAGGAAGTCCTACAAGACCTGGAGGAAAAGCTCCTGCTGTGCTCTCGTCCTCTTTTACCACATCCACAAGCTGAGGGATGTGGGTGTAGGAAACGCTGCACTTTTAAAGAGATAGTTAACTCAAAGATTCACTGCAAACTTCACTTTTAATGACTTAACAGGATTTGATATATCCATGTGTATATTTTAGGGTTGGGTGTATTGTGTTCCACAGTAACGTTACTGTAATCCAATTAAAGTTTTGAGGAATGCAGTAATGTAACAAACAATTTACATTTACATTTTACATGTGTGTAATTTGATTAGTTACAGATAACAGTTAAATCAATGTAATTGCATTACTTGCATTACAAATATAATAATTAGAAGAAAAAAAACACTTTTTTTTAAATCATGTTTTCTGCTGCAGTGTTAGTAAATAATCATGCGCTTTTAAATTGCTTGAGAACACAAGCTGAAATAGGGTTGTTGCTAGAAAGGATATGATTGCAGTTGGTAGTTAACAAGAATTATATTATTTATAAAGTTTGCCATTTATTGTATTTTATTAACGCCTACCCCCACCCCAACTCTAAACCTAACCATCACAGTACTGTAAAAACAGTAGTTGTAAAGAGTTTTATTTATGCTATCTATTAAATTACCCAAAAAAATATTTTCTAACGCCTACCCCCACTCCAACCCTAAACCCAACCGTCACAGTACTGTAAAAATATTAATTATTGGTATGTAGTGTCATAACAAAATGCTACTATAATTGATATACATATCGCACCTCTGGCCGGCCGCGTATCTGATCTAGACTTTACTATGAAATAGCTGCTGTCGAGATCAGCTGATTCTTCAAGTGGAAATACAGACATTACTTTTATTTCATTGAGTGTAAAACCTAAAATACTGTAGTAAAATTCAGTCTATGTCTAGTCTCTAAAGAATTTTCGACTGCTTTTAACTTAACCAGCAACTTTATCATTTGAACAGAAAGCATTCTAAGACAATACTCATCACCAAGCAGAAGACCGGTGCCCAGAAACAGAGCGGCCCAACTCAGCCTAAACAGGATAAATTGGATTTGTACAATATATATATATATATATATATATATATATATATATATATATATATATATATATATATATATATATATTCATATATATTCATTCATTTTTTTTCTTTCTTTTTTATTTGTTTGTTTTTTTATTTTAAAGAGTTTTGGATTGGCTGGAATCAAGTCTTCTTTTTTTATTGTCAATATTTTTTAGGCCAATATAATTAACCCCCTTAAGTTTATTTTATTTATTTATTTTTTTTTTGGAGTGGCAAATGTTGTCCAATGACCTGCCTAATTAACCTAAATTGCCTAGTTAGACCAATTAACCCAGTTAAGCCCTTAAATTGCATTAAATACTTGTATTTTGCAAAATAACTAGTAAAATATCATGTACTGTCAACATCGCCAAGGCAAACTTAATTAGTTTTTAGAACTGAGTTATTAAAACTCTAATGTTTATAGAATGTGTTGGATAAAAATCAGCACAGGGAATTATTCGACAAAGAATTGTATAAATACATATCTTGAATGCTAGCATGATGCCATTTCAGTAATTAATTTAATGCTAAAGCCTCATTCAGACTTGCAGCGACTTTGTAGCTGCCTGTCGCTCTGGGTGGCGACCTGCTTCAAACGCTGGTCTGTGTAGGTGTATACAGCACCAAAACAACCGGCCACTGAGGGAGCTGACAGAGGATTTCAATTAAATTAATTTCAATTCAGCTTTATTTGTATAGCGCTTTTACAATGTAGATTGTGTCAAAGCAGCTTCACATAAATGGTCATAGTAACTGGATCAGGGTAGTTCAGTTTTTAGTGTTTAAGTTCAGTTCAGTTTAGCTCAGTTCAGTGTGGTTTGAAGTCATTATTGAGAGTCCAAACACTGAAGAGCAAATTCATCGATGAGTAGCTTTTCAGATCCTGAACCATGCAAGCCAGTGGCGACAGGATCACGTGAGCTCTACTGGTGCTCCTATTGGCTGTCATTCAGAAAAGTCATTCTTCATTTGCATAAAGTTGAAGCATTCTAAACTTTGTTGCGTTGCTTGACATGCCCTCCTGATCGCCAACGGTCACCACAAGTCACTCACTCTCGCGTTGCCGAATCGAGCCTCTTGTAGTGTGAATAAGGCTTAGGGCAGAAAACTGAAAAAGTGCAAACAATGGGGGAAAAAAATAACAATAATCGCCTACTGATTTACAATATGCATCTATTACAGACATTTATTTAGCACAAAGCTCAATTTGTACTAAATAATTATGAGTAGCTAACGCAGGACTTTAATTTCTGTTAAACTATCCTTTTAAAAACAGCTCCGCTCAGTCTCCACACAGAAGAGTCGGCATCAGCAGATTGTTTCAGAGAGCCGTGTCCATCACTGGCTCCGGCTCAGACCACAGACTCTGGAGCAGAGCGGGGCAGAGCACGGCACACACACCATCCACACGCCACCACAGAGGAACGACAACATCCAAATAACAGCCACCCGACCGGCTGATCAGTATTAAAGGCCTGAGGGACGAGTCAAGTACAGACTGCCAGCTACTGAAGCAGGAAGTGAAGGAGATGGAGGGAGTCAGACAGAAAGAGAGAGAGAGAGATTTCAGCAGCCCGGCCACGTCAGCAGGAAACAAATCTGCTGCCAGGTTGCACTCAAGCTGTCTGGAGCAGAGAAAGAGAGAGAGAGAGAGAGAGAGAGAGAATATTACTGTAGAAGGAGGACTAGACTCCCAGTGAGACGGGGAGAATGCAGAAAGGCGCGAGGAGAGATTAAAAACAGAGCGTCTGGCTGAAGGGAAGCTGAGAGGAGGAGAGAGTGGAGGAAAAGGTGGAGCGTTCAGCTGGTAGACAGAGCTGCTGACAGATTAGAGAAGCTCGGTCCAATCCGGGATTTGAGAACAAACTGCTTTGTTACGTTTAAAAGCCCTAAAGGCTTCATCTGACGCTCATTTTCCATATTGATATGATTATTTTGGGTCTTAAAGGGTACCCCAAATATCCTGTATGGCTGATCATAACACAAATGATATCTCTTAATGAAATATTTAGTATCCCAATAGATATAAGTTTTATTTTAGCACTATGTGGGTCACCATTATTAATGAAATACTTCACACTGACGAGAGAAAACCTAGACATTCATAGAGTTTGTAATGAATGATGAGGTTTCATTATGCAAAACAGATTTCAGAATTGAAATGTAAGTTTTCTGCTTTATTTTAGAGGTTTAGTGAATGCGGAAGTTCCCTTAATATACTGAGCAGACAAAGGTTAACACGACCATTATAACGTAAAATGCTTACGAATCTGAAATAAAAATTGTGTTGTGTTGACAATAAGAACAACTGTTGCAGTGGGCAGGCAAACGCAGGGCTCACAAAAAAAAAACAAAGCTCCATTTTTGTAAATATTCAAGGGTCGTTTGATTAATATGAGTTTAATACCACCTGAAATGTGTTGTACAAACAATTCCTAATGGCTTACATGTTGTGCTGGTGGTGTAAAAATATGATCATTTTGCTAATACTCGATTCAAATGGTCCAATTTAATAGATTTTCCACATATGTTTTTTAAGGTTTGTATAGAAACTATGTACATTAGTAAAAATGTACAGCTAGTTGATTTTAACTTGCTAAAATAAATGTGAATATGTACATATTTTTCCCATCTTTGTTGTATTTTTACAAAAAAAGAAAGATATTGAGAAGAGCAATTGCCAGGTCACTTAGGTTATCCAAACTGCTTTCTGCTGTTCTTACACTATTAGGATAATACAATTGGTTGGGACAGAATAATAGTTATTGTGGCTATTATTTGTAGTATTTCCATAGCAATTTAAACCCCTTAAATATGTAAAACAAATGTCTAATGCTCGGTCACACACATAACAACCACAGATATATTTCAGCAGCTGATGTGTGACACGATAAACTTGCTGATTTGCATTATCACTAGTGATAGTTAATGCTTGAAATATAAACGTCATGTCTGTTGTCCTAAGATGCATCAGTTATGTCAGGTTTCCACTTTTTTTCTTGTGCTTGAATGTTAAAACAGCCCTCCTATAATTTGTCAGTCCCTGAAATAGCCCCCCGCAAATTTGAGTTTGAGACCTCTGATCCATCCATCTAGATTGCCCGTCGGGCAAGGTGTAGAAGGATTTTGGTAGCCCGACTAAAAAAAACAATAGCCCTGAGAGTTCAAGCTACCAGATTTTGGAAGCCCTGAAACATTTGATGTTATTAAAATTAATGGCAGCATTCTGTGTACAAAACCATGTAGGTTTTCTTAAATGCTTTTTTCTGCATATTTCACTAAGAGGCATTATTTACATTATATTAAGGCATGCAAGTCTTGTTGCTCAAGTTCAAGAGTCAAAAACCATTCTGCAAGTTACCTAGAGTGGCATGATGTGTGAAGTCAGAATAAGGGAAGGTGTAACAGCGGGGCTCTTTGTCAAAAAAAAAAAAAAATCTGTGTCAGTCAACAGGCGTGGACAAGTGTGATTGCACTTTACCAAAAATTTGAAAACAACTTGATCTTAGTATGTGCTTGTTTTTGTAAAGCTTAAAAACCCATTGGGTGGATTTTTATCATTATAGTGAAGTTGTGTACTGGGGCGCTACTAAGGGAAACTAAGTAGGATGATTCAAAGGGCCCACGCACTTTTGAGGGTCCTCAGAAACTAACAAGGGCCAAACAAAACATATGCAGAAATATCAGCAGTCATTCTTGAAGGAGCCACATCTGACTACTTAAACCAAACAGATAGAGTAAGAAAGGAGTAAGAAAAGATTCTCAACCACCTGAGGTTTAAAATGTGGTGTAATGTTGACTAAGCTTTCATTGGAAAGCCAAACAGCACTGCAGCAATGTCAGAGATCACTTGCTAAACGTTGATTCCAACAAGGATAGTGTGTCAAAGAAAAACAGAATCAAATAAAAGAGTTTACACAAGTGATGTTCTTGTCTCGCAACCACAGGTTTTTGTAATACTGAAACTTTACAGACAGATTCCAGCAGACACCTGAAACTTTTATACACACACACAAAAAAAATGCTGGGTTATTTCAACCCAATTATACAAATAGGATGTAATGCGGACTAAACCAACTGTTGGGTTATTTTAATTTTTTATTTTTGTTTAATTTGTAGGAACAAATTTAACCCAATATTTGGGTGTGTCCACATTTTACCTTTTTTAAATGACCCAACATTTCTTAGAGTGTGTATATATAAAATTCATAAAGTTATAAATATGACAAGATTAAATAAAAAAAGAAATGTAAATACTTTATGTACTCAGATTTTTGGCACTTTTATCCAAAGCAACTTACTTTGCACTCAAGATACATTTTATCAGTTCTTTCTTTCCTTGCTCATCCCATGACCTTGGCATATTCCAAGCAAATAAATCTAGTGTTCGAGGCACAGGAAATGCTGATTTGCTTAACCTCTTTTATTCTGATCCTCATCACACCAACTACTCTGATGCCACACCAAGACTCACAGCTGGAAACTCGCTGGACTTTCGCATTCTTTCCTAATGAACTCTTGTTTCCATGTAGGGTTTGGTCTTGGACTCCTGTACTCTAATATTTGGTTATGATACTGGAATGATCCGCTAGGAACATTTCAAAGTTACATTGTGCTGAAACTGCAAAGATCTAAAGAGGCCATGGTATGCAGAGCTGATGTGTTGACACTCTTCCCCGTGTTTGGCTGGCTCTGCTCTGAGAGGGTGTGTCTGAGGAATGGGCAGCAGCTCTTTAATCAGCTGCCAAGCCTGTGAGGCACATCTGGAAGAAGCCGGGCCAATCGTCTCAGGCCGTGCCTCTCTGGCCACGGTCACCGGGCCCTGTCCAAATGAACCCTCTCACCCCGATGCAGCCTGGGCCAGTAGACAGTAGGAATTCTCTCAATTCTCCAGCACTTGATCTTACAGAGGGAATCTTCTGTACACCATGGACCACCAACAAAGACAAAATGAAGCTATCAAATGGATGTGTCAAAAGGGTGCCAGTTCTTATTCTGCATCTTTAACAGATCTATTAGAACCAGATCTCAGACCACGTTTTTCCAGAAGCAAACCTAACCTTGCACACCATCCAGTCTGGAAACATACAGCATCTATTTCTCTTTCTACAATTGCATTTTGGGGGAAAACTTTTTTTAAAAATTATAGCTGCTCCTACTCCCAAATGAGCATTTGACAATTAATTTGTAGATTAATTAATTATTTGATAAGATTCTTTGTCATTACAATTATTTAAGTTGATGTGAACTGGCAGTTGGTGAAGGCTGATTTATACTTCTGCACGGAGTGATTGCTGTGACCTACGTCACCCGCCTTGCGGGCAGCCGTGCATTTATACTTCTGGGTGTTGTTTGTGTTGCTCTGCAATAACACTTCCAAAAGATTAGCTGGCAGTTAGTTTATTTTCCTTTGTGTAAAGTTTCTTCATGGGTGTTTTTTCTGAATGCTACCTTAAATGTACAAGTAGCTAAAACTTGTTCATTCAGACATGGAAACCAGCGGATGTGCAACAACTTTAATCATAAGATAAACACAAAACAAAAGTTTCCATCTGGATCTCCTACATGGGACTGAACACTTGTAAATACTGGCTCCATCAGGCTTGTGGGTCTCAGCACCACCCACACTCGTCACAGCTACCATGTCAACCAATTACAGTGCTTGCGCTACGCATCGTTGCATTTTGTTATTACCTTTTTTTTGAGAGGTGCTTGTCAGCGTTGAGGTCCGAATTGCAGGTCAGAATTGACTGAAGATCACCAAAACAAAATAAAAAAAATCTTTCATTGGATTAACTTTGATCATCTCATTATTTACATTGTGCGCTACCAAAATAAACATTGCAAATTTAAAATTTTGATTTCGCATGGACTTTAAATTTGAACATGTCATTAAAAACTTTATTCCACATCCAATCTGATAGTTACAAATCAACTTTTGCAGTAAGACTTTTTTTTTAATCTTTAAACGGGCATTTTTATAGTTACCTAATTTAAATGCATCTCTGTCATCTTTTATACAAAAACTTAAATATAACTTATTAGTTAAACCAAGTAAAACAATGAGCATTCCTAAAATTATTTTAAGTTACTTAAATTAAATGTTTATTTTAACTGCATGTAACACTTGTAGTCATTTCTATAACTTTAAAAAAAAAAAAAAAAAAGTTATTGAATTGTATGTGAATTCGGGTCTCTAGGATCTGGCGGAGCTCTGTTCGTTCAAATCGTCCAGCAAAGCTCACACATTCTGACAAATGTGCACATTCATCTTCGCCATCTGGAAAACAAAACATTCACATATTTCATAGCTCCAACTGAGCTTTTGAGAGGCATTTCTCACCTCAAGGGCCTTTAATGTCTTCATTCATATGGACCATTCAAAAAATGCCTGGTAACTAAAAGGTTGCCGGTTTACTCCCCACAAAGAGTCATCTTCAATGTGCCCTTGAGCAAAGCACTTAACTCAATGTTTCTTCAAGGGGATTCACCCTTTAGTAACCTATACAAGATGTCTTCGACAGAAGTACTTTCTAGATGTCTACTTCCTGACTGACTTCCGTCCTCTTTTAAAGGGATTGTTCTGGGTTTAACTTGTCCCTCAGGTCTATTCAATAGAAGTAGTTAAGGTAACACAATAATACGGAAGTACAGCTTAATTAAAAATAATATAGGAGTTGAGGAAGTAACTTCCAGACCACTGGAAAACTTTCTGGATTTATGATTTAAAGTCATGCATGTGTTGAAATTGGACTTTTAGTTTTATTCTATGAACTAATAATGACATTAGAATTTGGTTAAAAATTAATGTAATTTTGAGCATTTGGTTTAGCGGAGACGAGGAGGTGCCATGTTTGTACTTTTTTAGCACTGAAAAAAAAGTCAAGTTTACAGTTTGTTCAAACTGCTTATTTTAAAATAAGCTCAAACAACACAATTCTTGAGTTTTTTTGGGGAACTACATAACTTTTATGTTCACCTCTTATAAATTTGTAAAAAAAAAATAAAAATAAATTAAAATCATTTTAACTTAATTAACTTGATTGTGTGGAAACCAACATCTTTAGAGTGAGTTTAACTTCCGAAGAAATAACCTATTGGAATAACCCATATTTTTCTTTTAAAACAAAATAAAAACACTTACTATTTATGTTCGAAACACAAAAGACATATTATTAGATCTTTGTAGAATAAAACGAATATTAACATGTTAGTCAAACCAATTATATAGTCCAATCAAGCGAATCCAGAGAAACTGAGAATTTTCTTTCTTTTTTCTCCCCACATATATAATTTCTTGTTATAATGGGTGGACATAATGGGCTCTTCTTCTGCACTTCTCTTGAGTGTCACACTTCTTCAGCACATGCTATTCCACATCACCTGAGTGTTTTCTCCAGCTGACCCTATTATCTAACACTAGACCTGTCTCTCAGGCGACGAGGCTCCCAAACATAAATAGAAGACCAGCTGCTTCATGCACACACTGTAGATAAATAAACCCTAAAGGAGAGACTGTAACACACATTCACCTCTGTCAAACCTCTGCAGGAGACAGGAAAGCTGCCTTCAAGCTACAGTGTGGATTCTCTGTTGTACCTGTGTGTTTCATGGAAGATCATTATTCAGTTATGAAATGACAGCAGTTGGTAGAGTAAGCAGGAATAGCAACTGCAACAATTTAGGTGGGATGCAAGTCTTTATATATTCATGAAGGAGACACTTTAACAAACATTAGTGCAAGTGCAAAGTGGAACAGGCTTACTCCAATTAATTCAGTGTTTGCCATATGTGTAACGGAAAGATTCAGCTTTTTTTTCTGAAAATACTGTTTTAGGAGCGATTGAAATGTCAGTTTAAAACAGAATTGTAGATCACTTTTAATTATATCATGCTTCCATGAGGCATCAGTTATTTTTGCCATCTTCAGTAGATACTGAAACAACAGACCATGTCCGTGTTAACGCCTAGGAGTAACCAGGTAGCGCTAAAACATTTCAAATTGCATAAACAAGCTATTTTTTTATGGTAAAGATAACATTTTCAAATCAAAAAGCATGTCAGATTTTAATCCACCTTATACTTCCATGTGGATTAAACAAGTGTCATATTATATGCATTTGGAAAAAAATGTGTTTCGTTTGAAAAAGCAGCAAGATTTGCTTATCAAATATTGGGAAGCTTCATTTCTTACTTTATTATAACAAGACAGAACGCTTAGATAGAACCTGTCTTTAAGTTTTCTTGTTTAATTTTATGCATGGTTTGGGGCATGTATAGGGCAGTATGTGTAGGAATGAAAGATCTATTTAGATTATTCTGTACTTTGTGTTTAACTTGGAAAAACCCAACAAACAATGTTTGAAAAGCATGTCAGGTCAGTTCAATGTAAACCAATGAAACCATTCCATTCCAATTTACAATCCTTAAATGGTAAACAGAGAAACAAAATAAACTTTTTTTTTTTGACAGGCTGTTGTGAAGACAACAAGTTTTTATCGTGTGCATGATATAGTGAAAGAAATTTTACATTATACTAAAATGCTGATATACCCACTCTGGATAGATAGATTGTTGAGTTTATTGCCATATCAGCTTCTCTGTCTATGTCATGGCAAAAAATAGATCAACGTTTTATATACATTACTTTTCAATGATTAAAAAAATTTATTTCATCAATAAAAAAAAATCAACATCAATAAATAATAAATAAAATAAAACACATAAATAGTAATATGTAATACTATGATTAATAAATAATATACAATTTTTAAGGTTTATATTTGACAAAAATTCACATTTAAAAGTATTTCATTTAAAGTCTTTCCAGATTAAAATCGCTGTCTGATAACATAAAAAATAGGGCATTCCACAAGTAAGTAAGTTTGTTTTTTGTTGCAATATTGACATCTTGGGGGTTCTTCTCCTTTAAGTAAATGTGCCCAATACGACCTTTTCTGTAAACAGTCTCATCGTGGACTAACTCTGGAAATTAAATTCATGTGTTTATGTCCTCAAATAGTCACGTATGCTAAAATATGCGTGTTGCAAACCAAACTGTGGTGTTCATTTACATGCAGACTTCATATTTAAATATTATTTTTGTGATGTAATATTCACAGAAAATAATCCATACTTTTGTTTGTAAAGCACTACTTTAATCTACGTTAGACAAAGTTTGGTAACTTTTGTAACATTCCGAAATATTGACCTTATTTACCAATGCGGAAACAAGTAATTTTCTGTGATTGTTTTAGAACTTTAGATTCAGTCGTCTATGAGAGAAATGACTTGGAATAGCAAACAACAACAAAAAAAAATGGTCAAACTAATTGCAAACTATATAAAAACAAAAATATTATAATTACAATATAAACTGGCGACGCAGTGGCACAGTAGGTTGTGCTGTCCCCTCACAGCAAGAAGGGTGCTGCTTCGAGTCTCAGCTGGGTCAGTTGACGTTTCTGTGTAAAGTTTGCGTGTTCTCCCTGCGTTCGCGGGGGTTTCCTCCGGGGGCACCAATTTCCCCCACAGTCCAAAGACATGAGGTACAGATGAATTGGGCAGGCTAAATTGCCGCAGTGTTTGAGTGTGAATGAGTGTGTATGGATGTTTTCCAGAGATGGGTTGCAGCTGGAAGGGCATCCACTGCGTAAAATATACAGTATGCTGGATAAGTTGGCGGTTCATTCCGCTGTGGCGATCCCGGATAACTAAAGGGACTAAGCCGAAAAGAAAATGAATGAATGAACAAAATAAACGTTTGCAACAAACTAAATATGAAAGAAAGTGAATGAAAACAGACGTCTCGAGCCAAGAAGATTCCAATAGTTTCACCCACTCATATTTAAGGAATAAGGTCAATACTGCTAATTCAGTTTTATGAGCAGAATCTGCCCATGTTCTGATGTGCAGAAATCTTAGGCTAGCTTACATCAGTGTCTGGATAAAAACAGTGTATTATTTAAGGTTAAAAGTAGTAGGGATGTGTACTTTGAAAATTTCTACCACTACTGTACTAATCTACTACTACTTGAGTACTCAACATTCGCTGTAAATCAACCAATCATATTGCTGTAATCAAGGTACTTGAGTCCATTCCTACTCGGTAAAGCCTGTTAGCATGAAATGTCTGCCTCTCTGTCTCGGTACTTCGTGGGAGTACTGTAAGCTGAGAAAGTCAGTCACTTCATGCCACAATAGCCATTCATGGGGCTTTTCTAAAGATAGCTAATGACCTTCAGTCAATGTAGATACAGTCCGATGGCAAGGACAAGAACACTTTTGTCCTCTTTGGGTTGGACTATGCAACACGTCCTACTCGCTCATTTTTGTTTTTCTTTTTCTGGCCAATATTGACTCCCATGGGCTCCTGACAAATTCATTCAGCATGTTTAATTTTGATATGCTTTGCGGGGCATAAATGAAATTTTCTTTTTCTTTGTTTTCAGAGTGTGTTATGCAGAAAATCAGATTCAGGTCTTGCTGACTAAAACGTTTTTGCCGTGCATCATTGCTAAATTACGGCGTGCAGATGAGAATAATGTGCTCTCAGCAAAAGCTGTAATTACACCAGAGAAGCCGTTCTCCCTGGCTCCTCAGAGCAGAAACAATAAAACACACTTAATTACACAAACCTACTCACAGGACAGATACAGATACTGGGGCTTTTTTTTGTAATTTCATCAACTTGGTCTGAAGAGAACTTTGAGGGTTATTCAACTGTAAAATCCTAATTTTATTGCCTTTCAAACAAAGCATTGCAACATCAATGTATGCTAGTGATTTTATATTTATATCTAATCAGATGTATTATGTTCTTAATTCACTCTAAGCATCTGCAATGATCCCATGCGTGGCAATATGGAAATCCCAAGATACTGTAAATATTTAGGTTTAGGGGTACTAGAAATCAGGAGGTGCTACATGCTTAAAATAAAAAAGTATGATACAGTATATCTTTTTTTTGTCTCTTATGCAGAGTTCAGACTGCATGATTTTAGCCCTAATTTTGACTCGCTGACAGGTTTTGAAAAATCACAGATAAGTGCCTGACATCACAGACAAATCGGTACTCGTTCACATGAGTATCAAATCACACAGTGTTAACTAACAAAGACGCGACCTGAGAAAATCACCAATGAGTTGCTGACACCCATGAGATATATGGCATGCTAAATATTTGGACCTGTCTGCGATTCAAATCATACCGTGTGAAATGAGTTCTGACTGAAAATAACATTGGCGATTACCTACAGCCAATGAGAGAGCAGCTTCCACTAGTGTGTGTACCTGCAGGCCAGCGGAAGCTGGGGGAGAAGTTAAAAGCGCTCATTTTAGTTAATTTGGACTCAAGAAAAAAAAAAAAACTAGTGGAAATTTGGCAGGAGCATCATGTCTGTTAGACATGTCATCTGAGCAATATCACAACTGGATGAAAAGTGAAAAAAGTTGAGGAGAAATTGCTAATTCCCTTCAAAAGACTTATTGCTACTTCCCACTGAAGCCTTTTTCATTATGTGCATTACGTAGTAATAACGAAAGATATACTATGTGACATTGCATTGTTTCCATGTCACTTCCTACATGTGTTTGGTTGCGAGACGTAGTTTGGACAAAGTTGTCGACGATTCTTTCCATTTTAAAGTCATGCAGTGTGAAACCTCCATCCATCCTACAGTGTAAACACAGCACTGACGGAACACTACACCAGATAGTTATGCAGTCTGAAAACATCTGTGACGCGACTACTTTGAAAATCATGCAGTCTGAACTCTGTATTAGCCAGTGTCAGGACGTGGACGAATTTGGGTGCTCTTTTTGCACATTTCAGTGTTCAATTCATTACATCAAAAAGAACAAGTGATATTCACAAACTATACATCAGTCTAAAGCTACAACCCTCAAGCCGCAATTGTAGTTAGTTATTTTTTTTAATGGGAAGCTTTTAAAGAATGTACATCAGGGTTTATTTTGAAAGGTAAGAAAGCTCAGAATGACATTGCAGACGATAATGCTGAATTTTGGATGGTTATTCATTTATGTCACCATTTTATCCGGAGACCTGTTGTTTACATTGTTTACTATGTTACTTACACACGAAAATGTTGTTTTTGTAAGCTACTGTATGACATTAACTTGCTTTTTACTAGTGTTACAAATAAAATGAGACCACAATCTGAATAAAAAGTCAAAGTTATAGTTACTACAATCTTAACAAAGCACTTGAGTGTTTTGACTTTCTCCATATGCATATCTGTGAGCTACTTTTGGCCAGTAGCTTACTTCCTAGTTTGACCGATGGAAAATTTAGCCAATGGGTGCATGATCAGGGCCAGCACGTCCATAGAGGCGACCTAGGAAGCCGCCTAGGGCGAAAGAATAGAGAGGGCGACTTCCGCGACACCTCCCTCACCACCCACGTACTCAGTTATGTCCGCGATACACCTCCCTCACCAGCTTGCTCTGGCCCTGTGCATGATCTATCGAAATACGGTGATGTTTATTCATCTATTAGACACCTTGTTGTTTTGTAACATAGCACATGTTTTGGGGCTTAATTGGCTAGAACATATCAATATTCCAAGGAAGCAGCTAACAGTTCTTGTGTCAATGACCCAAAAATGACAAGTAAACAAGCTGACTTGCCTGGAGAACTCGTGCATCACTGAAGGCTATGCTCTAAAATGCTGGATTATTTCAACCCAAATTTGATAAAAAAAAGAAGAAGAAAAAAGAAAAGAAAAAAAACAACGGTGGGGGTTAAAAGTTTAAATAAACCGCTGAATCACCTCTTTAAATGGAACCAGGGTCCCAGTTAACCCCAAAACTCTCACTTAAACTCTTACCTGCCTATAAATTAGCCCATTAGCCTTTCATAAGCACCGCATTTCTCCCTAGGCTAGTCAAAACAAAGTTGTACACTTCCTAAGTGAAGAAATGCAAGAGATAACACATTCACACACTAGCCTGACCTTGAAACAAAACAAAAAAGAACAGGGGAGCAAACACCGAAACACAAAACAGACAACTACCATCCCAGAACAGACTGAACTCAAACAGCATGACAGCCCTCCACTTTGCAAAAAAAAAAAGTGTGGGAAAGCAGCACGAATGGCCATACTGCAGAGAACGGACCACAGGCCAGAGTTCCTAAGCGTTTCTCTGAAAAAAAAAAAAAGGTCACCATGTTTAAACAAGTCAAAGATTACAGTTCAACCTCTTCCACTCTAATTAGCAGCGATAGGAGCGGGCTGGAGCTTCAGTAAACATAGGACTCTGAATGCCGTAATGACCTGCCACGACCACAAAAAGCTTAAAAGACACTAGTGCTTACAATGCCGACAAAAGCACCAGGCGTGGAAAGGGTTAACACTGGAGTTGGGTTAAAAAGCTGAGGCTTAGGATGCTAAAAATAATAGCATAACATTCATCTAAGCATGACAAAAATAGAGGTGAGTGGGATCTCCATGTGGGAAGACAGGAAAAGTGCTGTTTTTGTAGTGAAAGATGATGATGAGGGAGGACAAAAAGTGACCAATAAGAGCAGAGAATCCAAAATTATACAATTCTTATCCACAGCCTCCTCTTTCCACTAACCCATTATACTACTTCAATGATTTCAGAGTCAAAAAGCAAGTGACTTAGACACAAACTTGCATTTTTAAAAGAAACCTTGAGAAAAAAAAAAACTTTTTTTTTTTTGGAAGTGCGCTCAAAAGTCCTCAAAAATAAAACAGTTTATTTTTTTTTTATCTATTCAGAAATCTCTGGCTCTGGCAGGAGCACTTTTAGATTAAATTAACTAAGATCATTTAATCGGATTAGACCATTAGCATCCGCACAAAAACATTATTGTTAATTTTCATGTAGTTTCTTCATGACATGTACTTAAGCAGGGGTGTCCAAACTCCGTCCTGGAGGGCAAGTCCTGGACAGTTTAGTTCCAATTCCAATCAAGCACTCCTGAACCCGCTAATCAAGCTCTTACTAGATATACTAGAAACTTTCTGGCAAGTGGGCCGAAGCAAGTTGAAGCTAAACTCGGCAGGATACCAGCAGTCCAAGACTAAGTTTGAACACCCCTGTCCTATTGAAAATGAAAAGTCCCCATTTACTGTACATTAATACGTTTTAGCTTTAAAATTGAGTTTTAAATGACAACAATCCATGTCCACATTTACATTTCATCTAGCATTTCTGAAAATCTCTTCATCCAAACTACACTGCTGAAAATGCACATCACATGACCATACATTCACTTTGGCATGCGCTGAAAGATGCTTCAGCTTATTCTTCCTTTTGAGCTGGAGGCAGTCAGTGGGAGCTCCAAGCACACCTGCATGGCTGAGAGCAACAGAATGTCAGCCAGTACATCCCGAATCTGCTGCTGGATCTCATCTCGCTGTAGTTGTTAAATGCGATCTATTATTCATCTTGTGTAGATCTATATCTAACAAGTCGGTCTTTTGAATCTATTAGCCTACATGTTCTCAGGTATTGTGTTTTGGCTGAGCGCAAAGATAAGTTCATTTACCTATTAATTTATGGTAATACGTACACTGATTCTGCACGTTTGACCGATTGCCTGCCTTTATTTCCTATTTTCAGTAAACCTATTGTACTTCATACTTTTTAAATTATTAATTATTAGTAAAATTATAGTTTAGTATTTATTATATTCAGTAAAAGAGATGGCTCTTTTGTATTTCACCATGCACTTCCTCTGATAATAAAGTGTGAATAGCCTGAATACTGCTAAAACCACACAGTGAGCCTAATGTTTCATATTTTTCAATGAAAATGAAAGGAGGCAGTCACATACTTGAGAGTTCCCTATAAACTTGAAGACTGAACTTACAAAGGATGCAAGGCTGAACTTAGCACGAATGTAGGCAAGCACGCCTCAGATGTCCCTGTTTTCCCACATCCACACTGACAGGAAGCAGCAGCATTTTAAAATAAAAACGGCTTCTTCAGTGTTTCAAAAGTGCTTTGTTTTTGGGGGTTGAAAACTATGGGGTAGTGTGAATGTAAGGCGTAACCATAGAAAAACGTATGCATTTTTAAACTAAAACGTATGAGTGTAACGAGGCCTAAGTACACACTCATTTTAGCCTAATAATCAAGAAACTTTGCTGTCATGCCATGGCTGCAGCAGGAACAACGACTTTACGCAGAATAGTTTAAAATGGGAATATTATCGAAACTCTGTCGAAAATTATAAGCGAAATACTAATGGCCTAACCCTGCTCCCGCACGACCTGGAGATCAGCTGAATGTTTTCAAAAATATTTACAAGGGCCTTGTAAAATGAGCTGATTTTGTTCCTTTAAAGACCACGTCATTAATAATTTACCCTCAAGTTGTTAGTGGAAAATACAGCTTTTACAATGAAAAGTCAATGGGTTCAGCGCTGTTGTTGTTTTGGACCACGCTGACTTGGAGAAAACGGTTGAAACATTTCTCAAAACTCTTTGTTTTGTGCTCTGCAAACAGGTTTGGAACAGCATGATGGTGAGTAAATGATGACCGAAATGATCATATTTGGGTGAACTATCACTTTAAATGAAACCTTTCGACTCCAACTGCAATTCTGGCCCAAGCTTTTTCAAAACGTTTGCTCTGTGCGTTCTGTATTGCCAGCGGTCCATGGGCTAAACAGCGGTTACTTTATATAAAATCCTAAATCTAGGCTTCAGCTCTGAGGTTTGCATAATGACAAAGAAGCCTCTCTGTAAAAAGCAGCTACTTCAGAGCCTCTGCTTCAGTCGACACTTCTAATTAAACCCAGTGACCTTTTCTGTAAACACGTGCGTTTGAAATGCCCCTCTCCTCCGTGTGCCACACCTTGTCCTCGCTGTTGCGCAGGATCGCTTTTTCTGATTAAACACTGCAATGCCATAAGCTGAGTCTTTTCACTAAGCATCGGATGTGCTTCTGTTCAACACAATGGCACAAGTTGAAAGAACTGACCTAAGTACTTCCTTTTTGTTTTCAACCTTTCACAGCAAGAGGTTAAAGTCAAATACAGTAATTAATTATAGTATTGATGCTTTTCTTTTGGAAGGAACTGGATTGACAAATTCTGCAACTTGGCATGACTCACTTTGGGTAAAACTACAATAAATAAAAGGTAATGCATTGTTGCCACAAGAAATCCTTATTGAGGAATCACATGTGAGAACCTAAAGGTGTTGAAATGCTGTACAAAGACATAATGCAGAAGATCAGTGCTACTTGTTTGATTCCTGGATTAACACATTGGCCACTAACCCAACATTGTTCAATTTCTGTCACAGCCAAACAACAGTATCATTTAACGTGTCCCTCCACAACCTGAAGATCACATGTGATCACATTGCAATTGGATGCCAAAATAACATTGTCCTTAGATGCTGGCGACCTAAATCTAACCTTATATTAACATGTTATGACATTGTGTGTCTGCTGGATAAAGTAAATAGATCATTATTGTTCCCGCACTACACAATAAACACTTTAATTCACTCAATTTACAATTTCAGGGGTATGAAGTCCAGAGTTAAACACAAACTATGGGATAAACTGCCAGGTAACAGAGGAAGTTTACATCAAGCATTGTGAAACGACTTAACTTGATTTTAACCAGTTTGGATTTGATTGGTATTGATAAGACAAAACTTACTTAGAAACAAGTTTGTTCAACTCAAATTTTGTCCGAGAGGCCTCTGGATTCTCATTTTCACGTCCAGATATCTAGAATACATCGCATGAGCATTGTCACTTCTAGCAAATTGCTTTATTAAATCCCAAACGCTACTCAATCACTAATAAGCACAGGGATTTTGTCTCTGAATTTGTCGATTTAAAAAAGCCAACAGACAACAGCATTCTGCAACTTAACCTAAGCTAGCATACTCCTCAGAGAGCTGTCCTTATCTGCGCAGCTGCTCTGAGAACTCACCCACAGCCTGTGCAAACAATCCATCTTGTCCATCGTTAATTAGCTACAAAGACACTGAATATTAAAGGAGAGGGTAATAACGAGACAAAGAGGCTTTGTAATCTGCCGTTGTATACTCTGCCTTTTAAATCCTCAGAAGCATGCCAGTCATGGCCCTATGCCTGGCATCTCATCGGTTTACACCAGCTCCAAATGCACTAACACACCAGTCATGATTCCAATTACCAAGACAAACACAATGCAAACAAATACAGAGAGAATAACGACACCATTGCAAACCTTGTGCTATCCTGAAATCCAAACTGTGCATTCAAACTCGCAACAGCCTCCTGAGTTGGCAGGAAGTAGCAACCTGTTACACCTCAAACTGCATGAAAGCAAACACAGCATACCTTGAATGCACTGCAGGGATCCATCCTCTGCTCTAATGGTGAAGGTCTCTCCAGGGTTGACTTGCACGAGAATCACCTGTGAAAACAAGCGGAATCAAACAATCGCGCAACTGAAAACTTTGACAGCTCAAAAAGTTGTCCGCAAAACACACAACCCAGAGAAAAAGTTGTGAATCCTTAAAAGGCATCAGTCTGTAACTTCAAAATGAGCCGTGGAACACTTAGAGAGCTACAGTCACCACGAGCTGCCAAGAAAGCAAATATGATGCAAGCAGATGTCGTGAAACCATATGTGAAAACAGTCGGGACAGCGTGCCATCTTCTCCTCATGCCTGCTTACCATCATGTTCTCGCCGAACAGGTTGTTGAGAGTGCAAACGTGCCTGTAGATGTGAAAAAGTTGGCCCGACATGTCGTACAATCCCAGAGTTTGCTTACATCCCTGATGGTGGTGTGGTGTCAGGCGGACCTGCCATCTCTCTGCTCCAGCCCTAGAGATCTGGGCACCTACTTCCTGCTTCCACACACACAGACTGTCTGCTGCTGCTGTTGTTGCTATGGGTAACGGCAGCATGCGCTGAAGAGTCAAGCCGGCTTTCCAGAGGAAAACCTTGTGCTCAAACCCCCCTCCCTTTCCCAGCACACACCTAATGCAGATAAAGGACTCTGCCTGACATGCTGGCAGAATGCAAATGCATAACCTTACACAAACATTGCACTTTTGCATATCACGCAGATATCGGATCTTTCGTGCAATCGGATGTAATAATTAATCTAGGGTGCTGGTAATGACAACTTCGCCGTGACCAGCAAAGGCTGCGCCTGTCTGCTTTTCTTTGAATCATAGACGTGGCTGAATCCAAAGCACTTAACCTTCACTATCTGCAGCAGACGCCCTTTTCTTTATCTCTCAAGGGTCTGATTCTCTTTCCGCTCTGGCTGCAGGAAACACGGCCGGGGCGCTGTATCTGCAGCACCTGGAGAAGAGATCAGAACAGACTGATCCGCTCTGATAGTGCAGATCTACAGAGAGATGTGTGAGGGGAAATGTGACGCATGCCTGAGGGCTCACGATGCTTGCTTGAATGTCTAATGCAAGACGACTACAATGCTCCTCATTGACCAGAATGCTGACCTCGTTCAGAGGGGACGTTTCTGCTTTTGCTTTTCCATCAGGAATCAGTGAAAACGGAGTTGAATTTAGGGTTACAGCTGACCCTGCGACCACAACTTCTCAATTTCAACTGCTTAACAACTTGTGAACTTCTCACAGTTTGAAGACACAGGAAACTGCTTGAACTTCCAATCAACTTTAATTTTGGCTTCTCTTTAAAAAGAGAAGGGTGTGTCATTGATACCGACTGGAATTGAACATTTAATACTGTGTTCAAACAAGCTTCCCAAATATTGATGGATGTGTGCTATTGGTCAGACAGTCCTGGTCAAAAGTCACACCATTAGTTGAATCAACAGTGTCAGATTAAATCATCTGCTAAATTAAATATTTGGGTTTAGTGTTGACACTGTAAAGCCAATAGTGTCTTATTTCGTATTTTGTTAATAATTTTGTTCTTTATTACAAGACAGAAAATTTACACTAATATTAATTTGATATCCTCAATTATTTATCAGTAAAAAAAAAAAAAAAAACATGCATCCTTATTGACCTTATTGCGAGTGGGCGCAGCCATTTGAATCTTTTTGGCTTGAGACTTCCAGTCTCATTTACTTCCGTTCATTTTTAGACATTAAAAACAGCTTGTTCTGCTGCTTGAAGTTGCAAACTGATATTTTCTTATTATATTATTCTACTTTTTATGTATAGTCATGCACACACTTGTTTTAGAGCAAGTACTTGGACCGTTCTCTGCCATTTATTATTCCTAGTCCCTCCTCACATAGGCAACTAAATTGGAAATTCTAAAAACAAGCGCGAAAACAAGCGCACTTTCACATTTCAGAATAAGGTCAATAGTTTTATGAGTGTCTTAACAAAAAAATAAACATACATTTATTATAAAAACAATAAAACAGAAAAACAAAGAAAAATCATTTGAAATTGTATTAGATTTTTTATGTTTCTCATTAGTGTTGCCATTTTAGCTTGAATATACAGGTCATAGGAGGATATACTTAAAAATGTCATAATATAACACTATAACGTGGTCCGTGTCATTGCAGTTTTGCTGAATTTCTTTGTACAATTTGATGTTCTTTTTTTTTTTTTTCTCAGCGCATTGTGTTTTGCATCCTTATTGGCTGTAGGACCATTGTGAATCAATCTCCACTGTGTCTCCTGTACATATAGAACAATGTATGTTACTTCAACTGTCATGTGCGCAACACATCAGGTGCTCGTCCTTCTTAAAGATGGAGTCTGCTTTAGATTTGTGGATCAGTGACTGCAGGAAAAAGAACATTATTCTGGATGCCAATATTATCCACACAAATGCTTGCACCTGACAACGGGTTGTTCTTTGGTTACATTCTACAATACTACACTTTTTTTTCTACGAAGGTTTGAACTTTGAAAGCATTTAAACAAGAGAAAAAAAGTGTGAAAATATTAATGTCTGTCTGAGAAAACTCTCTAAAGTGTGTAGTGAGGGGTTTTACAGCCTTAAAACCTCTACTACTTTGCGGATTTCGACTATTACGTAACTCCGGCAAATAACAAGGGACCATTGTATGTGAAAATGTTTTAATTTTTTCAAAAAAAAGCAACAAATTAATTTACATTGTTCTTTTTGATACATTACTTTGGGTAGAGTGCAATGACAATACAAAAATGCACTTAATACAGCAAGTTATGTTATTCTATGTTCCTCTTATTGGGAGATTATCATATTTCAAGGACCATGGAATCAAACAAATCCCTGGTCTGTAGTGTTATCACGAGATTGAATTGGTACTAAAATTAAAAAAAAAAAAACATTTCCCGCTAACAATTATGCGCTGTTGAGCGTTTTCATAAACATCACAGATTTGCCAGTGTGCTCACATGCACAACAAAAATGGCTGACTCTCTTAACAATGTTTAAATGTTAGCAGGAAATGAACATTTTTAAAATTTCAGTATTGACTGGTACCAAAACACAGTATCCGTGACAAGACCACTAGTCTGAGAATTATAGTTTAAATGCACATATGTATGTAAGCATCTGGCAGATGTGTTTATGCAAAGCTATTTCCACTGCAGTCAAGTTAAACATTATCAATTCATACACTGCCTAGTGTGTGTGTGTGTGTGTGTGTGGCTCACCTGTTGCGATCCATCCCCATTAACATTAATCATGTGCGGCATCATGGCCACCTCCCCGTTCAAAAGCGGTGGCGGCAGGTCCAGCGGAATCTGGTCTGTCATCATCATTGTGACGTACATTCATGGAGAACTTTCCTGGACTGCCTTTCTGTAAGAACACAAGCAAGATGGTCAACTAAAGGATAAGAATTAACTTAAGCACAGCTTTTGTTCTATGAGGAAGGTTGACGTGTTTGTTCATTTGAGCTGATTTCACAATCTTTGGTCACTTTGTGACGTTTGAGTGACTGAGCTAAAATGGGTGGAAGACAGTGACTCAGCAGGCAACTGAAGCCAACCGTAGAGCACAGCAGCTTCATTGTGAGCTGGACAGCCTGAGGGGAACATCTCTTAGATGAGAAGAGTGTGTAACCAATACAAAAAGTGGACTCCTAACCCCCCGGAGCTTCTGTTTTGAAACATGCAGAGCATGATTTCGGCACTAAAGATGAACTTGATTTTAATATTTAAAAACAGCAAACTGGTAATGTTTTGCTGCTTTAGTGTTGCATGACCAAATGGATGAGAGAGAGGAAAGGTTTTGGGGAATAAAAAGGAGACCGAGTCATTGATAAAGGGTGAAATGGATAAATTTCTTCTTTTTGGATTCAAGGCCACCCATTTGTAACAAACACACACATAAACAGTACCACCATTGTAAGGGAAGCGTAAAATGTAGCAGAGCCGCAGGGTCAGAATGCAACTGCCTCAAAGCTGGTCAAGAAGCCACAGTATGTCCTCAGAGAAAATGTAAAAAATAAATAAAAATAAAAAGATCCTCACAAGTGATTCACCACAAGGTATACTAAAGAAAACAGT